>NC_028641.1:9868652-9893285 GCF_001406875.1 Solanum pennellii | reverse complement strand
CTGTGACGGTCCGTCATGACTGTGACGGTCCGTCCTGCAGGTCCGTCACAAAGTTCAGAGAGTTAATTCTGTGGAAAGATTTGTGACGGTCCGTCGTGCCAACGACGGTCCGTCCTGCCATTCCATCGTGAAGTTCAGAGAGTCGATCTCAGTACCCAAATTTTCAGAATCTAAGTGTTTTGGAACGAGACCCCCTCGACGGTCCGTCGTGCTCATGACGGTCCGTCGTGGGATCCGTCGACCCAGACATTTATTACCAGAAATAAACTCTACTGCTCAAAACGACTAAACAGGTTGTTACATTTTTCAACACTTAATTCTAATTCTTTTCCTTTTATTTGTTCAAATATTGTATTATCAAATATAATTTTTGTTCTGATAGCTCTTCATTTTGATAATCTTCTTTAGATATTATTTTTATATCGTCTTCAGACATTATATTTCTTCATCTATTTCATCATTATCTAGATTAATATTTTCTTCTTCATTTTCAGTTTCTATATCTGATACTTCATATATACTATCATTTTCACTTAATTCATAGTCTATATATTCTATTTGCATATATTCATCGTTATCTATACTTATTTCTGCCACCTGTTTTCTTTTGGAATCTTTTGGTAATTTACAATCTCTAGCTAAATGTCCTATCTTTCCACAATTATAACAAGTACATTGGGATATTTTTCTTTTTGGTCTATATGGTCTTTTTATTTTATAATTTTTTACATAATATCTTTGTCTTGGTTTTTTATATTTATACTTGGTTTTAGTTTTTCTATAATTTTTATGTTGTCTAGGTTTTCGCTTTTTATAATATTTATTTGTACATCCAAACTGTGGGGCTGTTTTATTTTTACAACATGCTAAATTTTTAATTAGTACTTTCTCCATTTTTAATTTTTCTTTTTGATTCTCACATAGTTGCACAAACCATTGATGTAAAAATTTTATTCTAGATCCTAAAGTATCTATTAATCCTTCATCATTCCAATCTTTAATTATTTTTGTACTAAATGGTTCTGGTAATTTTGTAAAATATTGCTGTCTTATTTCTTTTGCTTCATTTATATTGTATTTTGCTTTGTAATAATATTCTTTAAATGCACAAGTGTATTCTTCGATATAACACATTTTGCATATAGCTAATTTTGTCATAAGTTGTCTATTTATTATTTTTTTCTCTATTTTGTTCTCTTATATCTGTGGTCATACCACCAAATTCATTTCTTATTGCTGATTCATATTTATCTAGTATATCTATATTTGTTGTTGATGAAGATCCATCCATTTTCTTATCACTTCTAAGTACTTCTAAACTTTCTGAGGGTAGATTTTCTATCCATATTCTTGTTGTTCCTACAAATGTTCTTTCTATATATTTTGGTGTTTCTGTTGTTTTTATTTTGTTATCTATTAGTTGTTTAGATATATTTCCTATCCATAGTAATATTGCTTTATTTATGTCTGTAACACAATCTAGATCTAGGAAATTATATTGTTCGGTTATTGGTTTTGGTGTCCAATTTTTATTTAATCTACTATTCCTTATTGCATTTGTTCTATCTGATTGTTCATAATTTTCTGTATAGTAAGTTGGTGTTGTCCATTTAGGACTACTTCTGAGACTATTTCTGGGACTATTGTCTGGAGTTTTAACTCTTGATGTACTGGGTCGATTCATATCTCCTGTGTTTATTTCTAATTTTTTCGGCTTATTTATTTGTTCTAGAATTTCTGTGTATGTTTCACTTATATCACTTATTTCTGATTTTTGATCGTTTGTTGTATCTGATTCTATTTCATCTATTTCATTTACTTCAAGGGTTTCCTTTAATTTTTGTTTCATTTCATTTATTTCATTAGTTAATTCGAATTCTTTATCTTTTTCTTTTTGTTTTTCCCTTTGTTTAATGTCATATAATAATTTTAACTTAGCTAATTCTTGTTCTAATTCACTTATTCTTGTGTTTTTTATTTCTTCTAAATGTTGTACTTCTTGTTTTGCATGTGTTTTTATTTTTTCAATTTCTTTTGATTTATCTATTTCTTCATTTTCTTTTGTTATTCTTATAATAGCTGTTAAACTATCTTCTAATTTTGCTGTTTTTTTTTCTAACATCAAATATAAGTTATTTCCTATCTTTTTATATCTTCTTCCTAAATTCGAAAATATTATTTTTATTATCATTCCATCTTGATTTTCATATGTCTTTTCGTCTACTGCAAATTCTTCTTTATTCATTATAATTTATGTATTTGTAATCTATATTCAAGGCAATTTATTTCTAGTTCTAGCATAAATATAACTTTTCTTTGTGCTAATATCGATTTATTATATTTTTTCCTTTACTTGTACTTGCTTCATTTGTACCTGCAGTTGATAATTTGTTAGCATTTTGAGTTTTTAGGTGTTTCTCAACGTCACCTTTAGTTCTGGCCTTTTATCGTCTGCCGGACGACGTAGTTCCGCATATTTAGAGTCATGCTGCTGACTGTTAGATGCTTTCTTCAATAGTTGTACTTCACTGTCAAGACTTTCCACTTTTTGACAAAGTGTAGTTATGGCAGCTAGTATTTTTTTTCTTGTATATTTGGACTATTTTCCTCGTGAGAGATAATCTGCAATAATATTTTTGTCAGTTTTTATCACTTCAATTGTAAATGTAAAATTTAATATATTCAATACTAGTCTCGTTATTTCCTTTGTTGTAACTGAATCTTCTACCTTTTTTGTTATCCACCATTTTACCTGTGTATTATCTGTTCTTACAATAAATTTATTGTAAACAATATATGGTTCAAATGCTAATAAACATTTATATAATGCGAATAATTCCTTTCTATTTATTTCCCATTTTATTTGTGCTTCTGTATAAGATCCTGAATAATATCTACAATGGTGTTCTATTTTTTCTTTTTCATATTTGTATTTTTAAACTCCTCCATAACTATGATCACTTGAATCTGTTTCAACGATATAAGTAAATGATCTATTTTCATCAGGAAAATATAGTTTTGGTAATTTTTTACATAAACTCTTAATATGTCTTATATGTTCTTTATCCTTATTGTCGAAATGATATTCAACATCTTTTTTAAGTTTTTTATGTAATGGTTTTAAATGTTCTGCTAATTTCGGTATATATTCTCTTACTTGGTTTACTAATCCTAGAAAGGGTTGTAATTTCTTTTTTGTATCTATATTTTCATCAACGGTGATAATTTTTGTACTATATGGGTTTGCATTTTTATTCCATTTTTGTCTATTTGTATTCCTAGAAATTCTATCTGTGGTTTCATGATTTCTGCTTTCTTTTTGCTTAAACTTATACCTGAGTGTTTAATTATATGTATAAATTTTTCAAATAACCTTATATGTTCATCTTGTGTTTTAGAATATAGTAATATATCATCTATATATACAATACAATTTTCTAACTGGTTAAAATAGTTATCCATAAAATGTTGATATCTACCTGGTGCATTTTTATATCCAAATGGTAAGACATTCCATTCATAGAAACCTTGCGATACTGTGAATGCTGTTAGCTGTTTAGATTCTTCTTCTAGTTTTAGATGATAAAATCCTGATTTACAGTCAAATTTACTAAAATAGTTATACCCTTGTAATTGTCTTATTTTTAGTATTTTATTTGGTATTGGATAATTATATGTTTTAGTTTTGGCATTTAAGTTACGATAATCTATAACCATTCTACTTTTTCCTCTTTTTTGTTCACTATGTTTTATGACTATAAATGATGGACTTGTATGTTTACTATTGCTTTCTTGTATATAATTATTTTCTAATAGTTCATCTATATGTATTTTGAATTCTTTTAAATCATCAAAGTTATATTTTAATGGTTTCTGTGTTATTATACTATTTTCATCTATTAGTTCAATTTTTACTTTTGTCTTATGTTTTTCCCATCCTTGTAATGGATCTTCATTGTATAATTGTTCTAATTGTTCACTAATTATTTTAACTTTGTCTATTGTAAATATGATAATCTCTAATTGTGTTATTTGTTTTTTATTTATATTTTCCATTTCTTGGTTTATTTTTTCACTTCCTTTTATCCATTCCATAGGTTTTCGTTGTTTATTATTTACTCTTTTTGCTCCTATCTTGTTTCCACATGGTGTAGTAAACCACCAGTGTGTTTTTGTTATTATATGTGGGTAAAATTTATCTAAAAATGGCATTCCTAATAGCATATCTTTTGTTGTAAATTCAAAATTGTACATTTCTTCTATTGTTAATGTTTTATCCCATATTTGTATTTTTATATTTTTTTGCTTTATATTTAATCATACTTCCTTCATTATTAAATCCTGTTACTACCATTGGTGTTTTTAATTTTTCTCATTTATCTTCTGGTAAGCAATTGTATTTACATATATTCGCTTCTGCTCCTGTATCTATCATAGGGGTATAATATCTGTTGTGATATCCTTCTACAATAATTTTTGCAAGTATAAATATTTTCATTATTCATTTTGTCCTTTTTATAATTATTTTCTTATTTTGGCAAGTTATTGTTAATTGTTCATTTTCTATATTGTACGATTTAACTTTTTCTAGCCATTTTATTCCTAATGTAATATTATGATTTCCTTGGTATATTTTAAATGGTATTACTAGGGGTATTCCTCCTATAATTATTTCTTTTTCCGTTGTTTCTTCATTTGTATTTACTATCTCACTAGGTAATCCAGGGCATACGTGTCCTGTTTTTATAATTTCTTCTTCTAATACTAACTGTTGTACTTCCGGGACATAGTTATCTTCTCCGTTGCATTTTGAACATATATGTTCCTGATACTTATGTCCAATCAGTTTGCAGTATCTGGTTAATAATTCTTTCGAAATAAATCCTTGCTTCAAAGCTCTAGTTGTTGGTGGTAATTCTGGTTTTAACAAAGAAAATGATATAATATACGAAAATAAGACAAGGCTATAAGTCTAACACTATAATATAATGCAGAAATCATATTCAACTTAAACAAACTCACAAAACATGATTGTCACATGTGCTAGCCTCTAATGTATATTATTTTTTCTGAAAAAGAATGTGTTCAAAGAAGAAAGAAAATAATAAATTAATGACGAAAAGGGTAATTTTGACACAAATAAGTAATACTAATAGGAATTTTTTTAGGGAAACTACTACAAACATGGTTTTTTTGGACTAAACTATCAACAATGAGGACATATTTTGGATCAAACTATAAATAATGAACATTTTTATTCAATTATATAGCTTAAAGGATAATTTTGTACCTTTCCAAAAATAAAATTCAAAGTTCATGTTGACAACTATTTTATAATAAAATTAACTTTCTTCAATACTTGCACCAGATTAAAATTCAAAAACTTTGAAAAGAAAAGAGGAAAATTAATGTTATACAGATCGCGGCAATCCTTTTTGGTACAAATATGTAAAGCCCGGCGACAAGTTACAAATTTTGGACATATAGTTAAATTGTTGTAGTAAATTTTGGACATATAATAAAATTCCAAAAATTTTAACTAGAATTTTTTTTATTAAATTAGATGTTCATGAGGATCAAGATTGTTCTCACTTATCTTGTTAATGTGTTCTCATTTATTTTGTGACGTGATTCAAACTGTCAACCTATCAATTGATTATAAAGGTGCTAAACAACTAAGCAAGCCTCACTTGTGTACAAGAAAAATTGTAAAATGTTTGGTGGATAATTGGACAAAACTTTTATAGAAAACAATTTTATTAGTAAAATTAAGTTGAATATATATTTATGGGGCCACATATTGTATTGATACTTAATATATAGTGTGTAAAAGACTTCATACTATTTAAGTATAAGAATTTTGGGGAGTTGTCTTTACACTCTTTTTTCGATGCATGTTGTCCTCTTGCTCTAAAAAAAAGTTACTTCAATTTTATTGATTTTTTAAAATAAAGCAATCAAATCAGAACACTCACATGTTACATGTAAAGTTTTAGATATTGTGATACGTAAATCATTAACAAGTGATCTTGATAGTAATTAGCTAAAACTTTTTTTTTTCCTTTTGGGAATTCAATAGGCTAATCCAAATGTGAGCTCGTCTTCTAACCATTCAATTTTTTCAGATAATCATTCGACCCTCTATTGAACTTGAAGACCATGATATTTGAAAATTTTATGACTATTTCAGTCATAATAATAATAATAATAATAATAATAATAATAATAATAATTATTATTATTATTATTATTATTATTATTATTATTATTATTATTATTATTATTATTAACCTATACAGTTTAGAAATTAAACTATTATAATACCCTTCAAAAATATTGAAATTGTCCCTTTAATTTGTAAATGAATGCATCAATCATACGTTTAATTAGCCATTTGTCAACCTCATGGTTGGTAGAGTGTAAGAATTTCATTAAAAGTATAAATTTGTATTGTTTCAATTATTAAATGTATGGGAGGAAATCTAAAGAGACACTAATAAAGAAAAAAAATATATAAAGGTAAGAAAGGATTTCATTTTATGGCCTCAACTAAACCTTACTTTAGATTAATTGTCTCATATTCTCGGAGGGTCATTAATTATTTAGCTGAAGAAAGATGTACATGGTATATACACTTTCTTTTCTATTTTTATAGCTTTAAACTTTACACATTTTATCAATTTAGCATATAATATTTTAGTTTCTTCAATCAAATATTGTATTTGAAATTTGGTCAATCATTTTCATTGGTTCTTGAAAGTTGTAAATATCCATTTCCCTCTTTTGCATCAGTTATGTATCAAATGATGAGTCCATGGGGAAATTTTTTCTTTTACTGGCACTCGAAAGGTGGGCTATTAGATTGAGATGAAAGTCTACAAACACAAAAAAGTTTCTATTGGAGTGAAAGCTCAAACGAATAAAGTGAGAAAATCTTGATAGAAAGCCTCACTATTCTAAATAGTGAAAAAGAAAAAAATCTCATCATTTGTTCGATCAAAAGATTGAATTCCAAACATGTTAGCTAATAATGTCTCCTTCATATGAAGATACGAAATCGAAATTGTCAGTAATTTTACAATTTAAAATGTGATCTTTTCACTAGGAAGGTATTTGTTATTTCTTCAATGTTCAATTAGTAATGTTGAAAGTATTAACCCAGCTACAATGGCTACTGTTACATTGATATCAAGGAAGAAGGAAGAAGGAAGAGAAAGTAAAAATAGAGAATTTGTGAAAAACTGTATTATTTCTTCGTACAATCCAACTATGGCTATTTATACATGTCATCAACTAATTATACACGTGACTAACTAATTATACTGCCAGCTAATCTAATCTAACAGATTCTGTAATTAATTTGTGTATACATACTAAGCTAACTAACAACTTAAAACAATTGTCACTAATTTCTACACTCCCCCTCAAGTTGGATGGTGAAAAATGTCCAACAACCCCAACTTGAACAACATCTCAGTGTGCAATTATTTTCCCAATGCTTTTGAGAATACATTTGTCAATTGCTCTTTACTAGCAATGTAGGAAGTTGTTATCAGGCCTTCTTGTCACCTTTCCCTAATGAAATGACAATCAATTTCTATGTGTTTAGTCCTCTCATGAAACATCGGATTAGAAGCTATCTGCAATGCTGCTTTATTATCACAAAATAACTCCATTGGCAACTCTACATGAGCACATAGTTCCTTGAATAGACTCTGCAATTAAACTAATTTTGCCACTTGCCATTCTTCTATACTCAGCTTCTGCTGAACTTCTTGACATTGTTTATTGTTTCTTTAATTTCCATGAAATTAGTGAATCTCCATATTTTATTCCAAACCTGTCACTGACTTTGTTGATATCAAACATGATGCCCAGTCTGCATCACAATATGCAGTCACCTGACTTTCTGCTGCTCATTAGGAGTCCCAGTGCAGGCTGTTTCTTTATATACCTGACCACATGTAGGGCTGCCTCATAGTGTGATCTTTTAGGTGCATGCATAAATTGACTCAAGTGTTGCACTGCATAGGATATATATGGTCTTGTCATTGCCAAGTATAGTAATTTACCTATGAGTCTTCGATATACTCTCCTGTCTTCTAATTTTGCATCATCACCAGTAGGCTCAAAAACTTCATCACACGCCAAACTTATCATCTTCTAATTCTGTTCTGGTGGTGTAGTATTGGACTTTCCTCCCCCTAAACCACATTCTGATATTAGCTCTAGTGCATACCTTTTCTGATTCATCTAATCCCTTTACTGGATCTGGCAAACTCTATTCAGCGAAAGTATCTCAATTCTCCAAAGTCCTTCATCTTGAAATTGTAAATCAAGATGTTCTTCGCTTCTTGAATTAGTACTCTGTCACTCCCAGTAATTAATAATTCATCAACATAAACAAGTATGATGACAATCCCTCCATTAATCCTCTTCATAAACAAAGAATAATCCAACTTGCTTTGTGTGAATCCAGACTTAACAAGGATTGTTGTAAGTTTCAAATTCCATTGTCTACTGTCTTGTTTTAAGCCATACATGAATTTGAGTAGCCTACAGACCTTATGTTCCCCCTGGATATCAACACTCGGTGGGAAAGTCATATAGACCTCCTCCATGAGATCACCTAAGAGGAAGGCATTATACACATCCATCTGGAACAAAGGCCAATTGGACGGAGCATCTATGGAAACAACAGTCCTTATAGTGACCATTTTGACAACTGGAGAAAAGTATCATGATAGTCAAGCCCTTCCTGCTGAGTGAACCCTTTAGCAACCAACCTAGCCTTGTACCTTTCAACAGACCCATCAGCCTTATATTTCACCTTATACACCCACATGCAACCAATAAGAGTTTTACCTACATGCAAATCCACAATCTCCCAAGTGTGATTATCAGTTAGAGCAGCAATCTCTTGGTCCATAGCAAAAATCCATAGCTTATCTTGAGCATCTTGAGTGTAAGATGAAGGCTCGGGAATGGAGGAAGAAAAGCAGGTTCTGTAAGATAGTGATATGGCAGAATAGGAAAGACAATTGGAAATAGGAAGACTGGCATCAAAAAGTTTAGATTGTGTAATGTAATCAATGTGCCAAAGAGTAGCTTTTGTGACTAGAGGATTTCCGAACAAGTGGAGGAAAGGGATCAAGGACAGGTGTAGTAGGAATAATAGGAGTGGGAATCGAAGAAGAGGTAGATGGATATGAATTGGATAAAGAATGATCATCAGACTCTAAAGGTACATTCAGAGGATCAGGAAAGGCTGATATATGAGGAAATGTATGTGAGGTGTGATCAAGAGTTAAAAATGTAGACTTAGGATGTTGGAAAGGAAATGTATGTTCTCTGAAAGTGACATCCCTACTAATGAAAAAATTGTACGAGGCAATATTGTATGGCTTATATCCCTTTTGAGTGGTTGCATATCCCATGAAAATAGATAGGATAGCCTTAGAAGAGAATTTATCAGAGTAGAGTGGTTTGGTTGCATAACATAGACAACCAAATACTTTAATGTAATCAAGCTTAGGAGGATGATCATGAAACACCTCATGGAGTGATTTGTTGGATAAGAGTGTGGATGGTAATCTGTGAATGAGAAAGGCTGCAGTAAAAACACACTCACCCCAAAATTTGAGGGGTATATAAGCCTGAAATCTAAAAGCTCTTGCCATTTCAAGAAGATGTTTGTGCTTTCTTTTAGCAATGTCATTTTGCTGAGGTGTATGTACACAAGTGCTTTGATGAATAATACCAAGTGAATTGAATAGAGTATGGCATTGAGAATTAAAAAACTCCAAACTATTATCAGTTCTTACAATCTTAACAGAAGCTAAAAATTGATTTTTAACAAGGGTAAGAAATGAAGTAATGTGCATTATAACATCACTTTTCAATCTTAACAAGTAAATCCAAGTCATTATAGAATGATCATCTACAACAGTGAGGAAGTATCGATAACCACTGTAAGTACATTGTTTGTAAGGCTCCCAAACATCCATGTGAATGAGATCAAAAGAACTTATAGAATTCCTATTACTACTAGGGAATGGTAATCTAGTTTGTCTAGCAAGGGGAAAAATGGAAATGAATGTAGAATCCTTATTCAAAAAATTGGAGATGAGTAGAGTAATCTTGTGAAGAACAACAATCGGTGCATGTCCAAGTCTGAGATGCCAAATAGAGGGGTCAGCTTGAATAGATGATGCACAGGAAGGCGGATTAACTAGAGAACTAACAGGGGAATGTTTTTGAGTAGATGGAAGTAAGTATAACCCTTCTTTTCTCCACCTATCCCCTTCACCTTGCGAGTTGATAGGTCCTGAAAGATGCACAAAGAAGGATAGAAAGAGACACAACAATGAAGTTCTTTAGTGATCTTGGAAATGGACAGAAGGTTATAGTCAAACTTAGGAACATGCAATACATTTGTCAAAACACAATTATCAAATAGTGTTATTGTGCCAATGTTTTTGACATCAGTTGATTGACCATTTGGATATGTACTTGGTTATTAGAAGGTGGTGCAGGTGATGAGTTAAGCAAGGATTGCATATTATAGACCATGTGATTGGTAACAACGGTGTCAACCACCCAAGGAACTTTGTTTAAACCTGCAGAAAAACACCTAGAAGTAAAGCATAAAGTAGTGTTTTGAGGTATACCTCCATATCAGTCATGGCTCCTTGTGATGAAGAATTATTGCCCAACATTCTCATAATATGATTGTATTGATCATGAGTGAATGATGGCACCAACATTGATGTTGAAGAACTATTACCAGTTTCTACATTGTCCATATGATCTGTACTATGATTTTGTTGATGTATTTTCCCATACTCAGAAGAATCACCACATTGTGCACTGTGTGTTTGTTGTCTCCTATTACCACCAACTTTGTCATGCCTATCACCTTGAACTCTTTGTTTCTCATCCCCAAAATGTGGCTTCCTCTCATTTTTATCTATGGGTTTCTTCTTGCCATATTTAAGATCAGATGGATATCCTATCAACTTGTAGCAATACTTGGTATTATGATTCCTCATATGAAAGTGTTCACAGTATAGATCATTAGGTTTCTTGAACTTATTATGTTGAACAAATGCTAATGCAGTTGGTTCATTGACATTCAGTTATTGCAACGGCAAAACTGTAGCAGATATTATGTTAGATTGTATTCTTTGACTTTCATCTTGCATTATCACATTGTAGGATTGATTCAAGTTAGGACTAGGAACAATCATAAAATGTATAAGCTTCTGCTTCTCCAAATGATCTGCATTCTCTCTATACTTGTCACATTCATAAGCTGGTAGTGGTACTAAAGAAATGTTTTCATTCCATAGATTTCTAAGCTTAGATTAATAGTCTAAACAGTGTGGTTGCCCTAACTCACGGTGCATATTTCTCGATGTAATTGATAGATCCTAGTAAGGTTTCTTTTATCAAAGCGCTCCTTTAGATCCTTCCATACAGTATGAGCATTAGATGAGAACATAAGTCCATTTGCTAGCTCCGAAACAGAATTAGTGATCCATGACAAGACGAATGCATTTCCCATTCATGTTCTAAATCTCCTAGATATTGCTCTTTTCTACATGATCCATCAACAAAAGCAATTTTGTTTTTAGCTAACAATGCTACTCTCATGGAATTGCTCCAACCTGTATAATTCTCTATGCAAGTTAATTTCTGTGAAATCATTATGCTACCTGGCGTATCTTATGGATGAAGAACAAATGACTCCTCGGATAAATATTAGTGAACTTCTGCATCTGTGTGGAACTCGATGGTGATGGCGACTGTGTTGACAGATCTAGTCGTATCTACCATTTTAAGATAACTTTCACAGAAATTGAATTCAAATACAAAGAAGAGATGAAAAATCGTCAATACCTATCCTGATTCTTCAATTGGTGATGAACAAAAATTGAATTGCAAAATAGATCGCAATTTTTCAATTGATGATCGTATACACTTGATTATCCAGATCTCTCCTTAAGTGAATATCTCTCTAATAGGATGTGCTAGGCTTCAGAAACCTTGCTCTGATACCATGTGGAAAGTATTAACCCAGCTACAATGGCTACTGTTAAATTGATATTGAGGAAGAAGGAACAGAAAGTAAAAATAAAGAATTTATGAAAAACCGTATTATTTCTTCATACAATCCAACTATGATTATTTATACATGTTGTAGGCAGTGAAGTTTTATTGATAAATCTATATTAAATTTGTGTTAAATCTTAAATCATCATACGTTGACCAAGTCAAATTACTGGTTGATAAAGTAAGATTAATATCTAAATCAAAATTGTATGACTTAAATCAAGTCCTAATCACTTGGGCCAGTCCATTAAGTTGACAAGATGAGCCCAACTCATGTTCTTCAGGCCCAGGGGTAATAATTGCTCAGACCAAAATATCCCTAAAGCCCTGAATTAAGCCTATATGAAGAGGTCTTCTTCTGACCAAAAGATACACAAATACATACATACAAAAAATACATAGTTGCTCTTCAGTGATGATCTACAAGTCTTCCGCATACAAAGAAGTCTTCGCTCCAAGTGTTGAGCCGCAAGTATTCCATCAAATCAAGATCATTCGTGAAGAGAAAAATCAGAGGATTACATCTTTTATTAAAGATTTCATAAAGATTGTAACCTTCGCATAAATCCATATTCAAATATTATTGTTTGCTTGCTATTTTTCCTTTCCTGTTTGCTGTTTTTCAGGAACGAAACTTTAGACGCATACAAATTGGCACGCCCAGTGGGACAATATTTATCTCTCATCTTTTATCGTCCAAAATACAACTTCAAGAACATTGATATTACTTCCAAGAAGATCAACTCAAAATATGCATCTGCATCCCAAATCAGGATCTACAACAGTATCTGCATTTGCATCCAAATTGGAATACATATCCACATCTGCATAGAGATCTGCATCTGTATCCAAATCTGTATCTACATCTGGATCTGTATTTGCATCAAAATTTGCGTCTGCATTGAAATCTAGATCTGCATTTGTATCTGCTTCTGCATCGAAATTTACATCTATATCAAAATCTGCATCTGAGTCTGGATTTGCATCTGCTTTCGCAAAAACTGATGGATCCAAATTCTACATCGATGTGGAAAACATCTTTGATGTTACTGCGAGAAACATGGGACCTATCACAAGGAACCTAGCTAAGTTATTGGGACAACAAGCCTCAGGAGTGTCGTCCGAATCTGCTGTTGCTTTTGGTTTGTCCCCATGATATGTGGAGTCTCCTGCAAAGACGCAACAAAAGACATCGCCAAAATGGTTGAGAGGGTTCTTGCCCAATTGAGCCTATCTACATACGTAAAGCCTTTGGCTTTAGTCGACGATGATCTCTTGAGCATTGGATTTACCCAACATAACATGTTTGCATCACATGTTTGGGAAAATTAACACCTTTCTCCATCACCTACTATGGTAATGCACGCAATGGTGACTAGCACTTCATCTGTAGAAGAACAACTTGTGAGCTTGACAAGAGCTATTGAAGGCTTGACCAAGTATGTTCAAGATCAAGATGCTCGAATTGTTAAGCTAACTGATAGGATGGAAGGCATGATGGATGAATAATCAAGCCATGCGCCTGGAAAACGTCCTCAAGTACAAGAGACAGTTGATCGCCCTTCAAAGCAAGTGGAACATGCTAAAGAGATCAAAGTTTCCTCTGACGGAACGATCCCCATCAACCAAATCAAGGAGTTTATCATGGGAACCGTTAAAGACAATTACGAGGTTGCTACGAAATCTTCCTTGACATATGAAAGACCATACACTGCAAGGATTGATAGCTTGAAAATGCCTGCCCGTTATCAACCTCCAAAATTTCAGCAGTTTGATGGTAAGGGAAGCCCAAAGCAACATGTGGCACACTTCATTGAAACGTGCAACAATGTTGGGACATACAGAGACTACCTCGTCAAAAAAATTGTCCTCTCCCTTAAGGGCAATGCTTTCGATTGGTACACAAACCTTGAGTCTGGTTCTATTGATAGTTGGGAACAAATGGAGCTAGAATTTCTCAACCGCTTCTATAGGACAAGGCGTACTGTAAGCATGGTGGAACTTACAAACACACGTCAGCGCAATGAATAGCCGATCTTTGACTTCATCAATCGCTGGAGGCATGCAAGTCTAAACTGTAAAGATAGACTTAGTGAAGCTTCAGGCATAGAAATGTGCATTTTAGGTATGCATTGGGGTCTCCGCTATATTTTGCAAGGCATAAAGCCTAAAACATTTGAAGAATTGGACACCCGCTCTCATGATATGGAGTTGAGCATGTCGTCAGTTGGAACTGAAGTGTCACCTGTCCACGAACTCCGCAAAGTCAAAAAAAGGCAAGAATTCAAGAAAATGGGAAAATATTTGCCTAAGATTTAAAACAAGGAATCCATGAACGTCAATACTTCTCATGTGAAATTCACCACAAGGTTGGGCAATCTTTGAAGAATATGCAACGAAAGGACTACCCATTTCTTGACTCGAATGTTTCTGCAATCTTTGATAAACTCCTTGAGATGAAACTTTATGAGTTACCAGAGATGAACCGACAAGATGAAGCAGGGAGGAGTGATGATCCAAAATACTGCAAATATCATCGGTTGGTTGGCCACCCTATCGAGAAATGCTTCGTCTTCAAGGACAAAATCATGGACTAAGCTCGCAAAGGGAAGATTGAACTTGAAGATGAGAAATTGAGTTCAAACCAAGTCAGTTTCGCTTCTGACTTACCCAATCTAGTCATGATCTGCAATTTTGTTGAAGGAAATAATGAGCAAGACATCCCAAACATCAATCAGACAAGAATGGTTAAGTTTGGAGACTTTGAGCCTATTGATGTAAATAATTTGTTATCTCTTCCAATACTAAGTGATACGGCTTCTGTACGAGAGGGATCGATGAGAGAAGATGAATACCCAATCGATGATCTTGATGATATGGGTTGGACTCTTGTGACTCACCGTAGATGTCGAAAAATGAGTTCGCACAAAGAGTCAACAAAGTGACACGTCAGGGAAAAAATGGTAAGGAGACCCAAAACCAAAACTTTGAGTCTGCATTCAAAGAAAAAGGAAATAAAGGCGCACCACTACCAAGAGAGAACCAATTACATTTGGAGAATATTTGCCATATTGGTTCTACACAAAGTTCACATGTGATGGCACAAAAGCTCTATGTTGTAATGTAGATGAAAAGGAAGCGAAAGATGCAACTCCATCCATCATATTAATCATCAAATGATTCTCCAAAGTCATCTCCTAAAGTTGAAAATCCATCATGCTCATCACCAAAAGATGCTTCACATTTATCTCCTGGAGTCGAAAATGCAAGAATGGACAAAATCACATTCTTTGACGATGATCTTCTGTTCGGTGACACGTTTCATAATCGCCCTTTATTCATGGTCGGTTTTGCGTGTGAGAAAAGCGTAAATAGAAACCTAGTCAATGGAGGATCTGGAATCAACATCCTTCCGATTCACACAGTGAAAGAACTTGGGATATCAACAGCAGATTTTACTGATAGTCGCTTGATGATCCAAGGATTCAATCAAGGAGGACAAAGGTACATACGGACCGTCAAAGTAGACCTCACCATCGGAGAGTTACAATCAAGCGTATGGTTACATGTAATTGATGCAAAGACTTCATATAACATTTTGCTTGGTAGGCCGTGGGTACATGAGAACAAAGTAGTCACCTACCACCAATGTTTGAACTATTATGAGAATGGAGTTGCAAAAAGGATTATTGCAGAATGATAATCCATTCACTGAAGCTGAATCTCACTTTGCTGATGCAAAGTTTTATTTGAAGAAATATTCCATAAAAGTTAATGACATTTCAGCCAGAAATGTCGGACTCCTCAACAAGATGGCTAAGGTAGTGGTCGGTAAGCCAAAACTCGCAAACAAGGAAGATCCAAAGCTTGACAATCCAAACAAGATGTCTAACATGATTGATGCTTTTTCAAGTAAAAAGGTCACTTCCATTCTTCGTTATGCCCAAAAGGCAAAGGAGGACAAGGGACACTCTCTAGAGTTGCGAGAAAGTGCGCTGGAAGGTTTAACCCTTCCTGTAAGGCGAATTGATATGATGAAGTCATCCACAAAATTACATGGGAAGTCTATGGCTCCTGAATAATTGCTTCACGATAAATTTGTGGCCTCTAAGTCACCCCAATGTAAAGCACTCCCAATGAAGCGTACAGAAGAAAGTTTTGATCCTGGTGCTTACAGGCTGCTAGAAAAACTGGATTCGATCCAAATGAACCATAAAAATTGGGGAATCTTCCGTCCGAACCCATTATGAGTCAACAACGTGAAGGGGTGGGCTACAAAAAGCCTCCACCTCTCCGTGTCTCCATAAAAGGGTGAGCAACAACTACATAACTGTGGAAGATGAGTCTGCTAATTCTAACAAGAGGCCTTCTGTCTTTGATCGACTTGGAATCTCAACACATAGGATTTCTGTATTTGAGAGGTTAGGACCATTGAGGAATAAAAACAAGGGTCGAAGAGATAGCAAGGGTATGCAAGCATCTGCTTTACCCAAATCTCAAAATGCTCCTAAAGACTTTCAAAGTCTAATCCCTTCTAAAATGAGGCGACATACGAACATTGTGGTCTCTTGTGGAGAAGTACAAAAGGCAAAGTCGTATGTTGTGGTCTACACTAAGAAACGTGAAGAAGATGAAGCAAGTGTTGGCTCTTCATATCATGTCACTACACAAGATGAAATGCATACTTATTCTCCAATTAAAATTGTTGGAGAGTCAGAGAATGTTTCATGGTGTTACCACTTATCTTTCAGCGATGGCGAACCTCAAGAAGATGAAGATGCTAAAGATGTGCCACCCGACTTGAAGAAGTAGTAAAGGTGACCGTTGATGCATTGAAAGAAATCAACCTTGGAACTGATGAAGATCCAAAACCCACTTATGTGAATGCTTCACTAGCAAGTGATGAGGAAAAGGCCTACGTCGACTTACTCAAAGAGTATAAATATGTATTTTCTTGGAGTTACAAAGAAATTCCTGGATTAGACCCGAAGGTAGCATGCCATCATCTTGCTGTGAAAAGCGGTGCACGTCCCATCAAGCAGGCTCAACGGCATTCTAGGACTGAATTGGTTCCCATGATTGAAACTGAAGTTAACAAGATTATTGAGGCTGGATTTATTCATGACGTTAAGTACCCCACATGGGTTTCAAGTATTGTCCCCGTGAGGAAGAAAAATGGGCAAATTCGAGTTTGCGTCGACTTTTGGGATCTCAATAATGCATGTCCAAAAGATGAATTTCCACTTCCTATCCCTGAGCTAATGATTGATGCCACTACTGGGTATGAGGCGATGTCTTTTATGGATGGTTCATCCGGCTATAACCAGATCTGCATGTCACCAAAGGATGAAGAGTTGACCGCATTCCGCACTGCTAAAGGCATTTATTTTGCTACAAAGTAATGCCTTTTGGTTTGAAGAATGCAGTAGCGACATACCAAAGAGCTATGCAAACATCTTTGATAACATTCTTCACAAAAATGTTGAATGTTATGTTGATGATTTAGTAGTGAAATCAAGGAAAAAGTGTGACCACTTGCAGAACTTAAGGATGGTTTTTGATCTACTACGAAGGTATCAACTTAGAATGAATCCTTTGAAATGTGCATTAGGAGTTACCTCTGGATAATTCCTTGGCTTCATTGTACGTCATCGAGGAATCGAAATTGATCAAGCAAAAATAGATACAATTCTGAAGATGTTCGAGCCAAGAAACATCCATGAATTGAAGAGTTTGCAAGGGAAGTTAGCATATCTTAGGAGATTCATCTCGAATCTAGATAGAAAATGTTAACTATTTAGTCGTCCTATGAAAAAAGGCACTCTTTTTTAATGGAAGCAAGCTTGTAGTAATGCCTTTGAGAGCATCATGTCTTACTTGACCAAACCACCTGTTTTAGCAGCTCCCGTTCCTGGAAAACCATTGATACTTTACATATCAGCTCAAGAAAGCTCAGTGGAAGCACTCTTAGACCAAGAGAATGGCGAAGGGAAAAAAAATTCCCTTTATTACTTGAGTAGGATGATGACACCAAATGAGTTGAAATACTCGTCAATCGAAAAGCTATGTTTGGCCTTGGTCTTTTCAATTCAGAACATGAAACACTATTTTCAAGATCACGTCGTTCGTCTTGTTTCTAAAGCAAATCCCATCAAATTTGTGATGTCGAAACCCGTTTTCAATGATCGACTAGCAAGATGGTACCTCTAGTTTCAGCAATTTGAAATTGTGTATGTTCCTCAAAAGGCTGTGAAAGGTCAAGCATTAGCAGACTTCTTAGCAGACCACCCGATACCTGATGATTGGGAACTCACCGATGAATTATCTGATGAAGATTCAATGGTTGTTGAAGTTCAACAGCCTTGGAAGATGTATTTTGATGGGGCCTCACATCGTGAAGGAGCCGGCGCTGGAGTGATATTCGTCACTTCTCAAGATGAGATCTTTCCATATTCCTTCACCTTAATACAATGTTGTCCAATAATGTTGCAGAATATCAAGACTTAATACTTGTGCTTGAAATGGCGGTCGATATGAATCAATTGCAATTACAAGTTTTTGGAGACTCTGAATTAGTGATCAATCAATTGTTGGGTAGCTATGAAGTCAAAAAGCCAGAATTGCGCCTCTATCATGACTATGCACAAAAATTGATTAGATGGCTTGGAGATGTAACTCTTCAACATGTTCCAAGAAAGGAGAATAAGAAAGTTGATGCCTTAGCTGCTTTGGCTTCAACATTGACTCTACCCGCCCAAGCTCAAATCACTATCTGCAAAAAATGGATAGTAACACCAGATGCAAATGAAGAAAGCAAACTTGAATAGCTTGTAAATGTTTGACAAGTTGAGATAGCCGAATGGATACATGCATTGATTGATTACTTGTGCTACAATATACTTCCAGAAGATCCAAAGAGAAGGACTGAAATCCATCGTCGTGCTCCTCGATTTCTTTACTATAAAGATACTCTATATCGACGATCATTCAAGGGGGTTCTGTTGCGTTGTTTGGGAGTAGAAGAATCAAATCAAGCTATGCAAGAAGCACATCCTGGAGTTTGTGGATCGCATCAATCTGGGACAAAGTTGCATTTTCATATAAAAAAATGGGCTATTATTGACCAACAATGGTAAAAGATTGTTCGGATTATGCTCGAAGATGTCAAGCATGCCAATTTCATGCAAACTTTATGCACCAACCTCCTGATGTATTACATCCGATGGTAGCATCTTGGCCATTTGACGCTTGGGCGCTAGACGTAGTTGGACCACTGCCGAAATCTTCTGGCGGCCACTTGTACATCCTTGTTGCGACAGATTACTTCTCAAAATGGGCTGAGGTGGTAGCCCTCAAAGAAGTAAAGAAGGAAAATGTTGTGAACTTCATGAAGGTGAATATCATCTATCATTTTGGCGTTCCTAGTTATACACTAACAATTAACGGAAAGTCATTTTCCAATAAATTGATGGATAAGATTTGCGACCTTTTTGGCTTCAAGCAACGTAATTCTTCAATGTATTATGCTGCTGCAAATGGTCTAGTTGAAGCATTTAACAAGACCCTGTACAACTTGTTTAAGAAGGTCGTCTCCAAATCTAAAAGAGATTGGTATAATAGAATGAAAGAAGCTCTTTGGTCATACCGAACGACTCATCGCGCGCCGACTAAAGCAACTCCTTATTCTATTGTTTTTAGAACTGAAGCAGTCCTTCCACTAGAACAACAAATACCTTCATTGAGGCTTCCCATCCAAGAGGGACTTGCTGAAGAAAATAATGCTCGCCTGCGTCGTGAAGAGTTGGAAGCTTTCTATGAGTAAAGGTCGGAAGCTCAACAAAGTCTTGAATGCTACCAAGCTTGTCTTTCTCGTGCTTTCAATAAAAAGGTTCGCCCAAGGTCCTTCCAAAATGGTCATCAAGTTCTTGCAGTTAGAAGACCAATTATCATATCTCATAAATCGAAAAAGCAAGTTCATCTCAAAATGGTTTGGACCATACGTCATCCAAGAAGTCTATTCAAGCGGATCTTACAAACTTGTGGATGCACACGACTTGCGGATTGGTCCCATCAATGGAAAATTCTTGAAGAAGTACTATTCTTGAAGCGGCGTCATACTCCTGGACCTCAAGAGTATAAATTGTGTACGGATCCCAAAAAAAATGTCCGCTAGGTTGAAAATCTCGAAAGAGGCGGTCTAGGCAAAAGTTAGGACACAAAAAAATAAATTTAAAGCTTGCTTTCTGAACTATGTTATGACTTGATCGTCTTCACTGAGGTACGTAGGCAACTTAGAGTATTTTTACTCTACTTTCAGTCAGAAGAAGAAAAAAAATATAATGTCGCCATGTGAACATCATGTTGATTCGTCCAAATGAAGAGTTAAGCACCCAGATTTTGAGGTAACTTCGAAGACGAATCTGCATTAATCCGTAAATCATATAGATGCGATTTTTGTACAGACTGAAGATGTTGAAGTTATCTTTCCAACAAAAAATAAAGATCATTATTCCGGCACTCCTACTCCATGTTGTGAATTTTCTTCCACATGTGCACAAAGCTGATGATTCAAGCGCACATATTTTGAGCCAACTTTAAAGATAAATCTCCATTAATTCGTAAATCCTATGGACGTGATTTTTATACAGACTATTGATCTTGAACTTATCTTTCCAACAAAAAAGGAAGCTCATTATTCCGGCGCTCCTACTCCACATTGTGAATTCTCTTCCACATGTGCGCAAAGCTAAAGAAATCTGAAGATTCAAGTACGCAGATTTTGACCCAACTTCGAAAACAGATCTGTAATAAACCGTAAATCCCATGGACTTGAATTTTACATAGATCGAAGATTTCCAAGTTATTTTTCTAACCAAAAAAAGAAGCTCATTATTCTGATGCTCCTACTCCACGCTATAAATTTTCTTCCACATGTACGCAAAGCTGAAGAAAGCTGGAAAAAGTAACGTTTTGTTGCAATCCTCATATGAACGCTAGCTTATGGAGTCTTTTTTTCCCAATAATAAAGGGGGCTCGTGGAAAGAAACAAATAAAATTCAAAGTTCAAGACGAGGAGTTTCTTATTGAAATAGAAGTTACTATTTCATTGCTTCAAAAATGAAAAAGAAAAAAAAAACACTACACCTTAATGAGCGAGTAAGAAAATCCTAAGCAAAAAAAAAATGTCTAACTACGGAAAAGGCTTGCAATTTATGATTTCTTGGCGACTTTTCTCAATTGCCTCTTCTAGCTTGGCTAGTTTGTCAACTTCGTCGTTAGACATCACATTATTTGCCTCAATGGTATAAATCCATAGTGGTGACATTCTCTTGACTTTTGGACAAATTCTCTTGATATTTGTTAATGAGCCCGGTGACCTTCTTTTTCTTGGAAGATAAGGCTTTTAAGTTTTTCTCTACATCTACTAGAGTTGCTTGAAGTTTCTCCATGGATACATCCAACTTTTCATGTGCCAACTTTGCACCATCAAGACGACGTTGCGCATCAGAGAGAGCCTTCTCATGTGATCTTTAGTTATCTTTGATGATCTTAAAGTATCATACTCTGCATATGACTTGAAGAAATTCTCTACATGATCCTCTGAATAAGAGACATCAAAGTTGATTCGTCGTCAAAGGTGAAACTACAAAAGAAGGGGCACCAAGTGTGGTTCGTCATCAAAGTTGAAACAACAAAAGAAGAGATGTCAAGTGTGGTTCGTCGTCGAAGTTGCAACTACAAAAAAAAAATACTTCATGTGTAGTTCTTCATCAAAGCCACAACTCCAAAAGAAGATGAGTCACGCCGCAATTGTAGAAGAGTCATCGCTAAAGCTGCAATTGCAAAAGAAAAGACACCAAATATGGTTCTTCATCAAAGTTGAAGCTTCGAAAGAAGAGATCTCAAGTGTGATTCGTCGTCAAAGACACAATTGCAAAAGAAAATATACCAATTATGTTTCATTTTTGGTTCATCATCAAATCCAGAACTCTAAAATAAGATGATCCACATACAATTCATCATCATAAACCTGCAAAAAAAAGAGGGAAAAATGATGTGTCGCACGGTGCCAATTGCACGAAGCTTCGAATCGGCGATGAAAATTATGGAATATATTCTCTCACTCGTCATGTTGAATTATGTGTCTCACGGTGCTAATTTCACGAAGCTTCAAATTGGCATGATGAAAATTATGGCATATGCTCACACGTTCGTCATGATGAATGATGTGTCTCACGGTGCCAATTGCACGAAGCTTCAAATCGGCATGATGAAAATTATGGCATATGGTCACACGTTCATCATGATTAATGGTGTGTCTCACGATGCCAATTGCAAGAAGCTTCAAATCGGCATGATGAAAATCATGGCATATGCTCTCGCGCTTGTCTTGATGAATATGATCCTATTGACGTAAGAGTTTAATGTTGTCTCTTCGTGTAGATGATAAAAAAAATTCTCAATCAATATGTGGCCCTTCGGTAAAGATGTAGAGAAGTAAACTCATGAAGACTTTGATTTCTAGTTTCTATAAAAACAAGCCGCTCGTCCTTCGAAATCTCCTACACCGAGATATAGACGTTTTGGTGGAACTGCATAGAGCTATACAAAAAAAAAAAAAGACAGACAGATCTGATAGCAAACTTCAAAAATCAATTACCGTCAATTCTGAAGGATTTTGGTTTTGAAGTTTGGATATGTCATAGCCCTCTAAGTTTAGTTTCTGGATTATCAAACATATCATGATTTCAATATTTCTACAACAAGTTATGAGCTTTCTACCGCAGGCATTCTGTACTGAAAAAAGTGACGAAAATTGAGCTTTTGAGCTTGTAAGAACATATGTATTTATAGAAATCAAAGTACAAAAATTGGGTTCCTACAAATTATGAGAAATTACGAAGATGGAAAGCTTATTTTCTAGAAATTGCCGAAATTTTCCATGGGAATTAAATTATAAAAATTCCATGGAAACCAAATTATGGTAAGTTTTCATAAGAATTAAATTATAAAAATTTTCCATGGAAAATAAGAATTAAATTATGGAAATTTTCCATGGGAATCAAATTATGGAAATTTCATAGAAACCAAATTATGGTAAACTTTTCTCAGGAGATACATAAAAATATGCCCGAATGAGAATAGACTCGCGTCATGAGAATTTGAATTCCTCGCGTTCTATTCAAGTAAAAGCCTAAAATTTGCATCGAAGCCACAAGATCTCTATCACCAAGTCAAGCTTGTGGACGCAATCCTTACTCATT
The DNA here is from genome assembly GCF_001406875.1 of Solanum pennellii. NCBI lineage: Eukaryota > Viridiplantae > Streptophyta > Magnoliopsida > Solanales > Solanaceae > Solanum > Solanum pennellii. The sequence goes on along the minus strand of NC_028641.1, from coordinate 9,869,907 downwards.
GAATTGGCAGTCATTTCATAGTAATGACCCATATGAAATTACCACACTATGAAGAATTTTCAAGCAATAAGTTTTCAAGAGCTTGAAACACTTCAAGTCGAAAATGAGTTGATAAACAACCGAAAATCAAATGACCTCTTACAAATTAGAGAATATTGTCATGAAGACTCTGGTAAATGTTGACCTCAACATATCAGCATGGTCATTTCTCATGAAGCTACAAATGTCTCGTGATATCAACTACGAAGAAAAAAACATTTGCTTCAAAAATACTTCAAGACTTGTCTTTACAAGTTCTACAAATCAAGCACCCCAACAAGCCTCGAAGCAGGGGGCATTCGTAGGCAGTGAAGTTTTATTGATAAATCCATATTAAATTTGGGTTAAATCTTAAATCATCATACGTTGACCAAGTCAAATTACTGGTTGATAAAGTCGGATTAATATCTAAGTCAAAACTGTATCAAGTCCAAATCACTTGGGCCAGTCCATTAAGTTGACAAGATGAGCCCAACTCACGTTCTTCAAGGCACAGGGATAAAAATAGCTCAGACCAAAATATCCCTAAAGCCCTAAATTAAGCCTATATAAAGAGGTCTTCTTCTGACCAAAAGATACACAAATACATGCATACAAAAATACATAGTTGCTCTTTAGTGGTGATCTTCAAGTCTTCCGCATACAAAGAAGTTTTCGCTTCAAGTGTTGAGCCTCAAGTATTCCATCAAATCAAGATCATTCGTGAAGAGAAAAATCAGAGGATTACATCTTTTATTAAATATTTCATAAAGATTTTAACCTTCGCATAAATACAAATTCAAATATTATTGTTTCCTTGCTATTTTTCCTTTCCTGTTTGTTGTTTTTCAGGAACGAAACTTTAGACGCATACACATGTCATCAACTATACACGTGGCTAAGTAAATATACTGCCAGCTAATCTAATCTAACAGATTCTGTTATTAATTTGTGTATACATACTAAGCTAACAACTTAATACAATTGTCACTAATTTCTACAAAGATTTTTAGATCAATACTTTCTATTCAATAAAGATAGGAGCTTTATTCCAGTAAACATCAAAAGGGGATAATGAATTAAGGGTGACAAAATAGTTTCAAAATGAAGAAAAGTGACACAAGTTTTAATTATTGAGTAGAGGTGACAACTTTAAAATCAGTGCTAATGACACTAATTTTAAAACCCTCAAATTTTATTATTTACATAAAAGTCCTATTTCCCCCCCCCCCCCCCC
>NC_028641.1:9854627-9868463 GCF_001406875.1 Solanum pennellii | reverse complement strand
CCCCCCCCTCCCACCACCCCATCCCTCCTCTCCACCCCATCTGTCATCATTACCATCACCATCACCACTTCCTCCTCTACCATAACCAGCAGTTCTTGCTCCATTGTCACCACTCTCTTATTTTTCCTCTTTTACCACCATTGTTGTCACCTCCTTATTCTTTACCTCTGCATCCACAACAACCATCACCTCCACCTTCATTGTTCTACTCTACCACCCTTTCTTTTATCTCCCTTGCTACAATAATTATTATAGTTCTTGCAGCACTGCTGAGAAAACTTGAGCAGTTCCTGAAAAAACATCAACAGTTGCTAAGCAAACTTTAGCAGTTATTGAAAAAACTTTAATAGTCGCTAGAATAACTTCAGCAGTTAATGCGACAACTTCAGCTATTGTTTGATTTTCTTAAAGAAAACAATGACTTTAACTTCAAAAAATTTAAAATTAAAGCAACTTAGTTTGTGAAATAGGACCAACAAGATAAAAAGTAAAATGTGATAAATATATAATAAACGAAAACGATAATGATAGAAAAAACAAAGAAGAACAAGTAAATGGAAGAAGAGAAAAATAAATGATGATAAAGAAGAATAAGAAGAAATCTTGAAAGAGAAAGAAAGAAGGTAAATTTTGAAATTCAAGAAGAGAGAGAAACTTTTCAAACATTTTGAAATTAGATAGTAGGTTTATTTCAAGTATTTTTAAAAGGTTAGAAGTTTTAAATATTATATTTTAAACCTCAATTATCTTAATCACTAATTAAGAAGTTTGACTTGGTCAAAAAAAATTGTCACCAATTTTAATTTCAACAATTTTTTTCACCTATCCCTCAATTTACTCAAGTGAGTCTTCCAAATCTTAAGTTGTTTAATCCATTGACAAAAAAAAGATTGTTATCAACATGGATGTTACTTTTGACGAGGAAAGCACTTGGATCGGAATAGGCAACAGACTACCCAAATCCAAGAGCAATTGTCAGCACCTTCACCACTACAACTTCACCAACAAATTCTGTAGCAAATGAAGAAGCAACTCAAACTGTCGTACGATTTAGAAGAAGGCCTGCTTGAATGAAAGATTACAAGGTAACTAGAATTGAAGATCCAATTACTCATTTTGCTTAGTTTTCATATTGCGATCCTACGTCTTTTGAGAGTGTTATGAAGGAAGAAATGCAACGGATGATGAAATTGATGACATTGAGCAAAATGATACTTGGGAGCTGTCAAATCTTCCAAATGGATAGAAAACCATTGAAGTGAAATAGCTCTTCAAAACAAATTTGAAAAAATGGTGAAGTGGACAATTACAAGGCACATTTAGTGGCTAAAGGATACCAACAACAATACGTGATTGATTATACAGAAGTTTTTCTCACGTTGCTAGAAATGATGCAATCAGATTGGTTATCGTATTGGCAGCTCAGAAGTCTTGGCATATTTTTCAGCTAGATGTCTAATCGGCGTTCTTAAACAGATACTTGGAGGAACAAGTATCTGTAGAACAACCCCTTGGTTATGTTAAAATTGAAAATGAGGATAAAGTTTATAGATTGAAAAATGTCTTTTATTGTCTAAAACAAGCTCCTCGGGCTTGGTATAGTCACATTGAGGAGTATTTTCTAAAAGTTTGTTTTTCAAAATGTCCTTATGAGCATACATTGTTTGATAATATCGGGGATCAAGGAATAAAAGATTCTCATTATTTGATTGTATGTTGATGATATTATATATACTAGAAATTGTGGTGTCATGTTTAAATAATTTAAGAAGTCGATGACGGATGAGTTTGAAATGTCTGACCTCGAAAATTTAGACAGATTTCAGATGATGAATTGTAATCCAGTTAAGCACAAGATGTTGAATACCATCACTGGTGATTTCTTTTCCTTTGTTGTATCGTAAAGTATTTGATCAAGTTTCAAATCTGAAAGTTTGTGCTACTTGTATATCCAATTCTTCGACAAGATGCTTGTTCAAACAACATCTCGTAAAGGCAAATGCATAAGAATTATATTAATCACATTGATAGGAAGCCTACTGAGTATATCCCATATCATTAAGTCTTTGTTTGAAAAGTCATCTACTAATTGAAATAGACCATGTAATTACTATTACAAATCACTCCCTTTCTCTCTATATAATTGTAATTATTTTATATTTCACGGCCCTTTAAGAAATTAGGTATGTTTACAATTATACTCTTTTAAGTGTTCTCTTGAAAATGAACATGAATTAATTTATTATGATTAACTAAATTGACCAATGAAAATGAATTAATCATTTCGTTTTTCTATGTTTGTTAAATTCATATTTCCAAGGCTAATAACTATCAAGGGTAAAATAGAAAGAACATTACAAATTATGTATTGATTTTATGAAATGACAATATTAATTAAGGAACATCTACTTTTTAGTAAGGATGATATATTTATAGGAACAGAGGTAGTACACAGTATAGTACTTCCTCCATTAATTAAAAATAAATGATTTTTTTGAAATATTGCACACTCTTTAAGAAAAAAAAATTAAGACATTTATTAGACATTACTTTTCATTTTTATCTTTTAAATTATTGTCATATTAGTCTTTAGAATGACTAAACATTGATTATGATATTTACTTCCAATACTTTAAAGCAATTAGGATTAGTTTGATGTGAAGGATAACACAAAATAATTTTGGGATTAAATTTTAGTGTCACTAAATTTGTTGTTTCGTTGGAAAGTTCGGAATAACTTACCCCACAATTAATAATTAGTACCGGGATAAGTTATCCGTCTTCTTTGATGGTATAATAATCCCATCATAATTTATCATGGAGTACATTTACTAAATGACAAAATTAGCCTTTAAATCTTTTATATTACAAGTATCACTTTTAACCTATATATATCATATATCATATATCATATATTTATATAAAAGAGAACCTTAGGCTTGCTTATGTGGCATAACCACAAACAAGAATTCTCTTTTAACTTATTTATTTCAAAAATTAGTCTTCTCTTTCATGAAAAGTTGTGACTTTTACAAAATATTGTGGCTTTTTATGAAAAGTGGAGTTACGACTTTTACGAAGAGTTGTGAATTTTATGAAGAGTTGCAACTTTGATGAAAAGTTGCGACTTTTATAAAGAGTTGCAACTTTTATGAAATATTGTGACTTTTATGAAAATTGTGACTTTTTCAAAGATTGTGACCTTCTTGATAAGGCATAATAAGCATTTATTGATATTACTCTTTGTTGTCTATTAATAGAAGAATTTTCTCTCATTCTAAAACAACGAAAATTCTGAACGTCTTCTTCTTCTTCTTCTTCTTCTGTATATATTCGTGTACTTTGCTAATGTTGAGTGACTGACTGATACCATTATTTTTGTATCAACACACTTGTGAATAGAATCGCTCTATCATGAGAGGATTTATTCCTTTAAACTTTAGGTAGTAGAATGGACTAATTTCTTAAGGGAACAATGTGCATTCACTGGGCTCTATTTTTCCTTTAAGTATCATTTTGTTAGTAAATATTCTTGTTTGTTGTTTACAGTCACTAATTTATGCTTATTTTATTAATTTTGTTTTTATTTTTGTGTTCATGTTTAAAATTTTGTTGTTTATGTTTATGCTTTTGATCATTATGTTGAAGTAAAAGTATGTTAATCAATAGTTTGATGTAATCCTTAGACTATTGGTGTCATGTAGATTAGAATTTTTTAACTTGTAATAAATGACTTTAATCTTTATGGAGTTTTCGGTGGCTAAAAGATCAATGAGATGTGCAACAAAGGACTTCCAGAGTTCAAAAGTTAGGGTGTTTCAACACTACTGTGGAGTTTTATTTATTCAACTTTCTATCTTATTGAGGTATTAAATCGATTAGTGACATCCAAAAAATAAAGGAATGTAGTGGGATGGTAAGTATTGTACTTAACCTTAATCAAACATTTAGGGTTCAAATGTTAGGCTGGAGTCAATGAATTACCCTCATTGTAGGATGAATCTATATTAGTGACATATTAAGGAAATAATTACCTCCTTATAAACTTTATATTAAAAGTCCCAAAAACAATGAAGTTTTAACCATATTGATAAAAACATAAACAATAAAATATGTATTTTAGCTATCAAAGTAGTGTCATCGACTGCATATGATTTTGAATAAGGGGCCTGCCAAGACATCATTTACCCAAATTATTTGAACGACATACGTTATTTCATTAAACTCCAAGAGATGTGTTTTTATATTTTAATTAACTTATCAAGTACACAACTAATTGTATAAGATGTATCATATTTAGATTTTGTATGTAGCGGCCTTGAGTAGGAGAAAAACTCTCGCAATTAATGAATATAACGTTTTTACAACTTTTTCAAAATACAAATATAGACATTGAAACAATTACATATCTTTTGTAAAGACTTCGGTGATGAACAACTACAGTAAAATGAAGAATTTAATAACATTATTTGTAAACACTTAGAATCAAATCCTTTTCGTTTTAAGATTAGAAAACATTTCATATCATCATTGAATAAAATATTATTGACAATTTATTGTAGGGTTGTACCTGTCACGATCGGAATCTAGACCCCAGACGAGAACGGCGTCGTTGACATCTTAGAGGTCGCAAACAAGCCTACATGCGTCATTCTTACTTCATCTAGGTTAATTTTAGCGGAAAATTTGAAACTTTTTGTTTCCTAACATGCTTACTAAACATTCTATTATATATATGATTGTTCACCATCAATCATCTAACATTAAGATCATCAAATGAAAGAAGAAGTTTATTATAACGATAAAGATGTACTTGCCAAAATGACACCAATACAATGTCTGAACAAAAGTGGGAAAGAAATGCTAGTCGAACATACTCCACTAGCTCAATCCTACAACTAAGATAGAATGTAAATGGGCAAGCATCCTCGAAAGCATGAGGGTCTACCAAGTCGGGATGAATGCTCGACGCTCGGATAGCTGCAGCGTTGATCCTGTAGCTCTAGCGTCCACCTGTGCCTGCACCTAAATGTAGATATTTGTATGGAATTAGTACACACTTGTACTAAGTATGGGTATATGCAAGCATACATCAAGGACATGCATGAGAAAGAATATGTCTTTCCTAACAACATGATTTATGGAAAGTCAAGTCAGTGGACTTGCCAAATTTGGATCTGGAAAGTCAATGGACCTGCCATATTTGGATTTGGAAAGTCATGCCATGAGTGTAACATGCATCATCAAACTTATCATTTTGCAAACAGCACATAACATATTTCACATAGCACACATATCATAATTCATATAAGACATAACGTTGTTCATCTCATTCATTCGTATGTCATGAGACTTTGGAATCATGGACTTGACGTTAGGACTCCCAAAATGAGGGCTCAACATATGGGACCTCAACTAGGGATCCTTCTTTAGCAAACACAGAGTCTTCTTCATTCATTCATACGTACTACATTTTATTTCATTCAAAGGCCAGTGTAAACACCAGCTATACCTAGGATGTATTTTAAGACTTTCATCGGGTTCGTTGTGCAACTACCAAGAATGACCTAATGTCATTACTTGAATCTAACTCACCTCTTGATTATCCTATCCTAACACCTTTGGTATCATTCGTTTCATTATGTGCATCATTTGAGGCTGCTCATTCATTCATTGGGAACTTTAACTTCAACCGACATAGATCATGTGAGCATCATGAAATCCAGTGTCATGAAACCCCACACCGAAAAGAGGTGGAATCACCGGCCAAAGTGACCCAAAATATACTAGCGTACATGGGAATTGAACCCCTTTAGATACCTATATTGGCAGTATAGGTTCGAAGACTAGGAGATATAAGGAGACCCATACCCGGCATGCCGGACAGTCTCATCTCATGAGAGTTACGTGAACCTCCGCCCTTCCCGAAAGAAGGCATCACCGCTCATAGCTAGTCTATCGGTGCTCAGTATAAAGTTCCATTACATTCAACTCATACTTCATGGAAGATGGCTTCTAGTATGAGGACATCATAGCTCAATAGATGATTTCTCATCTCATCATTAGTATTAAGTGTGTTAATCTCAAATACTTTCATTAGAGTGTTCATAGAGACCGGTCTCGTAATTAACTTTACACTCTCATAGATGAGTACGTTTCGGTAACATTTACTTAGGCTCATTTGATATTGCTCTCATATTTTACATTAGCCTCATATCATGTTGTCACTGCATTCATTATCATTAGCACATTTGTTCTTCATAGTTACTCACCCCTTTTTACGTGAATGTTCATTTCATCATATGCCAATGCACTTGGCCATTTGGTGTGTTTCACACTCTTACTTAACCCTTCTAGGGTTTCATCATTTCATTGTTCATTTCATCATTTCATTGTTCATTTCATCATATGCCAATGCACTTGGTCATTTAGTGTATTTTACATTCGTACTTAACCCTTCTAGGGTTTCATCATTTCATTACATACATCTTAGGTTCACTTACATTTAAACGTATGCTAGACTTACGGGTCTATACATACAAGCCATGGGGATTCATTCATAGTTGTCTAAGTGATTCATATTTACCCAAGATTATGTGATACAAGACTTATGCATCTTGTAGATATGCCAAGATATTGAATTCGATCTTTAGAGGCAGCATTCATTAAATATTTACTTACGTATGACTTATGTGTCAATACGGAATTGGGCAAGGGAACCCGATTTCGAATCCCTTGGACAACACTTAATCTTATTTTAAACTTGATAAACGCTTTTGTCAGATTTGGGGGACCCTAGTTGGATCCCCATCAACCCCATAATATTTCCTTTCTTTTTCTCCTCTCCTTTTTCGTTTAAGTCAAGGAGGTTGTGGGTTCAATCCCCCACAAGCTCATTATTTTTCTTTTAATTTATCTCTTAAATATCTCACCTATCCAATAGGTTGTGGGTTCAATCCCCACTCTCCACATTTATTTTCTCCTTTATTTTTCTCCTAACTCTCTCATCCATTCAAGAGGTTGTGGGTTCAATCCCCACTCACCACGTCTATTTTTCCTTGCATTTCTCTCACGAAATTTTTATGAAATTTTCATTTAGTGAGGTCATGGGCTTCAATCCCCAATGACCTCACATTTTTAAAAAAAATTAAACGAAGCTCATTTTTTTAAAAGTTGGCCGAGACTACAATTTCCAGCAGGCTGAAAATTTAGTCTCTTCCAATCCATTTTTGTCTTAATATTTTGTTGATTTTTTTGTAGCTTTCATGTAATGATATCTTAGGTTCAATCCTTAGTGATCTCACTTATTTTACATTCATTTTTCATTCCATTTTGTTTGGCCGAACCCAACCTACCAAATGCTGAAAATTTGTTCACTATTTTCAGCTTCTTTTTATCATCATTCATACGTTAATAAGGCATTTCGTGGATCATTTGGTGCATCTTTAAGTGAAATCTTCTTATGATTATATTCATCCAAGAATTATTATTTCATCCAGCAACATTACACCACTTTTATGCCTCATGATTTACACAAACATTCGCACATAAAATTCAACCATAAAAACATATCATTTTTCACATACTTTCGGTTGACATAACTTAAAATGATTACAATTCCAAACACATAATCAAGAACACATTATCACAAAAATCAAACTTCAAACTTAAACTACCAGCAAACATACCAACAACATGATATCTAACCTATTTCACATTGAGATCAAAGGGATACTAGGGACAAGGAGTTCGACAAGAATGGGAACAACCCTAGTTTTCGAGTAGATTCATCTGAGCCTTAAGGGTCTCTTGGAAAAGGGACCAAGAGTAAGAAAACACATACCTTTTATGACGTTCAAACCTCGACTTGCTGCCTAAAATCTTCTCCAAAAATCACTTCCTAATCCCCTCAAAGTCAACCCCAACTCGACGTTTTTTAAATATTTTCGTTGTGAGTTCTTCAAGTGTGAAGAACTTTGGTTTACCTGCTGTTTTTTGAACTTATTTGGCAGAGAGAATCGTGAGTGAGAGTGATAGAGACGTGAGAGAGAGAGATGAGCGTGGGAGAGAAGAGTTTTCTTAGGATTAGGAGTCTAGTTTAGGATTTAGTCAAATAAGGTTATTTAATTATTAAAAATGTGATTTCCTTTTATTTTAAATCAGATAATAAATAATAAATATAAATTAATTACATTAATTTACCAACTTAAATTAAAAATAATTTAATTCATTGCTTCCACTTAGGTTCGAACCCGGGTGGAGCAAGACTTCACTTCAAGAGCCAATTTTCGGTCCTCTCTCTCCAAAATGCCCCTCTACCTTATTAATTAAATAACTAATTATATATTTAGGATAATTACGACACTACCCTTAGTCTAAAAAAAGACCATTTTACCCCTACACCCTCCAAACCTAAGATTTTCCCATTTTAAGTCCGGTAAAGATTCCTTCAAGTAAATCTTCGTATTCGAGAGCCTTACATGGTTGGACCCAACCTTTTCTAGCTCAACTAACTCCCCAAGTTAGTTGGCATGGCTCTGGCAAGGGTTCAGAGGTCTGGTTCTACGCGCATCAATCCGTGTGAACCCGGTCTAATCGTAGGCATTCTAGACACATTAAGCATTACTTAGCATATTCATTTTATTAGGGTTGTTACAGTACCCTCTCAAAAACACATGTATTATCATATGTTCAGAAGTAAATTATTGACATAGTTCACCACCGGCGAAGCGCGGGAAATTTACCTAGTTTGTAATAATTGTTCCTTTTGGATTGAACTATCATATCATATACTGCACTTTCATTAAAAAATAAAAAATACTGCACTTTGATCTGTAAGCAACATAATTGGTGATTCCAAACTTAATGTCCATGATTTTCCAATTGATCGAAAATTGTTTGGGACACCAAATTGCAGTTTAAATATGAAAATTATGGGACTTCATAAATAAAAGAGAGAGTGATATCAAAATATTTGTAAACGTGGTGGATGAAAATTCTTCTGGATATGCAAATTATGAGAAATATGAAAATTCATAGACTTCAATACATTGTAATAGGCCAAAAAAGATAGTGATCAACCGACCAAAAGTATTTGCAAACATAGTTGATGAAAAATTTTTTGGATATGCAAATTTTGAGAAATTTGTTTTATTTGTTGCAGAGATTATTATTGTGCTTGAGCCTAAAAACTATAAAGATGTTATTTCTAGTTAGTGCTATGGGTGAAGGATAATGTCTTTAATTTGACACGTTTGATCAAGCTATGAGAATTATCTACAAGTATTCATTGAGGTTTTCTCAACCATCATTTCAAAAATTTTGGGATTTTCCTTAATTTACTTGAACCTTTAAGGTTTCGCCCACCATCAACCACATAACTAATAAGCTTGCATGTATGATGGATCTAATATCCAATAATGATATTATCTACTTTTCACTTAAGTCTGCATAGCTTTAGAATGATCTTTTTAATGAATAAGGCATGCTTCCGCGTATAGAGAGCATCTTTCTCGTATGTATATTATCGACGTAGAATTTTCTTATGTGATATCCTATCATAATCTCCCACATGGTTGCAAAAAAATAACAAGTCTTCAAATTGAAAAATAAAAATAAATAATAGTTCATCAATAATCTCCACATTAAATTAAAGAAGATTCCCATAAAATATCACAAGTTCAAACATGAAACGAAAGTAAAAGTCATAGAAATCGTTTGAAATATTCCAGATAATCAAAATCTGCCTCTAAACACAAGCTAAGCATCTTGACCATGACGTGACACGATAAATTTTACCCTTGGTGATGCTTTTAAGGACATTATGTAACATCTCGCAATTAGAAAGAACTAGAAAGGAGTTTAAAATCTGGAAATACTTGTTTTTGGAAAGTATAAGGAAATCTCAAAAATTTAAGAAAGTTAAAAGTGATTTTATGGTCAACTTCAAACGGTCATAACTCCTAGATCAGGATAAGTTAGGTGTAGTTACAGATATAATTGGAAAGCTCTTGGAACGATCTTTCGAACGCTGCCAAGTTTGCGCGATTTCGACTTCGTATGAGTGAGTTATGTCCTTTTGAAAGTTGACCAGTCGAATTAAGGAAATGTCCCAATCCAAAATTTTTAAAGGGTATTTAGTATCTTCACTACCCTATTAATTTAAATCCTTTTTTAAGAGTTTAATAAGGTCAAATCAGAACTTAGTCGGTTTAAGAAGTTGGGAATTTTCAAGCTTGGGCTAAGGAGAAAAAAAGAAGAAGAAAATGGCAAGATTCCCCAAGATCGTCGTATTAACTTGTGGATTTCGTCGGGGGTGATTCATAAAAAGGTATGTGGGTCTATCTCAATGTTGGGTTCGTCCACCCCGTGCCAAGCATGTTTGATTCAGCGTATTTTCATTCCAAAAAGATTGGATTTTGAATGTTCTTGAATGTGGTTTCTTGAATTGCTTTAGTTCTTGAACATGAGTTGAGATTTAGGAGTTCTTTGATAATCTAAGTGTTGTTCTTGAATTCATTGGGTAGGATCCTTGTATATATGATGTCGATACCTGAAATATAAGTAAATTTGAGATAAGATATCCAAAAAAATGATTTAAGGTTAGAAAACGAGTTGAGAAATTCGTCAGGCGTCACCTGGCAGGGCCAGGCTCGGCGCGCCCTATCTGCGTCAGAAGGCCTCGGGCGGCACGCCTGCAATACGCTAGGATGAGGCCTCTGAACTTGGGGCCTGGCGTGGAGCGCCCAGGACGGGCCCGAATCGGTGTTTTTTGCCCAACTTTCGTAATTCAATTTGATTAATCTTTTCTAAAGTATTTTAACACTTCCTAATTATTCTAACTACTTTAAATGACTTCTAATCATATAGAAATCACCCATAAACGTGAATTACAACCTTGAATCCATAACTTTAAATTCAAGGAAAGTTTAGAGCCATGTCTAGAAAGTTCTTAGAGTCCTTAATAGAAATCTTTTACAAATACTTTTAAAACTTTGTTTTAAGAGTTAAAGATGAGATTGAGTAAAGAGTAAAGATAAAAAAAAAAAAGAAGTTTCATCTCAAGTTTCATAAGTCTTTCAAAAATATTTAAATGTCGTTTTAAGACTTAAGGTTGAGTTCAGTTCAGTGTAAAGTGAAATTCTTCTTCAAAGCAATATATGGGGACTAAGTATTCCCAAAGCAGTATTAAAATGTTTTCACATTTAAAAAGAAGTGAAACTGAGATTTCCAAAGAGCCTTCAGGATAGCTTTCAGAAAAAAGTAACAGCTTTCTAAATGAAGCAAGCAGGGAAACTGAGATTTCCAGATAGCCCTTAACCTAAGTTCTTGAGCACTAATATCAAATCACAGAAGAAGTATGTTTTTAAAACATAAAAGTCAGTATATTTTAGGAGTAGTATTGAGCACCGATATGGGAGAGAGTCTAGACAACTCACAACCCCCATAAACCATGTAGCCACCAAGGGTAGAAAAGGGTCATACTTTTTAGATGAACCCTTTTCACAGTAGACTAATGGATCTATTAGGCACTTCAGGTCTTATACCTTTGGCCGGATATAGGATGTGGTGGCAGCGTGAGGTAGATCGTTGTATCATCACTATAGCTCTTATGTGATGGTTGTCGATTAGAAATACTCCCATAGAAGTTAAATGTATTTACATATATAAATCAGTTTATTTGTATTTTACATACATCTCAAGAGTTACTTGTATCCTTACATACATACACAGTTTACAACATGTTTTCAAACATCTTTTCTTTATACTGCACTTGCTTTTAAATTACTTTATATGGACATGAGTCATTTATGTTGAGTTGAGTTGAAATGAGTCAGGTGAGTTATTCAGTTTTTTTTTCAGATTCTTTCTAGACTATGTTGTTTAGCATTCCAATTCGCATACTCGTACATTCAATGTACGGATGTCAGTTGGCTTGCATCATATTATGATGCAGACGCAGTAACGAGGATCGGCATCTGGTGCACCGTTGATCCAGTTGAGCACTCCAGAGTCAGTGGTGAGCCTCTTTGCATTCCGGAGGGCTCCTTTTATTGTTTTTTCAGTACTTTCTTTATTAGGATGGGGTCTGTCCCAACATCCATATCAGTTTTAGAGGGTTCGTAGATAGACAGTCAGATGTTAATCCTTTAGTCTGTTCATTTCTTTCTATATTTTAAGACTTGGGTTGCCACTTTTGGGCAGTTGAATGTTTTAAACCTTTACAACATTCTCAGTTAGTATGTTTATCATTACAATTGAGTTTTTATCATTATAGTTATTGATTATTGTCTTCCGTTGAGTTAAGTAAGTCAGTTCAAGGGTCTGCTCAAGGCCAACAATGGTCATTGAATGTCGGCCGCATTCAGGGTGTAGGCTCGGGACGTGACACATCATCAGTTCTTCATACAAACCATGTACCTCTGCTACCTCAAGATCATCAAAAGGCTCAACACTCATCCTTGAAAGTGAATGGGAATATGCCAATGTGAGCTTTAAGAAAATGTGTTCAAATTGTCTCCTCAAACATTCTTAGTTCCACAAATTCAAGCTTCTCAAATTATTTGTCAACACAATTTGGATCTTCCGAATTATGCATAACTTCACCAATGTTTCTTTCTCTCAATGTATTGAAAACCTATAGAAATTCCAAAAAAAAAAAGGTTTGTAACTTTTACAAGTTGTAACAAGTAAAACTGCCTTACATTAAGAATTACAAATTTTATTGCTATAAGATATTACTTGTAGATATTTTTTAATTTGTATAACTTGATTGATAGAGCATTAAATTTATTACATTGTCAGTACGTGTATAGGTCAAACTCTAAAACTGTAAAGTGTTCAACTTATATGAAATGACAAAGTAAAATGCTTTTACTCTATCTAGTCACTAAAAAGTATCTATTAGTAACAAAGATTATCTACTACAGCACGCAAAGGTAACCTCTATCAATGTATATATAACTTTAACTCGATTTTAAATTATGAAAGGTGAGATACAATACATCTATTTTCAGTGGACGCAAGTTGAGTGAACGTCGAATAAAAGAAAGAACATCAAAGACTTGGTTTAGATCCAGCATAGTCACACACAACGTTACATGATCCAAATGGTAGGATTTTGATTGATCAAACCTTTTTGGAAAAAAATCTGCACCCAAATGCTTGTTAAAATAAAAATAAGAGGCAAAAATGCATCAACGGTTAAGTATATATGAGAATAGTAAATAACATTAATTGATTTGTAACAGAAAATATTGAAATATGTATTTATAAATTATACTAATATGAATGCGCGAATTAATTAAATTAAGTCTTGTTAGGTTAGAGCACACATAAAGAAGAAGTAATCATGTAATGAACCCGGCTTCTTCATAAGATTCTTCACGGAATGACAATTCCCTAACATTTGAGAATTTTTTTTTTTAAATGTGTGAATGTCATGACTAGGGGTGTACAAACCGAATCATTAAGTCAAACCGAATCGATGAACCAAATTACACCGAAAAACACCGACTGGTGGTTTGATTTGATTGGTTTGACGATTGAAAAAAAACGACCACTCTTGGTTTGGTTTGGTATTAGAAAAAAAAGAATCAAACCAAACCGACACACACATATATATACATAATTTATTTTATTTATAGATAAAAAATATTATTCACATATAATCTACTTTGGTGATATATTTTTAGTTAGTTTATGACTTTCAATTTTATATATTTTATTTCAAAATTGGATTTGTAAAATTTTGTATATATACATATATATAATTTATTTTATTTATAGCTAAAAAATATTATTTATAATGTACTTTGCTAATATATTTTTAGTTAG
>NC_028641.1:9836896-9854227 GCF_001406875.1 Solanum pennellii | reverse complement strand
ATATATATATATATATATATTTTAAGCTAGTTTATTGTTTTCAATGTTTATCTATTTTATTTCAAATTTGGACTTGTAAATATTTTATTTTGTGTTAAAATCCGAAGTTATAATTAAACTAGTGTAGTTAGCCGCGCTTCGCGCGGTTATGAAATGAATTAAAAAAAATCATACTAAATCATAAAAGATAAGTTATGAAAAACAAGTCATCTATGAGGTACGTACTCTTTAGTTGAACTATTTAGTTTTTTACATCAACTTTTTTTAAATCAGACTTCTTCCTCCTCTTTGTTATAACTTTATCACTACATACTTTCTAGTATTTATATGTTCACCAACCTAAAAAATTATCATATCAAAATTACTAAAAAAATTAATTAAAATTAAAAAACAAAATAATGTTAGAAAGAAGATACATTTTAAAATACACAAAAAAAAAAGAGAGAAAAAAAAAAGAATTAGCTAAACAAAAAAAATTGAAAAAAATGGCATACACAACTTCCTAATTCTTCTAGTTTTGTTTAGCTTATATCAAATTAATACTATATTCAATATATATATTCATAAGAATGAAGATTCATTGTAATTAAGAGGATTAAGGATGTTACTTTAATATTTTTGACATTTGTATATTATGACACAAAATAATGAATATTAATCATAGAAAATGATAAAACAATCCGAAATAAAGTTATTGAGACATTTATTTTTGTAATAAGTTCAATAATAAGTAGGAAGAAAAAAAAAATCACCAAAGTATAGAGAGAAAGTACCACATATTCTAATCCAACAATTATTATATAGATAGATAGATAGATAGACTTCTAAGAATCGCCAATTTCTTTCCTAGGAAAATCAACACATTATTTTAGAAGAAAAAGTTAACATTTACACGATATAAAAAATAATTATATATGTAACGCTCCAAACTTTATCGAACAATATTGTTCTTGGAAAATACATGCCTTATATTTGAAAAATAACTAATTACCGCCACAAAATTTCTTCTTCATTTTGTCAAACTTGTACAAAACTAATCTACACTGTCATAAAAAAACGTCTTCACCTTGTCCTCGTGTTTGGCTACTATGACAAATAGAGAAATTATGTAAAACATATCTATAATGTTCATGAACATGGTAGTCATGCATATTCCGTATCACTTTTTTTATATTCTCTCTTTTAGTTATTAAAAACATGATTAATGAAGAAAATGAAGAAAAAATTAACAAAAACGAAAAAAATGAATGAAAACATGAAAATAAATATCAAACAACTCCATATATAATTGTTATTTATAGATTGTTTGAGTCCTAAAAAATAGATAGAAGGAAGTTGAGAAGACATTATTTAAGTTGAGAATGCAAAAAGACGGAAGTTTTTTTTGTAACTCGTGAATTATAATTGAATATAATAAATATGATAGATTTTAAAATATTAAACAAATAATTAATAAAAAAATGAATGAAGAAAATTTAAAAAAAATATCAAAAAAAAAATGAATCCTCATTTTAGAAGCATGCCACATCAGCAGCCCTATGATTCATCTTTATATTATTAATAGATTTCAATAGACATTTAAGAATAACATTAATAAACTTATAACATATAGATATTGATTTTTAGTAGAAGAAATAATCTAAAAAATCAAAATAAAATGGCAAATCAAATTCTAATACATTTTTATGCAGTTTAGGACAATAAAATTTTGAAATAAACAAAGAAATAAAAAGTAAAAAAGAAAAAAGAAAGGAAAAGAAATGACTTAAGGAAATGCATAACATTATTGATGAATTTAAAGAAAGAAATTTAAAAAATTAATAGCATTAATGATGAAATGATTTAAATATGGACGTATTTGATAATTCAGTTTTCAGGTAGTGTTTTCTGTCTTTTCAAAATTTGGAAAAATATTAATAAAAGAAAATAATAAATAAACTTCCACATAATTTTCAACAATTATTTAAGAGAAATATAAGAGGAATGTCAAAATAAAATTAATTAAAATAAACAAATATCTGAATTAGAAGGTTATCATCTTTTTCTAATTTTAATTTTATTATACACATATATATACATGAATCTTTAGTCGAAGAACTGATCTAAATTAAAAAAAGCTAAATTTCATAAAAAATATAAATGTGATTTTTATCATGTTATAATAACAAATATCTTGTAAAAAATAAATTAAAAAGGGTAAAAAAATTATTAAAATAAAGTGCATTAAGGAATGATATAAATGAAAGTAATGATCAAAATGAAGTAAGAAAAAATAATATGATTGATGGTGAATGGAATTAAATGTAGTCACTTTGATGTTCAGTAAAATTTGAAGGGAAAATTTTTAGTTTTTGAAAACTAAAAATTATTAAATTTAAAAACTTAAAAAAAATAAAAAAGTGAATAAATTTTAGATAAGATATATGAAAGAAAATATAATAAACTTCAATTAAAGTTATATAAAAGAAAAAAAAAACTATAACTAAAGATAGATAAGAAAAAAAGGTTTTAAGAGAAAAAAAACAAAAAAACTGAAATTAGAATATATGACAGATTAAAGTTTATTGATGTATAATAAAAATGCATTAACAGTTAGTTTTAAAATAAATAAATAAAAATAACAAAGAAAGGAAAAAAATAATTTAAGGAAATGATATAAAGTACATTAATGATGAGTTTAAGGAAAGAAAATTTTAAAATTTATAGCATCTATGATGAAAGGATTTAAGTATGGTCATATTTGATATTGTGCAAAATTTCAAAGGTAAAAAATTCATTAAAAATTAGGTAAAATGCACAAAATAAAAATTAAAAAAATAAGTAAATAAATCTAGACACAATTTTTAGCAATTATTTTAAGAAAATATAAGAGAAAGTGTTATAAAAATATGATAAAATAAATAAATATCTGAAGTGAGAAGGTTATAATCCTTTTCTAACTTTAATTTTACTATTATTACGTATAGATATGAATCTTTTCGCAGAAGAAATGAACTAAGTTTAATTTAAATAAATTAAATTTTATAAAATATACATGCAATTCTTATCAATTTATAATAACTTTTATCTTGTAACAAATAAATAAATAAAATATAAGAAACAAGAAAAGGAAAGAAGCAATTTAAAGAAATGATATAAATTAAAATAAAGAGATCAAATTAAGTCAAGGAAGCAAAACTAATGATGAATGAAATTAAATATGGTTAACTTTGATATTCAGTAAAATTTGAAAGTAAAATTTTCGGTTGTTTAGAATTAGAAATAAATATCAAATCTAAAAACAAAATTTTTTTTACAAAAATATAGACAAACTTCAGTTAAAAATATATAAAAGATAATAAAACAAACTTTAATTAAAGATAGATAAGAAAAAATAAATTAGAAATATGTTTTAAGGAAAAAAACAAAAAAATGGAAATTAAAATATTGGTAGATTTCTCCTTATTCTCCTCCTAATTTAATATGAATTCCATAAATAAATTAAATCCCTCTAAATAATTTTTCTTGCTCTTGGACCACTTATTATTCAATCTATAAGTTTCTCAATCAAAATGATTATTTTTCTCAATATATAATTTTTGTAGAAGAAGAAATTCTAGTGCAGGGTCATTTCAAAAACTCTTTATATTTTGAAGAAATTTGATTATTACATGATTTTTCTTTTTACATCAGTATCTTCAGAATAATCATGAGAAATCATCTCTTTCTCTTTTTATGAAAAAATAACACTCCATCATCAGAAGAAGAACAAACAAAGTAAAAGAGCCACGATGTTTTTGTTCATTCTAAGATCTATTCTCCTCATCTCTAAATTAGCTTGTAGTCTGTTGTGTCAATTTTGTTGTTCTTTTTCTGTTGCTTGTTATTTTTGTCTTCTTTTGGATTGCTGTTTTGGTGCCTTGTTGATTTTCCTCTCACTGATACATGCATGTATGTTCAATGAAACTTGTTTTATGTTCCTGCAAAATTTAAAAAATAAAAAAAAGAAGAAAATAAAGTGAAACAAAAAAAACTGTCTGACCAGAAAAATAATATATTGTGTATCAAACAACTCTATATATGGTTGTTATTTATAGATTGTTTGAGTCTAAGAATAAGGGAGGAAGTTGAGAAGACACATTATTTAAGTGGAGAATGCAAAAAGATGGAGGTTTTTTTGTAACTCATCAATAATGATTGAATCAATTTTTTGTTCTGTTTCTGTTGCTTGTTATTTTTGTCTTCTTTTGGATTGTTGTTGTTGTTGTTTTGGTGCATTGTTGATTTTCCTCTCACTGATACATGCATGTATGTTCAATTAAACTTGTTTGATGTTCCTGCAAAATTTAAAAAATAAAAAAGAGAAGAAAATAAAGTGAAACAAAGAAAAATGTCTGACCAGAAAAATAATATATTGTGTAACAAACAACTCCATATATGGATGTTATTTATAGATTGTTGAGTCTAAGAATAAGGGAGAAAGTTGAGAAGACACATTATTTAAGTGGAGAATGCAAAAAGATGGAGGTTTTTTTGTAACTCATCAAGAATAATTGAATATAATAAATATGATAGATTGATAAACTATTAAATAAATAATTAAGAAGATAACTCAAAAAAATGTCAAAAAAACAAAAAAATGAATCCCGGCTTTAGAAGTATGCCACACCAACCTCCCTATGATTCAGATTTATATTATTATATAAATTGTTATAGTTTTTCAAATTTGAAATTAACAATTTACTTTGTAAATATTTTTTGTATTCAGTTTGCATCTACCCTTTGATATTATTAGTTTAGCATAATGAACGTTGATATTTCGAGAGAAAAAATTGTACTCATGTGAATTTGACAGTCTTTTTGAAAATTTCTATTCACTTTACATTTTTTTAGTTTAGTTTATCACACACGTATGTGAAAAATGTTTATCGCTTTTTCAAATACGGTATAGTTGTAAAAAAAATTGAAAAAACTGAAAAACCAAAAAAACTCGAAAAGACTGAAACCACAACCGAAAAATATGACTTTATATGATTTGATTTGGTTTTTGGATTTGATAAACGGACATAATTGGTTTAGATTTTTTTAAATAAAAAATCAAATCGAATCGACCTATGTACACCCCTAGTCATGACTATCATCAATAGTCAAGAACTCGATCCTAGGAGCCGATGGTGAGCAAATGAACACCATTGCAGGCAATTAATGTTAAGGATGAAAGTAATGGAGTATTCAAGACAAAATTTATTTTGGCTGGGTGAAATTTGATGAACTTCAAGGTCAATTCAAGGAGATTTGGGAATAATGATTTGGGAGAAGGTGATTTAAGTATGAAACTAGTAACATTTATATATGTGAGAGTTGGAGAATCAAATATACAAAAAACAATGTATAACGCTGGTGTTTGTGAATTTTTAGAGTAAGTTCTTTTACGTGTTTACTTGTTACACATAACAACCAACGGTCAAGGTCCCTACCATCACAATAGATGATTGACAAATCAAGGAAAAATTTGACTAAGGATCCAACATGTTTCAAGAGAATATTGTCAATCATATTACTAAGAATATTTTTCAATCAATCCTATAATACCACTTTTCTCTTCAAAGAACTCCTTATCTAGAACTAGTATTGGATGCACAATCCAGAAATGTTCCCACTGATTCGACAAGATACATGTTTTTACCAATTCTCTAAATGACATATCCTTGGATATTTCATCGAGAATATCCATGGGTAAATCAAAGATTTTGTCTAACTCATTTTCATCAATGATCACGATTATTTATATTCATCATTCTGTATATAAAATAAGTCAAAGTTTAGTCTATATTTTTAGAAAATAAAGATAAAGGCATATTTAGAAGTACATGTTAAAGGACTTCAAAAATTCTTTGTAGTCCTAGTAGGATTTTATTTTATTTAGAAGAAAAAAGCAATAGATACTAAAATGTCTGAAATATTTCTCCCTTACAAAATTTATTATAATTGATTTTAGGGATAATGCACAAGTACCCCCTCAATCTATGCCCGAAATTCCAGAGACACACTTATACTATACTAAGGTCTTATTACCCCATGAACTTATTTTGTAAATAATTTTCGACCCCTTTTCGTCCTACGTAACACCGTCTTGTTGACCTTTTTTTTCAAACTAGTGTCACGTAGGACGAAAAGGGGTAGAAAATTATTTATAAAATAAATTCAGGGGTAATAAGACCTTAGTATAGTATAAGTGTGTCTCTGAGATTTCAGCCATAGGTTGAGGGGGTACTTATGCATTTTCCTTTGATTTAAAAACAAAAGAAAATTTCATAGCTTTTATGTTTAAATTGTTGGAATTTGGTACCTCTTCAATGTAGACCGAAAACTTAGATCGAAAACTAAATTGTTCAAACAAAATGAAATAGCATAGCTTTTATGTTTGTGCATATTAAGAAAATTGTGTTCACCCCTTGTTAGATCTAATGAATTTAAGTTAGATCCGATGAATTTAATATGCATGACTATGTTAGATCTGGAATAGATGAAATGTATATACAACAATTGAATAGAGAAAATCATTTCTAAAATATTTATTAATAATATGAATTTCTTTTATGACTGGACGGTATTCACGAGCAGATGACAAGCATGAGTGAAGAAGGGTCTTATATTACCATTTTGATTTTTCAGATATACACAGAAAACTTCAAGTCCATCGAAAAGAATTTATATACATTAACCATTGGACATACACAATCATTTTTGAAATCTCAACAACAGAAAAATAAAATCAGTGAAAAATAATACCTCATTGAGATTGTATAGAAAATTCCAACTTCTATATCTGAAAATTCAATAAAGTTATACCTCAATATTTTCTTGTATCACTTGATGGGAAGAGACTTAGAGTTTTTTGTAAGAACACAATATGTTGTCAAAAAAATATATACCACACTAATGTTTTGTCAAAAATAAATATAATATATGGGTCCCATGGAGAAATATTTATTCACCTTGACTTCAAAATTGTTTTTTATATATTTATTTCAAGAAATTAATCAATTTTAGAATTCCTCATTTAAAATGTAGATAACTTTCTCTCTTGAAAATAGTTTCTACTATATGAACATATTTAGACGTAATTTTTACTGTTCAAAATTTGACGGATCGTGAGCACTTTACTAAACTCTGCGTTAGATAAGTCAATTTTTTCGAAATGCTACAATCAATTGATCATACAGAAATAAATGAAATAGCGATAACATGTCATATCTTAGTTTTGATATAAGTATATAAATGTGAGAAATATCAATTACAAGAAGAGTGATTAGAAGTTAAATATAACTTTTTAAATATGAATACACTATCTGAAATGATACAAGACTAAAAAGTAATATATAAAGCTTTAGTTGATCATGGTCCACATTTGGTAGATAATTTTATATTGGTGATTTGATGTTTCAATAAATCTGTATTTTATGATTTATTGGCATATTTGGTTTTCTAGATGAGTTTGATGGGTGAAATAGAGAATTTTTTATAGCTAATGCACCAATTTATTGGTGTAATTGTAGGAATTATATGCATTCATGGGGTCTGTGCCGCATTTGCGGAGGATAAGGTTTGCAAGTTCAGTTCTGGATGAGGAATCTCATTTGTGATTGTTTCGTCACGATTGTGATGGGTTCTATCGGATCACTTGATCACATTTAAAATTGTGATCTAAATTCTTTTTTAAAAATACAATTAAGACTTGGACGAAATAATACCCAATTTGAACATAGACTTCAATTTAAGATTTTTTTTTTGTTTGTTAGCTCAATTTTGATAATTCTCAAGGAGAAATTGCCAGTTTTATCTCGGGGTGATAATCAAATTCTAAATTGTTTGTTTTGTGATTTAATTCACATTTGGGTGTTAGAAATTAGGATTTTTTAACCTAAAAGTGAGGAGTCACATTTTGATGATTTGGAGTTCAGTTCGAGCTTGTATTTTAATTAAATTTCATATTTGTGACGCAACTAATTTTGAAATAAAATTATTTCTCTGACATTGCGGGCCTAGAGTTGACTTTTTGAGTTCTGAATAAAAGTATAATAATATGTCTATCAATAGACTCGTATACTTGTTTAAAATTTGTTCTTGATAGATTGGGAGCATCTAGAATATTCGAAAATGCATATTTATGATGTTTATATAATGACCGAATTGGTCTTTTTTTTTAAAATAATAATAATAAAATTATCATTTTACCCCTCGGATATTATTCCCTAGCTAATTCTGATTGGATTTTTAAATTTGTTTTGAGATTTGAGCAAAAAGTTGTGAATTATGCATGTTTTTTGTTTTTGAAAGGCTTAAGTTGTTAAAAAATGGTTTTGATGTCTTTGGAAGTTTCGAGTATCAGGATGGAATTTTGGCTATTCTATCAGTCTTGAAATGGGGAAATTGATCTAAGAGGAGTTGTCAGTTTCAAATACTGAGTCTTTTGAGAATTTGAGGTCCTAAGTTGAAAATTATTGAGATGTTAGCATTTGAATTGACTTCGGTTAATATTCGGGGTTCGGATGTTCGGATCAATATTTCCAGAGTTCTGTTGGATTAGGGGGGGTGATGTTAGGCCTAGGTGAGGTCTTGGTTGAATTTTCAAAGGTCCCGATCTTGTTTTAGTCATTTAGACGTTGTGTTCATATCTTGTGACTTCAATGGATATCGGTTCAAGGAGATCTCAAATTTGTATTTTGATAGTTCCATTGAGTCCATAACATCGAGTTTAGTCAAATTGCATATTTGGAATGTGTGAATGGGATTTTGAATGAATCCCGAAGGTCCACCCGTTAATTTTGTTGTTGGCTGAATTTTCTGATGTCTAATGTGCTCACATTAGCGAGAGGTTGTTCAGTAAAGCGGGCCTTGCTTTCTCGAAGACTTGGCACATTTTTGCTGGGTTTGCTTAAGCAAATCAGCGTTGCTTTAGCGATGATCGTGAAAGTGAAGCCTGGTTCTCGAAAGTGAGGCCCCCATTTTAAGCAGAGTTCACTTAAGCGAACATGTGTTTGCTCAAGACTTCAGAGATGATGACATATATATATATATATATATATATATATATATATAGAGGGAATTTAAGCATATAGTCATTCAAAATAGTTTAATTACGCTTTATATCTATAGTTTGCTAATTACGATTTGTAACACATGTTNATATATATATATATATATATATATATATAGGGAATTTAAGCATATAGTCATTCAAAATAGTTTAATTACGCTTTATATCTATAGTTTGCTAATTACGATTTGTAACACATGTTAGAAATATTATGACTCAATAACACTCCTATTACATACTCAATGACAACAACTTAATTAAACACTAGTTCTAAGCTTGTTTGGCTTCGTTCTTCACCTTTAATCATTGTCATTTATTGACTTGAGAAAGTTTAAATTCTTGTGTGCAATAGCTACTCCGCTTTGTGTATCTTCTCTTCCTTCTATATGTTGCACTCCGGAAGCCTAGGGTTTGATACAAGAATAACCTCACATAATGTAACACCCCGTAGCCAAAACAGACCAAAAATTAGTTTTTCAGAAAAATTTGCAGGTGCTATCAACGGTGGCATCGACGGACCGTAGCCTGAACCACGGTCCAACCTGCACAACCATCGATGGGATCAGAAACTCCCAAAAATTTCAGCCTAGAAAAATTTGTTAAGTCTTGGACGACGAACAGACTTACGGTCCGTAGGTCAAACGACGGTCCATAGTCCGTGACCGTCGATCAAGACTCCCTTCAACCACTCTCTGACAAGAGCTATGGATGACCATCATGGTTCGTAGGTGGACCTACGGTCCGTAGGTGGAAAATTTACAGCCAGTTAAGGAGAAATGCAGTTTGGTTAACTTAAAATGATCATAACTCTTAGCACAAAATGAATTAGGTCTCCCATGACCTACCCACAGATAGATAATTGAATTATATTTCCATAGCCACTGACCTTGCTAAAATCATACCCCGAGTAAAAAGTTATGCCCATTTTAGTAAAGGCCTGTCGAACAGGCCCTCGCGACGGACCCAACGACGGGGCGTCGGGCGCACGACGGACCGTCGGTCCTGGCCGTCGTGAGGCCCGACAGCAACCTTCCCAGGGGTCTTTTTGATCTTTCCCACTCCGTTTAAACCCTAAGTTACGTCGTTTTGACCCTAAATCATCATATTTTAGTCAGTTTAAGCCTAGAAACATAATTAAAACATATCCAAGTCAAATCATTAAATCAAAACTTAGAAAATTAGAAGCAAGAGAGGAAAAGAAAGCTCAAGAACCCTAGTTCAAGAACGCCACAAGCTCCAGCAATTCCAGAACCGAAACTTAAGTATTTTTTCCGTGGATTTCATCACCAGGTATGTGGATTTCACTAGTGGGTTCCTTTCACCCATTGGGTCCTTAGTTTCAGTTAGTTCTTGATTCTCTTATCATGAATAAACCTAGGGTTTCTAGAACTTTGATATAACTTCATGAATTTATTAAATATATATTCCAAATCAGATTATCATGTTATTACTCAAATTATCTCATGAATTTCAGAACCCTAGCTTTGTATTTCTTTAGTTCTTGAATTACACATGCTAGGTCATATATTTCAGACACTTCAGATATACATGCCTCAGTTATAAATGCATAATTACCAGATTAATTATTGCATTCTCAGTTTGCATGTTCAGTTTCGAGCTATCCAGTATTTACAGAAATTCAGATATAATCAGTTAATTTACAGAATTCATTGGGAGTAGCATAATACCGAGTTGGACTAGGGTTTAGCGTACCCAATAGTCCCAGAACTACTAGCCGAGTAGGTTGTAAGTCCCCTCTGTGGGCATTCAGTTTAGTGATATCAGTTTACTGATCACGCGAGCATGCCTTTATACCTTTGGCAGGGTATATTGGGTCCTCTCGATGGGGCGTATACATCGGACTCCACATTTAGCTCATGTGGTTTTATTATCGGTTATTAGTAGCTCCCACAGTTCAGTCAGACTCTCTGCATTGACCATTTATCAGTATATTCAGTATTCAGTTTCAGCATGTTATAAATTGGTCATTGCATCCAGTTAGCTCAGAAATCAGCACATCACATTCAGATTATTATACTTGGTTTTGTGCTGGTTCAGTTATGTTTTATTTCAGCTTTACTCTATCCTACATGCTCCGTACCTTTCAACTACTGACGCATACGTGCGAGCTACATCTTCTCGTGATTTAGGTTCAGGTTCTAAGCATCCAGATCACGCATAGATCGACTTCCCGATCTCCAGTTCAGCAGATTCAGTGGTGAGTCCTCATTCTCCGAGGACAACAGTCATGAGATTCATTTCAGTCTTTAGTCATTTAGTTTCAGTTTTTGCTAGATTTAGTTGGGGCTTGTCCTAGTATTTCTAGTCTAGTTTAGAGGCTATTTTCAGACATAGTTAGATTCAGCTTAGTATTGAGTTAATATTTCTTTTGTATTAAAATCATTGTTTTCAAATACCTTAGTTATAGAATATGGGTATTCCCCATATTTTCATTTTAAGTATGATTTAGCTTCCGCAACAGTTTATTATCTTTAGTATGCTCATGATCATGCCAGCAGGGTTAGCTTGGGATCACTTGTGGTCCTAGGTTCCGTGTCCGTGTCTCGGGGGTTGCTCGAGGCGTGACACATAATTTACTCGAAATACATTATCTATAAGCGTTCGTGATGAAGTATTTTCTGTAAGATTTTCATCATAATTAGCTTAGGCATTGCCTAGACTTGATTAGTTTATATAGTAGTACTCATTAAGCCCTTTTGTGGGCTGAGGGCAAGGCACAAAGACATTATTCATATTGAATAAAGTTAAAGCCGTGGGGAAGATTTGTAAATTATGTCTTGAATTTTTCCTCGGTATATTTTAGGAAATTCATTATTCATAATGGATTAGAAGATCCTTTGCCCTAATAGATTTGGGAAATGAATACCCTGTCCTTCTAGGATTGGGAGAACTTTCTCCTTAAATGTTTGAGTATATTTGAGATCTATATATAGGCGGAGGTTTCAAAGATTCTACACTGCTTATGTTCTTTCATAGTGAAAAACTATATTTGCTTTTGCTTGGAGGATTAGGCCAAGCTGAACCTCATTAAATCCATCTGTTATTTTCTCTCCATTTTCTTTATTTGTAATTAAAATTCTACTGCGATTGAATTCCTTTTGTTGATTAGCCACGGGTTTGTTGACTGCATCTAAAGATATGTTAAATACAACAACCAGAGTAACTTAGAAAATAATAATCACTCGATTAAATTCTACAAAAATATAATCTCTGAACCTCACTCTCCTAAAATACAGCCAAAATTTTGATGTCGCCAGATTACATCCTCAATTAGGAACAAATGGAACACCATCAAAATATATTAACCCAACAAGATTGGGTCGAATCCCAAAAAGAGCTTGTTGAGAGAACTTAGAATTTGTAAATGAAATCCAATCTAATGATGATTACTATTTAAAATAGGAATTTTAAGGGGGGTTTATTATAATGTACTATACTATGATTTTTATATGATGAATGAAAGAAAAAATAGAGTTGTGATTCTTGGATATCAAAATTCATACAAATAATTCCTATCAACTCATTCATGTGGATTTATTGTACAAAATGATGAATCTATCGATCTTGTAAAGCCTCTCGGCTCAATTAAAAGAATCACACTCTAAGTTCTTCCCTGCACTTGAATGTAGATTAGATTGTCTCGTAAGCACATGTGACAGGTTATCTATCGTATCTCTAGGTCAACCTATTAGATGGGGGTTGACATCGCCAAATCCTTATTACAGTTATTTTTTCTAATCTTCATTTCTTTTGTCAAGCAAATAAAAATATGAGCATGTTCATAATGTGTGCAAACATTAAAAAGATAATCCATACGAAAAAATCTTAATGCACGAAAATAACACCAAACTACAAAAAATTTAACGTGATGAATATACTATCCTTAATCCTAGGGGTGTTCATGGTTCGATTTAGATCAGTTATTAGTTAAAATCAAAATTATACTAATTTAAATCGGTTTTTAAATTTATAAAACCAAACCAAATTTAAAAAAGATTGTTGGTTTGGTTATCGTCGGGTAGGTTCGGTTTGGTTGGGTTTTTTTTAGTTTTTCCGATTCGAAAGTAATAAGTTTGTTGAGGATATACTCATCTTGATAGGCACAAACACTTAGTACATGAATAATTCTCAAATAAGCTATTACACGAATAAAGTGATTCATTCAATGTTCGAAATTTCAGAAACTAAAAAAACTCATTGTCAATAGCTTAAAATTGGTTCAATATTCTAGAGATCTCAAAATCTTGTCAATAGACTTTTCAATAAAATTACACCGTAAAATATTGAGAAATTACTTCTCAAAGAAATCAATATTTCATAGTCAAAACTAATCAATTTCCATCTTCTTTAGCTTGAGCTTTAAATTATCCAGTGTTTGCGTTAGAAAAAATTATAAAATTTTGAGAGAGTGTGATATTTAAAGTAATGAATATTGAGGGATTTAGACTTAAGGTTTTAATAGTTAGGCTAAAATTTAAGTGTTGAACTTCAGAAAATAGTAAAACTAAAGACTTAAGTTATTTAAAATTTATCAAAATACTATATTTTATTTACAAATAATTTTAAAAATTTTATATATAACTTCTTGGTTCAATTTGGTTATTTTTTGCGGTTAACTTTTAGTAAAATCAAACACAAATCAAATAATATCGATTTTCCAAAATTTAAAATCAAACCTAATTAAATCAAACCAAATATCAATTTTTGAATTTGTCTTATTCGACTTGCGGTTTAATTTGATTTTGTAACCATAACCATGAACAATCTTATTTACCCCTACAATAGATTTCAATGACAAAATTAATTATAGTAATTAACTAAAGAATATGAAGTGTAACATATATAGACTTCAAATGGTAGAATGGAGGGTAGGTTCTCAGGTTCGAAAATCTAGTGAGAGATGGTCACTCTAGCATAAGATTTGATAACTGAACTGTCAATCAATTTTGTTTGGCTTTAATAAGTTATATATATATATATATATATATATATATATATATATATATATTTTATTTTTTTTTTAATTTTCTAATACAAATATAGAGTTTAAGAAAAAATTATTGGGTTAGTCTAAATCCATAAACTTTACTTAGCTCTGCCTCTGTGTGGAATATTGTATTAACTATAACTTAGTGGTCATGTAGACTAACTCAGTAATTCTCAAAAAAAAAAATAGAAAGAATTTGGGAGGTGCCATGAATAATTATTGTGGAGATGAAGAGGATTAAGCAATTTATAAGTTTTAGTATTGTGGACATGACACATTCTTTCTACGAAATCAATTAGTTTATTACTCTTTGAGAAATAATCATTTATACTTAATAGCTAGTTAAATTGACTTTTGAAAAAAAAAACAGTCTCTTATTAGATCATCTTCAACTCATCTCTATTTTACTCTCCATTTTCTATATTTGGAGAGTAAAATAGAGAATGGGCACTCGAACCCACTTCCAAATCACCCTCTATTCTTCATTTATAGAGAGTGTGAATAGTAGTTCTCCAAATTTTGAGAACTACTATTCACACTCTCTATTTCACTTTTTCATTATTTTATTATTATTTCTATTACTTTCTAATTAACATATTATTTTATATATAATTTCATTAATTAAATATCTAATATTCATAATTCTTTTTTAAATATAATATAATATTTTAAAAAAATATGTTTTTAATATATACTACTTTAGTTTCAAATTAGTAGTATTTCAATTTTTTTCTAATTTTCATCAATAATAAAATTTTATTTCATTATTAGTTTCAGTATAAAGAATACACAAAATTAGAATGGCAAGATGAAACATTTAATTTTAAAACACAATACATGATATGATAATTTAAATACAAAATAACAATACAATATATAACATAATAATTTAAATACAAGATAACAATACAATATAATACATAACATAATAATTTAAATATAAGATAAAATATGATACATAACATAATAATTAATTTATCACAATAATAATTTAGTAATATGGTAGGTCGTTGTCAAATATAGCACTATTCAGAAAAAAATTGGGATACGATTTCGAAAATTATTGTGATTGTAGTTGTGACTGCGGTTGTGATTGTCGATTTCTTTTTTCAAGATTCATTGTTGTTCTCGTTGTAGGTAATGACGAACATTTGGATCACTAATAGTTTCTAAATTTTTTATTAAAATTTAGTTTCGTCTCTAAATTCCTTTACTTTGATATATCTATCTAGCCTTTCGTTGTCCATCCTTTGTTTGGATGTAGCAGACTCTGATAACATCTTTTCAAGTCGATTATTTTCGATTTTGAAATATTTCATAGTTAACGAAAGACCTTTATCTTTTGATCTCTTTAATTTGATTTTTTCACCCCAATAGATCGTTCATATGAAGTGTGATGACCTGAAGTTTGGAGATGATACTATAAGTGATTCCGATTATTGCAGAGTAAAGTCTTGTCCTAAATGTCTACAATTTTTTAAACTATTCGTGATTCTCATTCCCAAAAGAAGAAATATTTCGTGATGAAACAAGAATCGTGCCGAAAAGATGTTGAACGTGCATTTGGAGTTTTGCAATCACCTATTGCAATTATTGCATGCATGCCACATTTTTGGAGAAAGAAAGTGCTACATGATATAAAGACTACATGTATTATATTGCACAACATAGTAACTGAGGATGAAAGTGATCTCAATGCACTATTTGAAGATGTCGTAGAGACTCCAACTCCAACTATAGAAATAATGGTAGATGAAAATCTTCAATTTGTACATTTTTTAGCTAGACATAAATAATTAAGGACAAAAATACTCATTTTTGAAATCCGTAATGCATTATAGAGCATTTATGGAGCAACGTAATGATTTTGAAAATTGAGTGTTTATGTAATTGTATATCACTTTTATTTGAATTTGTCCCCTAATTTATGTATTATATTATGTTTTCTTTCAATTTATGTTATTTAAAAATTTAGAATAAAATATAATTTTATGTCACAATAAAAATTATATAAAATAATTATTTGGGAAAAAAGAAACAACGGATTTATATCATGAAATTAAAAAAATAAGAATGAAATAATAATAATAATATAATATTGAGGAGAGAGAAAAATATTCATTTTTAGAGAGTAAAATAGAGAATTAGCTTGGAGTTGATTGTTTGAAAAAATAGAGCTTTCTATATTTGAAGAGTAAAATAGAGGATTGGGTTGGAGATGCCCTTAATGTTGTTCCACTCAAACGTGGCAACGTGAAGTTTATTATTCCCGCTCAGCAAACCACCTTCTACAACCATTCATTACTTCATTTCAATCTAGGACGCTACAAATTTGAGTCTCAATTCATTTTTAGGTCAAATCTTGTTATTTTTATCCCGAAAATGATCTAATCATATGCATTAGCTCATATTGCGATAGTTATACTTAAAAACACGTCTGTATATGTAAATTTATATTTGAAACTTAGCTAAATGACGAATAAAATACAACACTTGGATGCATAAATACACCCTTGATCACCAATCGCCTGTTGTAACGTACTAGTTATCGTGTTAAGAATTTACTTTGAACTGCAATAATTGAATTTATTACTTTTGTTTTAAGAAGACATAGGGTGTGTTTCGTATTAAGAAAAATGTTTTCCATACAGAATGTTTTCCTAGAAAATATTTTTTTTTTTTTGGAAAATATCTGGATTTCTAGTTTATTTTCTCATTTTTGGTTGGTGAGAAAAAAACATTTTCTATAAAATATTCTTTAATCTTTTGTTGACGAATGAAAAATATTTTCCAAAAAGTATCTTTTATTTTTGGCCTGAGGCTCTTTAGGAGAAATATTTTGATTTTTTTAATTTTTAATTTTAACTATTTTCAAAATTATTTTTTTAAAAAATAAAATGGGATGAGGGTGGCCTGAGCGGGGTGCAAGGGGTAGGGGCGGGAGGTGGCATTAAAAATGAATTTAAAAAAAAATTAAAATATTTTCCAAAAATAATTTTTTTTTCATTTTTAACAAGGTGGGGTGGTCGGGGTGGGTGTATGAGACAGTGGCGTAAAAAAATATTTTTAAAAAATTTATATTTTCAAAAAAATTGATTTTCTTTTGATGGGGTGGCCTGGGTGTAGGCAGCTGGGGTGACTCGGGGTAGGGGTGTGGGTGGCCTAAAAAAATAATTTTTTTTTTTAAATTTGAAATATTTTTCAAAAAAAAAATTTATAATTTTTTTTTTTGATAGGGGTGGCC
>NC_028641.1:9767949-9836624 GCF_001406875.1 Solanum pennellii | reverse complement strand
GGGAGGGAAGTAGAGGTTCGATTGGAATAAAAGTGTAGTTTTAAATTGAACTTCATCACTCGGGTATATTGATTTTAAATAAATACCCAAACAAACCAAATAGTTTTGTATAATATTTTTCACTTTCAAGTATATGCAATAAGTTAAATTGTTTTCCAGTATGATACATTCCCCCTTTAACTTCTCATCTTAACAATCACTTATGATATATTTAAAGGGAATGTTTAAAATGATGTATGTAAAACAAAATTTAGGGCTGAATTTCTACACGTTAGAATTAGAATATTTGTTCACTTTTTCAGCCTTTTTAAAAGTTATCAATCATTCACCAATAATTATTTATTTATTAGAAAATTTAATATATCAAGTTGATGATCATTTGATTCCCTAAAAATATAAAATAGTAACACTTCCCAGAAGCAAAAGGATAAATTATAAAATTAAATTAAAGAATATTGATTAAAGGATAAATGATAAGATGTTATAATTATCACTTTTCTTGACATTATTAATGTTCGTTACTACGTAATCTTGTGCTTCCTCCGTCCACTTTTATTTGTGATGTTGCGCTTTTCGAAAGTCAATTTGACTAATTTTAAAGTTAAATTAGATTACATCAATTCAACATTTTCTTTAAAAAAATTAGATATTAAAAAACTATACGAAAAGTACTATACATTGCAATTTTTTGCATATCAATATGATGAAAAATACATTATAAGATGTTGGGCAAAATTCTTATAGTTTTACTCTAAAAATGGAACCATGACAACTAAAAATGGACGGAGGTAGTATGTAAGATAATATAGTGTTTAAGTGTTAAAGACATACAAGTTTTAGATATCAATTTATAAATTCCATGATATTAAATTTCCCTGTGAGGCCTGAAAATTTTTACGAGTTATACTATAAAGTTTATATATATGATATGATATGATATCACTAAGATTTCTTATTAAAAAATTATTTATTAGTTATAAATACTAACAAATAAGATTTGTTTCTCGATATTGCTACTCTCTCTCCTTCATTTCTTGATCTAATCGCCTCTCCAAAACCCCATTTATTAGTTATATGCAGTAAAACCTCTATAAATTAATACTCGATGAATTAATAATCTCTCCAAAATAATATTTTCCTTCGGTCCCGACTTGGGCTAGTGAAAAAAATTATCAATTTCGATAAGATAATAAGATAAGATATTTTCAAAAGACCCCTATATAAATATAAAAATATATGGTCCCATTAATATCATAAATTAATAATTCTTTAAAAGTATTAATATATCGAAGACAATTTAGTGAAATATGATTCTATTGTGTTCTGTTTTTTCTTAAAATTTAAATCTAGTTGAAGCTCATCTCTAATTTTTCTTATTGCATCCAATAGCTCCGGTATTGTCTTTTCGAACTACACCATAGAATTTGAAGAGTTGTAAATTCGATAGCCGATAAGCGTTTCGTTATGCGTGGTTCGAAAGATATAGTATCATATCCAACTTCATCATCAACATTGACTTTTTCGATGTTATTCACAATTTCTTCTAACCTCTGGACCTCTGAACATGTATCACTTTCATCCGGATAATTCAACAGGTTATTGACATCCATTTTATTGTAGTAACCGGGATTATTCGTCAATAACCTCAAGTTCATCAATGATGTTTTCACAAGTAAGTTCATTTAAATTCTTTGAGATTGCATTCCCCGGACAAATTGCACAATATCAAAAATAACTTGTTATTATCTTAAATATATTTGTTGTCCAAACATGAATTGCAAAATTGATAGCATCCAAAACATTAATCTTTCCTGGATTAATTTGTCCACTTCATAATCTTCTAATATCCTACGATAAAATCTGTTCGACAATACATATTGAAAACTCTTATTATCCCAACATGACAAGGTTGAAATTAGTAAGATACGATGATTTTTATGTATTCGTTGTACTTTATGTATACTTTTTTTTAAAATGTGAAATCAATAAAAAGATACAATGATTATGATGTATTCTAAACTAACCTTCATTAAATCTCAAAGCGTATTTTAAGTTGGTAATATTAATTTATCGATTAAATAATATCTCTATAAAATAATAAAATTTCATAATCACACATATATTGATTTATAGAGGTTTTAGTGTATAACGGAGTAAGAAGCTTTAAAATAAGAAAAAGGGTTTGTAGATTGAAGAGCGGCGCACAAATCGAGAATGGGAAGGGCCCAAATTTCAAGACAAGAGGTTGTTTGTAAAACCCGTCATTGACTTTTTTTCTACTATTTGCTTGTTACAAAGTCATTTTTGTGCATCTATAGTTTGGTGTACCTACTACCATTACCAAACCCAAAATCCCATTACAACAAGTGTTGTAAGGGGAAGAAGAAGAAGAAGAAGGCAAAGCATCAACCATGGCTGCTTCATTAGAAGATGTTCCTTCAGAAAGCCTTATGTCTGAAGTTCTCCGCCGTCTCAGATGTTCTTCTAAGCCTGACAAACGTCTCATTCTCATAGGTAAGTACTTCTTCAATTCTATTTTGAAATACTCTATTTGCTTTACTCGATCAGCTTCGCCTCTTTCAGTATAACATATAGATATTTTGGTGGAATTGGACTAGTTACATATGATTTTTAATTTGACTTAAAATATTACATTAGTCATAGTTGAAAAAAATAAAATAAAAAGTTTGATTGAGAAAATACTGCATTAAGGTTAAAGTTAAAATTTGAAGGTGTGAAAGTTTGCGTAGAAATTGAAAAGTGTTGGGCCTTTTGGGATGTACTGAAATGGAAACAATTTCGGGTTAGTTGGAACGAGTACTTAGTATTGAAATGTAATTGGCATGAATAGAGTATGAGGGATACAAAATCGAAGGATTCAACCTAATTTGTGATTATACTTGCTTGATGGGGACTGTAAACTGTATCTTATTGAATGTGTCAGAGTATTTTAGCTGGATGAATTTGGTAATGCAGGGTACAAATGAATAAAGCTGCGTCTTTTAAAATAAAATTGACTAAGAGCCTGTTTGGCTCAGCTTAAAAGCTGATCAAACTGACTTTAAAGCTGATTTTTGACTTATTTAGCTGTTTGGCAATACTCAAAATAGCGTATTTTAAGTTAAAAAAAACTTATTTTAAGCCAAAAGTTAAAAGCTGGGGTAGGAATGCTTTTTTTTTTTAGCTTATAAGCTGTTTTAAGTTGACCACATTTTTATCTTTTTGCCCTTAATATTTTTATACAATCTCCAAATTACAACATAACCCTAACATCTCGTTCTTCCATTTTTCCCTTTTCACGTTTGGCATAGCAACTTCAGCACTTTTATCCAAACACATAACTGCTTATTTTAAAAATAAGTTTCAGCACTTTCAAAAGTATTTTTTTAAAGTTGCTTTTATTAAGCCCATCCAAACGGGCCCTAAAGACTGTAGAGCATGAAGAAAGCTTTTCCATTTTGAGTTTCTTGTTTTCACACCACCTACTCCAACTAGTTTAGAAAGTTTAGAATTGAGGCATTGGTGTTTTATGCGTCAAACACTACTTTGTACTGAGCAAAGGATAGATCAGATCATTGTGATGAACCGAAGCAAAACGAGGAGTTATTGTGTCATGGGTGATTCAGAAAAGTGTGCGCTTCTAACAATATGTGCAATGTGATTTAAATGAGAATCCGTTGGTTCTTTGAATCTCAACTTTGAATTGTTATCATATATTGGAGGTTTAAACTAGTTTTTTTAATTTTGCAATTTGATTGTTATAGTACTAAAAATCATATACTTTTGGTATTATTTTTATTTTTTGTGAATTATGTGCTTCATTTCTCACCTGAAGTCCTAAACTCCATGGACCTTGTTGTTTCTATGCACTTTTTGCTGTTCAAAACACTGATATTTACAGCTTGCTTTTGATATCCAAATGGGCAGCAGAAACTTGTTTTTGTTGAAAAGTTAGCTTCAATCCGTTTAAAGCAACTATTTTTGTTAATTTTGTGCTTTTATTAACACAAATGGAAAGTTCTATAAATGCAGCTGCTGTATTAAAATGCAAGATCAAGAACAAGTGTTGTTTTTTGACTTGTACTTTCACAATCTTGTGCAAAATGTTTCATAATATGTATCTCGTGTAATATTCTCCTTGCAAAGCATTGATGTTGTTGAAAAAGTGTTCACCTGGATTCTTTGACATTGCTATGTTGCCAGTTCTCTGTTCAAATTTTCATAATATCTACTTCTTCAGGGAGTTCTACATTGATACTTAATGAAAAAATATTGTTATCAATTGTGGTGATGAAGTGATTTGTAAAGTTCAAAGTTAGTGCTAACAATGTGAAACTAATGGCAGGTCCACCGGGATCTGGAAAAGGTACACAATCTCCTATCATAAAGGATGAATACTGCTTGTGCCATTTAGCCACCGGTGATATGCTCAGAGCTGCTGTTGCTGCTAAAACTCCACTTGGGATTAAGGCCAAGGAAGCTATGAACAATGTAAGTGGCAGTCAGTTTTTGGGATGGGTAACAAACTTTGTAATGTTATTTCAAGTACTTTTTCTCTTTTTGGTGAATGATGTCCTTTTTGGGTGATTTTTACAGGGTGAACTTGTGTCGGATGACTTAGTTGTTGGTATAATTGATGAAGCAATGAAGAAACCTTCATGTCAAAAAGGCTTCATTCTTGATGGTTTCCCAAGGACAGTGGTTCAAGCAGAAAAGGTTGTCCAAAACTATGAAACATTTGCATCGTGACTTCTCATCTTATTAGTGTTCTTACTTTTAATTGTGACGTGATGCAGCTAGATGAGATGCTTCAGAAGCAGGGGTCCAAGATTGATAAGGTGCTCAATTTTGCAATTGATGATGCAATCTTGGAAGAGCGGATCACAGGCCGGTGGATTCACCCTTCAAGTGGTAGATCTTATCACACCAAATTCCAACCCCCAAAAGTTCCTGGCGTCGATGATGTAAGTTTGCTAAGTTGCCATTAGTTTTACGGAATGCTTTTGTGTGAATGGCAAAGTATGGTTGTCATACCTCTAGTGGCTGTAGTTTCTTTATCGCTTTGCATACATTTGCTGAAAACAAATTATCCTTATTGGTAATTAACATTGACCTCTCTATTGTTTCTAAACTGCGGAGAAATTTCCTTGGAGTCAGGTTCCTAAACCAGAAAGTGGTGGTAATTAAATACCATTTTCTTTATCTAGTTTCTAAAAATAATATTTGGGGAGCTTAGGCGCGTTATTATGAGTCTCCTGATTTTATTTACTTGCTTAGGACGTTTTTTCTCAAGGCACCTTTAACTTGTTCAATAATTAGCTGAAGGCCGGTAGTTTCTGACCCTTAAAAGTTTTCCAACGAAGTACCTGGTAAGATGGCTTAGTTTTGGCTAAAACTAGTTGTTGGTCTTATGTCTTTCATTTCCAACGAGATCAGTGTTGTAAAAGCCATTGCTGGGTCGTGTAAACTGTAAAGTAATGAAGCAATTCAAAGAGAGGGGTTATGGCTTTCTGGGTGAAGCCATGCGCTTCAGAGAAATGGGCGCTTCAAACAGTGACACACATATGTACTTTACATTTATAAAAAAAAAATTACGCGCATAGGGGTCGTTTGGTAGGATACATTAGAGAAAATAATGCATGAATTAACTTTGTATATTACTAATACCTTGTTTGGTACACTTTTTCAACCTATGTATAACTAATAGAAGCATTATACACTCTATTTGGTATTATCCTATGCTTTTCTGTTTGGGTTCTCCAAAAAGGATGTTTCTCCGTGTCGGATCCTTGGAAAATGAACTACTTTTCAAGGATCTGACATGTACCCGTCGATATTTTTGAAGAGTTTGGTCAACAAAAATGCTACGCATAATAACTAATACATGACAAACTATGATATTAGCAATGCAAGAGTTTTTAATGGATGCATTAGAAGGGGTTAAAGACACAATGCCCCTCAAACCAATTCCACATCCTCTCCACGATATTTGTGGAGGATATTTTTGTACACATAGTTTGTTTTAGTAATTATGCAATGCATGTTATTATTAATATACCAAACCAAACAATGCATAAGAAATGTTCTTAGCATGACAAATGTCAGTATTATTGATACACCCCTATGCCTACCAAACAACCCCACAAAAGAGAAGCTGTCAATTTTTTGAATCTCAACTCTCAGAAGTTAGGACTAATGTTGGCATAACTATAAATTCAATGCTGAAATTTTGGATATATTTTTATTTACCGTAAATTGTGCACTTTATGTCAAAGAAGCTTTGTGTAAACTTCTTGCTTTTGTTACAAGTATAAGCCTTGTGCTTTTAGAAACATTGCCAACAATTAACCATTTCCCTATCAAGAGCTCGATTTCTCGAAACAAACAAAAAGGAAACAAAAGATGTCGAGACAGTCTCAAGCCTTCAGTTATGTCGCATGGGCACAGATATGTATGTAATAGACATATTAACGTTTAGGAGTACATAAATTCAAATTAACATAGAGCAACTTAGTCAACAGTAAAGGAAAAATAATCATCAAAATCAATTCTGAATCTCAAATTTTAATCAGGGACCCGTCGTTCTTTAATATTTACTAAGAAGAAACAGTAGTGTATTTGAATTCATGTTGTAGCTTGAGAGGATCAATGATATTAGTTATTCCAAAATATCATTGAGCGGTTTACTGATGTATCTTTCTACATACAGGTCACTGGAGAGCCTTTAATTCAACGGAAAGATGATACTGCTGAGGTTCTTAAATCAAGGCTAGATGCATTTCACCGTCAAACTGAGCCGGTTCGTATTTACAGTTCATTCTTACTTCCTCTTAGTATTATAACCTGTATGTTTTATACGTTTCCGTAAGGATAATCAAAATTTTAAAATTCGTTTTTAACTGTGAAGAAAAATTATCTAGTTCTTATTTCTAGACAAACAATTAATTCTGATATCCTCGACAGCCGGATAACTTTTCTGATTAAGATATGTTATTTGGTTTCAAGTTTTGCTGAGTGAGCTTGAAGAGTCTATTGGAACAAAGGTGTAGAATTACTTGACTATGAAATATTGGATTAACAATTGTGGCAGCTACCCCAATAGGAATAGATGCATAAGTATCTTACGATAACCTATCCATTTGAGTATGAAAAACTTTGTTATACGAGCTCTTACCAACATTCATTTTATGATACGACCTTATATTTGCGTTATGTGTGCAAAAGGAAGTCGAGTTTATTATGACCTTTTAAAATTGTTTGATAATGCAGGTAATCAATTATTATTCCACCAAAGGTGTTGTTGCAAGTCTTCATGCTGAGAAACCACCAAAGGAAGTTACTTCTGAGGTTAAAAATGTGTTATCTTCTTGAAAAATATCATCTGTCACAACAAAATTGAGACAATTATTTTCTTGGTATTATCAAAAAAGAAAAAACCATCCTTCTGATTTTTGGTTTTCTTATCTGCGGCATTTTGTGCAAGTCCCTGAGGAAGTATTGTTTGTATGGGGAATTTTTGCTAATAATTTTAGATATAACTCTACATTGGAACAAATAATCCATGTAAGCCAAATCTTGATTTGGGATTTGAGCATAGTTAATTGATATGTGATTTGAGAATTATGTTTGGTTGTTGCAAAATGTAGATTATGATTCACCTTGATTAATGCTTCAAGAGGATTTATTTCTTTCGAAATTAATTAGTTGCTTGATAATATATACATCCACCTTGATAATGTGTGTTTCTCACATAAATAATATGAAAAATAAACTTTTAGAGTAATAAAAATAATAAAGAATTCGAAATTTCAGAAATAAAAGGTAATCAGCTTGTAATTACACTTTGTGATTACTAGAAATTCAGTCCCTTTTTTAGAATTGGAGAGTGTAATTACCTCATTTGATCACACCAATTACCTACTGATCAAGTGATTAAAGGGTCAACCAAACACGCCAGACAATGTAACTACAACAATTCAAAACACGTGAAAATTATGTGATGAACCTCTCGATTTTAACTACAATATATTTCTACTAAACAAAACAAGGTGTTCCTCTTCTCACCTTCACTCATATGGAATTATTATTTCTACTAAATATTTAAATAAACCATTGAACATTTCATACTTAAATTGTGGATAAGATCCATGTTGAAAAATAGACAAATTTGTAGGAGAATCAAAAGTGCACTAATATTGCAAACATGAGGGACTATTACCAAATATAAGAGACTATTTTGGTCTTTTTCGCCATTTGTATTCAATATTTCCCGAATACCAATTATAATAAGGTCATATATCAACATATTCATTACTCATTAGTACAAATTTAAAAAAAAAATTATAATATCTTCCTACTTGTCGATCTACTATAATATTGTAGTTCCACATAAAAAATATAGAAATAATTGGAAAAATACTAACAACTTTGTAATACCATTGACTTAACTTCACTACATATTACCAAATAAGCCACCAAACCAACGTTTAAATTTACATTTTACCGAATTAAAATTTAAAATTTTAATATTTAATATCTACTTTTCAACTATGAAATTTGAAATTTAAAAAATGAAAATAAAATACGAAATACAATGATTATAACTTCAATAAATACGAGGGTAAAGAATGCAGTTATTTCTCCTCGGAAAAATTGGGATATTTGTTTTTTAATCCACCCGTCAATGGCTTCCTCGTGTTCTTTTGTTATTGTTCATCTTGAGGGCTGCTGTTATTGATTCGTGAGCCGAAAAAAATGAAGTTGGCTCCAAGAGAAATAGAGAAATTGATGCTACATAATGCTGGTTATCTTGCTCAAAAACGTCTTGCTCGAGCTCAACTTCTTAACTATACTGAAGCCGTTGCTCTTATTGCAACTCAGGTATCCTATAATCCAAACAATTTTTTATGTTTTTGAATGAAATCGACGTGAATGATACAGAATTTGTATAGAGGATTAAGTATAGTTGATAGAAAATGTCACTTGTGTTATTTCCAATGATATGAGAATTTACAGAGTCGATTTTTATGGGATTGAGGTATGGTCGAATCATTGATTGATTTTTGGTTGCCTTTTTATTTGTAAATCTAATGGTAAAGGTTCTAATTTTTAGTTGAAATTGTGTTGACTGTCTGAATATATGGGGAGTATATGATTTCTACTATTTTATATGCTGATTGTGCATAAAAAAGTTGTAACATGCTTTTGGAAGTTATCTGTTTTTGTGTCTTATTAGGTCTTAGAATTTGTACGTGATGGAGATAAGAGTGTGGCTGAGCTGATGGACATAGGGCGACAATTACTGGGAAGGTATACTGCACATGACAGTAGATAGTATGTAGTTTAATTATCTTCTATGAGATTAATGGAACCGTTGCTATGTAAAGAAGAACTGATTAATTGGAGAGCAGTTTGCGAACAGGCCAAGTGCATTGCTTTATCTATAAGAAAGCAAACTGTGTGAACTGATACAGGAAATAGAATAATTTGAGTATAGCAGTATCATATGCATCAGCATTCAGATTGTTAAAGTGTGACTTCTTACAGAAAGACGGGTGTATATTTCTTGGTAAAAGAATATGACTGCCTTGGCACCTGCACCTAGAAAATGGAAGAAGGTAATCAATTGATAAACATGAATGATGTAAAGAGTGCATCGTGAGAACTGTGCATGTTAATCGATTGTAGGTGAAATCAATATGACTGTACTGAAATGCCTCAAAGAATATAATTATTTGAATGACTGCATGCTTTTGACGAAGATCAATGGGCTTACAATAAATTATTTTCTCAGGAGACAAGTTCTTCCAACTGTTCCTCATCTGTTGGATTGTGTTCAGGTACTACAGATGTCCCATTTTCTCTGTCTTTGATGATTCTTGTTGTCATGTTCATCTGCAGTTCAAGGTAGCTAGTGACTATTCAGTGGTAATGTAACTTAGGTAGAGGGGACCTTTCCAGATGGAACAAAATTAATCACCATCCATGACCCTATAGCATGTGAAAATGGAAATCTGGATCTAGCTCTGCACGGTTCTTTCCTTCCTGGTAATCATCTCATGTACTGTTTTAAGTATCTTCAACTGTAATTTCTTTCATTTGCTAGAAATGTGATTTCACTCTTCTCTATAGAAATAAATCTTGTGGGAGAGTTACTCTTTGTACATAAATTGTGTTGCAAACCTTATTTGACTAGTTAGAGAAAAGGTTATATGACTAGAGTTCAGATTTGGTGGAAGAATTATTTCACTTGTATGAATAAGGTCCTCTAAATTGAGTTTGATGCTTGCTGGCCCATAGTTGATTTGAATTTCCAAATTTTAAAGTTGTTTTAGATCAGTTGCCCAGAGTTCATTTCTAATTGAATTTGGTGGGTATTCTGCCCTGATCTTAGAGTTTCTATTCACTGGCTCATCCCGCTGAATTCTCCAGCCGACCCCGTTCTGTCTCTCAGGACATGGTTTGGGAGGGACTGACTGTCATCTAGAACAATTCTTACTGGACCAAGAATTTCCCTCCTGCTGTGTGCAGAAATTTAGTGGTACTTCTTGCAAATAAAAATTCTGATCCTTTTAGACCGATATGATACCTAAACCTATGTGTACTTGTAGTGGCTTCGTTTGAGCTACCCTTTGTAATCTCTGAGCAAGTTTTTCCATGAAGTGATATTGCCACCGAACTCTGGTAATTTCAGGAATATATTTAGCATTATGCTGTTCTGGAAGTGAATTATATTCGATAAAAATCTATACTTCACATACTTGAAAGGTATCATTTTGCAGTTCCTCCTCTGGAAAAGTTTCCAGTGATAGAAGATAGCAAAATTCCTGGCCAGATGTGCTTTGGAGGTGGACTTATTGTCCTTAATCCTCAAAGAGAGGCAGTAATTCTCAAAGTCACTAATACAGGTGACAGACCAATTCAGGTGCTTGTCTTTATTGAATTTCTTCCCTCCTTTATGCTTTACAACATTTCGTTACTTGATCCTGTAAGTCCACTTCTGACCCTCCTAAATGAATAATGATAAGAAAGAAATTATGAAAGATAGATAAGACATTATTGGGAGAGAAATATTTGAGTGTCCTGTTAGATTCTGAGTTGTGCCGAGGGTATCCTGCATGACTTACTAAAGTATAGAAGGGGAGCTAGTGTAGTTATGCTACATCTGTTGCTGAAACGAGTTTTATATTATTTGACATAAATTGTTAAATTT
Organism: Solanum pennellii; assembly: GCF_001406875.1. Taxonomy (NCBI): domain Eukaryota; kingdom Viridiplantae; phylum Streptophyta; class Magnoliopsida; order Solanales; family Solanaceae; genus Solanum; species Solanum pennellii. The sequence goes on along the minus strand of NC_028641.1, from coordinate 9,825,412 downwards.
TCTGCTTATTAGGTGACTGTAAGTTGCTTACTTCTGGATCATGTGCTTAGCCTGTTCCAAATGCATGATCATGCTTCTCTCTTAGACATTTAGTATATTCAGTATCCAGATATACAATGGCGTTGACTGTCTTGAATGTAATTTCAAATGAGTCAATCTCAAGCTCCTAATTCCTCTTATTTGAAATGAAAAATGCGGAAAAGAGGTACTCTCTTGAATGTACCATAATATTTCCAGGTTGGCAGCCACTACCACTTTATCGAGGTCAATCCATCCTTGATATTTGATCGAAAGAGAGCACATGGCATGCGTCTAAATATACCTGCAGGAGCAGCCACGAGATTTGAAGTAAGACTTCTTACCCTTTTAGCTTTGAAGCAACATTTAGCTTCATCTTTGTCTTGCTTTTGCAAGGATGGGAAAAGTTTTGTAAAAGCAACAAACACATACCTTTCTTTTTCTGAAAATCTCTTTGCCTATAGTATTCACTTTTTAATATGGGTGGTTACAAATTTGCATGGAATGGTGGGGTTACATACAATTATGCTTCCTGAGCTTGGTTCTGAATTAAGGTTTTTCTGAATTGGCTTGGGCATTGATTTGTGGGAGAGATTAATGCATTGGGGACATATCGCTTTATCAGGAACACTAAACGAAAAAAAGGGATGGATACAGGAGTCTCTTCACCTGTCTTGTTTGTGATTAAGCATCTAAAGATAGAGTACATGAGCTTGTTAGAGTGGGTTAGGGTTCCACATTGGTTGGAGACTGGACCAGTGGTTTGCTTGTATGGACGTGGGCGATCCTTTCCCTCATGAGCTAGTTTTTGGGGTTGAGTTAGGCCTAAGTACCATATCTTATATGTTATCAAAGTCAAGTCCTTCCATGTTTGGGCCCCTATGTTATATTTTCCACGCTCCAATTGGGTCTTGGCGTGAAGGGTGTTAGAATGGGTTAGAGCCTCACATTGGTTGGGAAAATAGACTAGTGGTCTGTTATATGGACTTGAACAATTCTCTCCTCATGAGCTAGTTTTTGGGGTTGAGTTAGGCCCAGGTGTCATATCTTTACAAAGCTAATGGCTCCACATAGTAAATTTGTGGAGAAAGATACCTGTAAGAATAGGCTACGTACCTTTCATAGAGCGTGTACCTGAGATGTCGAAAAAGCTAGTTTATGTTATGGTTTCATCAAATTTTTGGTTTGGAACTAAAAATCTCCTTAATGAAGAACAACAAATTGACATAATACCCCAGGTTAAAGAAGACTAAAAAGGCATCGATATTGAACAGAGAACTTGTCAAATATTTGATTGACAGAAAAATAACAGTATCGTTGGAGAGTAATTGGAGAAGATTCTTGCCATTGGATGTCCTTCCATTTCCAGTACTGGTTAGAAATTAAATAGCATGCATAAATTAAGCAGTCACCTTTACATGCTTAGATGCTTTTATATTTGCTCATCTCCAGTCATGTCCTTTATCTCGTGAAGTACTGGTGCTCAAACGTGTTAATCAAATTTGACATTTCTCTTTCATTTCTGCTGGCTTATGATTGGAGTTGACAAATGTTCATCACTTTTTTAGCCAGGAGAAACAAGAAGTGTAGTTCTTATTGGGATTAGTGGCAAAAAAGTGATTAGAGGAGGTAATGCAATTGCTGATGGTCCAGTTGATGATGCAAAAGTTATGACATTAATGGAAGCTCTAAGTGAAGGAGGATTTGGTCATTTGGAAGAGCCAAATCCAAGGTGTGGCAGTATTGTTACACTAACTTTTTTCTCTTGGAACTTCCCTGAGAATTTTTGGATTACTTGATTGAGTTGCTTAATTAATGTAGCTGCAAGAAGAAGGGATATCTTAGCTTGAAAAATATTTTGCAGGGAAGGTGTTGTAGGAGAAGAATCTTGCTTTTCGTTTTCGATGACTCATGAGGAGTATGCCAAAATGTTTGGCCCCACTACTGGAGACAGAATACGTCTGGGGGACACTGACCTGTTTGCTGAAATTGAGAAAGACTTTGGTATCTTTGGTGATGAATGCGTGTTTGGGGGTGGAAAAGTTCTAAGAGATGGAATGGGTCAGGCATGTGGATATGCTCCAGCAGATTGTTTGGATACTGTTATAACAAATGCTGTAGTGATTGACTATACAGGAATTTTCAAGTGTGATATTGGAATTAAAGATGGTCATATTGTTTCCCTTTGTAAGGCAGGTAACCCAGATGTCATGGATAGTAATGCGATAATTGGGGTAAGTCTGGAATATTATGATGATAAGTTGCCAGAAGTCACTAGAATGTAAAGCTAATGACTCGTGATCTTTCAGGTTAACACTGAGGTTATTGCAGGTGAAGGAATGATTGTAACAGCAGGAGCTATAGATTGTCATGTGCACTTTATATGCCCTCAACTGGCATATGAGGCAATATCAAGTGGTAAATTTTATAATTTATATTGTATTTTTAGGATTCCCTTAGAAAATTGCCAATATATGCCTTTGTTTTTACGTTTTTGTAGAATGTTAATGTAACAACTGTGTCTAGCCAGATCTGTAAACAATAGGACCCCGTGCTCTTGTAGTGTTCCAAAATTATGTAATTAACTCCTGTCTTTGATAGGTACGATCACTATCAAACTGAGCATATTTTCTCTTGTGTTTGGTGTTCTTCTGGATATTCAATTTGATCTAATGTTGGAGAGTATTGTTGCTTTTTTTTCTCCTCTCCCTTTCTTTTCTGTGTATATGGTCTTAACTCACCTTCAGAAGAGACCTCAAAGATTTTGGAAGCTTAATGTTATTATTCATCTGCAATGAAAAATGTACATATGCTGGAATGCAGTGTAAATGCTGATAGTCATTCTAAGTCTGAGACTAAATGTTAGATGATGTTGGTCGGTTGATGCTCTACTTTTGGATCTAAGCTAATTATGAAAAAGGGTTAGTAATCTGAGGTTTTGGCTGTTCATCCATAAACTAATTTGTTTAACTGACTTAATATTGACGGAACTACATGCATTCAGATGCAATAAAGATCATTTTGTCATATGGTTAGTCAGATGTGCAAGCTGAAGTAGACGAGGCTTTATATGAGCTGTTTACCCAACAGGCTGAGTCTTAAGCTTGGCTTGTATAGTTCTATAAGTGGCTTAATTTTATGTAAGACAAACTTAATCTATTGTGTTTTAGGAGAGAGGAGTGAAGTGATAGATTGCTAGTCTTTGTATTTAACTTTCGTCGTGTTTCCTTCTTTACGACCCTTGTAGGAATCACTACAATGGTGGGAGGTGGTACAGGGCCTGCTCATGGGACACGTGCAACCACTTGTACACCGGGACATGTGCACATGGAATTGATGTTGCAGTCAACAGACGAAATTCCCCTAAATTTTGGTTTCACTGGAAAAGTAAACTTGTTTGCTCGCTTGTTTTACTGATGAAAAAATATGCTTATTTTCTGAGATTTAATGTAAAAGGGTAGCTGTCTGTAGCTTCAGATTTCCGAGCCTTGTTTCACTTGCTTGTAAGCTCAAGTAGTGTAACCTGGTACTTCACAGTTCACAGAGACAGAACCAGATGTCCTCACCCTTTTTGTTACTATTGGGACCAACAAGTTGGAACAAAAGACCTTTGTTTCTGTGTTCTCGTATTGGGCATAGTTAGATAATTTTATGCTGCTTTCTGTAGTGTAACACATTGGTGATTTCCAACTTGAAGTCCATAAGAAGATGATTCTTCTTAAAACAATGTGGAATGCATGTTGTGGTGCATTTATTTCTTTGCCCAATTGTATTGCAGGTAGAGGAAGACTTACATTGGGATTAAGGGGGTTGCCGACACCCGTTAACCTTGGAATATTTTTATATAAAGAAGTGTATATACCTTATATACGGTCTATATTAGCTCTTGGGCACCCTAAACTATGGATGCTGTTTGGGGCCACTGGTTAAGGCCCCTTCCTGTGTGCTTTGAATGCTGGATTTGAATCCTCTGAGCCTACAATGATGCACCTTATTCTTTTACGTTTTTGAGTTGAACAAATTCTATGGTTAAAAATGTCCTAGAAAAACAGAAAAGATTCCAGAATTGTGGCAAGCTGAATTCGAACTCAGAAGCTTGTTGGGAAAAATATAACAGAAAAAACTACATATACATAGCATTTCGCCAGTGGCACCTAAGGGGCTCTTATTAACTTTAGTGCTACTTCAGTTGATTTATTTGTTTGGTTTTGACCTTGGTGTGTAGGTGCCATTGCACCACCTTCCTCCTTGATAGATTTGCACGCCAATATTTTGTAGCTAGTAATTGACATGATTGTGTTAAAGGTAGTGGTGCCCACCTTGAGAATCCTGGGTTCGCCTGTGATTGCAGGGTAACAGTTCCAAGGCTGATGGCCTACATGAAATAATCAAAGCTGGAGCAATGGGACTGAAGCTTCATGAGGACTGGGGAACTACTCCTGCTGCTATAGATATGTGCCTATCTGTTGCCGATCAATATGATATTCAGGTGCTCGTTCCTTTCAGAGTTTGCAGATTTAACCAAGATTTACTAGTTAAAGGGTGATTATGACTTCTGAAATGCAGGTCAACATCCATACTGACACCTTGAATGAATCTGGATTTGTTGAGCATACAATTGCTGCTTTTAAAGGTCGCACCATACATACATATCACAGGTAAACACTTCCGTAACTTCTCCCTCCAACTCTGAAGGAATAAGGAAAAAGAAGAAATAGAGAGCCAAGAATGACGAATTGAGAAAAAAGGATTAGAAGCGCTGCTGCTTAGCTGCAAGAGCAATAAACAATATTCTTCTATTTCTTATCTGTAATATGTTATTCTTCTATTTCTTATCTGTAATATGTAATCTATAGTGAAGGTGCTGGTGGTGGACATGCTCCGGATATAATCAAGGTTTGTGGTGTAAAGAATGTAATTCCCTCATCAACCAATCCAACACGTCCATTCACTTCGAATACTGTGGACGAGCACCTTGACATGCTGGTAAGATAAGCTTATATTAAGGTGAAGTTTCTATGCTCCTGAACAGTATATTGTCCTGATATCTCTACTTGCAGATGGTATGCCATCATCTTAGCAAGAACTCCCGAGAGGATGTAGCTTTTGCTGAATCCCGGATTCGGGCTGAAACAATTGCTGCAGAAGACATTTTGCATGATATGGGAGCAATTAGCATAATATCTTCTGATTCACAAGCCATGGGTCGAATTGGAGAGGTTTTCAGTAGTCTAATCTCCTATCATATTTTTGATTGAGAAACATCATATTGCTGGGAAACTTAACCAATTATATGATATTGCAGGCAAACTTAACCAATTATTGGTTTTTTTCAGGATATCATCTGTTAAGGGCCAGTAAACAGGATGACTGGTATATGTATAATCACATCAGCATACTGCAGTATGCAGCTTGTACTTCGACGTTCTGAACGTCTACCTACAATAACCCAATGTTCTATTTATGTTGTTAGAGTATTGAGTGAATATGTGTCGATTCATTGTATAGTATAAGGAAAATCATATAAAATATTCTATAGGATACACTAGGATATTCTGAATCTAATTATAGAAAATTTACTTACCTTTTAGCATAGGAATTGCTTACCTACGCCATTTAATGTAGCCTAAGACTCCTATGTAAGGAGCACCTCTTGTACACTGTTAATCAAGTCAATGAGCTTCTTTTCTATTTTCACATGGTATCAGATTATTTCTATTTATGGTTTACTCAATATTGCCCCATATTATGTTGTCCAAGCTCCAAATGTCCAGTCTTTGCCCCTTGGGTGGAAGGGGGTGTTAAGTGTCTCACATTGGTAGATGAAATGGGTTGTAGTCTCCTTGAGTGATCTTAGACAATCCTCACCTCTTGAGCTAACTTTGGGGATTGAGATAGACCCAAGGCCCATTTTATTATGGCACCAAAGTAGGTAAAAGTCCTGGGTTTGAGTCTCACCACTACCACTATAAAAAGAATTTCCTCGTGCTTGAATCATCCAAAGTTCCAAACAATCAAGCCCACAAGTGAGGTGAAGACATAATTAGGTAAATAGAACTGTAGCACTTAAGTGAGATGGTCAAAACACTTCAACATAGGTTATAGTATGTATCCTGCTATCATGATCAGGGCTTCCCAGGAAAGCAATATCTGCGCTTTGTTACTTGTTATTTGATATAATCTATGTTGCTCGGACTCTTCAAAAATGTCAACCAAATGTAGTGTATCTTTAGAAAATCCAATAAGGGTGCGGCACCAATAGTGAAGAGTCCTAACAACTTAGGATATAATAAGCTCATGTCATGATTAAGCCGAAAGTGCATACAATAGAACTTTTTGTAAGAAAAATCTCACTTACAATCCCATGTATCGGAAGTCCGGAACCTAATTAAGCTGCGTAAATAATGAAGAATTAGAGGTGCCATCAAATATCTAGTATAATTTATTTCTTTTCTGGCTATTGTTATTTTTTGAAGGTGGAATATAGAAAAAGAAAGTAATTGACTAGGTCATATCCTAGACCTAACGCCCTGCAGTTGCCAGATTTTGACGGAGACTGCAACTGTCCTTGTGGGAGGAACTTACAAGCAGCAAGTAATTTGGTCTGAAGGAGAGGCAGCGCCAAACTGATATCTCTTCCAGCTCTCCTAAATTATTTTCTTTAATTTTCCATCTCATAACACTTGGAAAAGACTCTAAAACTGCTTTATCTCCTTTGTACATGAGTGCCATCCTTCATAAAATCATAATAATAACTTGAGTGTCATCTTCTTAAAAACTCAAGGGAGAGATTCAGAAGTATATGATAAAGTTTAACTCTATGGTTATCAATGAATATGTGCGTCTGCGGTGGGGTAGAAAAATGGACAGGGGATCGAATTGCAACAGGAGGATTTCTGTTGTCTAGTCAATATGAAAATAGCAATTAACAGAGTAGTGTCAGGTTCTTCTGGTAAACCTGTAATATGCTACCTGCTGTGAGTCAGAATTGAATGTGATTGAGATGAATATATATTCTACGAAACTTGGCTGTGTGATGTAATATTGAACAGATACTTGTTTTACCAGGTGATTTGTAGAACATGGCAGACTGCCCACAAGATGAAGTCATTTAGAGGACCATTGGACATAGACGGATCAGACAATGACAATTTCCGGATCAAGCGATACATCGCAAAATACACTATAAATCCAGCAATTGCTAATGGGATCTGTCAATATGTCGGATCAGTTGAGGTCTGTCCTTATCATCACTGTTCATCTCATGTTTGTTTAATTCTTTACCGATTGTTTTACCTATTCAATTCCAAATTCTCTAGAGAGATGCTTCTGTGATTCTATGAGTTGGACAAATTCTTCTGTGATTCTATGAGTTGGATAAATTCTTCTGTGATTCTTGAATCAGACAAATTTTTCTTACTTCTTTTTAGAGTGCGGGTTTTGCTTATGATACATGGACTCTTCATTTACCTAGATGTAATGAAGGTGTATGAAAAGGGTATGTATATATTTTCCGTTGGTCCTTCTAAATACTCTGAAATGCCTGTAAAAACATTGGACATGACCATGTTAGATCCCATATACAAACCTAATATCTGAGTCTATGTAAAGTGATTTTTTTTTTGTCGAAGGAGTACAAAGTAAACACGTATCATTTTTAACATAGCGTAAAGCGAAAGCCAAATCTCATCCATCACCTATTAAGGAATTGTAGTACACTGAGTATACTCCATTTCTTGAGATAAAGAAGGAGACCCTTATAAGGCTTTTAAAATGTAGAATAAGTTAATACTCCTCTATGGCGATGATTTTGGAGTAACTTAATTTGGTAGAACAAGGAAGCTTCTAGTCTTTTTGCCGATAGATTTGTCTTCAATTTTATCAGTATGCTGCAGGTATGGAAATGACCGACTTTTATGAGATCCTATGATGTGAACTCACATACCTTTGTGTCATCAGTCAGTGAAGGTTTCTTTTCTTTTTTCTTTGTTTGGGTTGGGTCAACAATCTAAATGTGGTATCATCCGGCCTTATTAAAGTTGGACGGATCAAAATATGCAGTTTTCAGGAGCTCTAGGTAAAAGTATTAATCTCATTTTAATCAAACAGAGAAAGCCAAGGAGTTGATTTGATTAGCTCGAAACAAAATCACAATAATATAAACATACCCAGTGAAAATCATAATAATATAAACTAGGGGTGTCAAATGGGCGGGTTGGGTTGAAATTGAGAATATTAAAATGGGTTGAAATAGAAGTCTTGACTCACCCAAGTTTACTTTGGGTTCAAATTGGTTGGGCTCAAATGGGCTAAAAAACGGGTTGGGTCTTGACCTGCCCAATTTTACCCGATTAATCTCAAAAATTTAACATATTGATATTTAACTTTTACAATCACAATTTGAATTTTAGCTCAAGGTTTTTTTTTAAAAGTAACAAATGAATAGATAAACTCTAAAAGATGTTAAATATAATTCATAGCTTAAATATAGGAACATATCTTAACAAAAATTTTAAAACGGTTTGAAATTGAAGATTGAATTGGGCTCAATTGCTCTTCAAATGGGTTCTGCTTGAATGGGTTGAGATTGAACCCAATTCAAATTATCTTGAGCCCAACCTTTAAAATTCTGGGCTGGTTGGACGGGTTACCTATGTTTGGGTTCATTTTTGACACCCTTAATATAAACCATGTTAGAAAACATAAAGCACGTTTAGTTCAACTGATTTCTAGAAACTTGCATTGTATAAAGCTATTAGAATCTTGAGAGGTGATAATTCTATCCTATATCATTGTAGTGCTGAATGCATTGTCCTCTGAAAAGTCTAGCACTTCAACTCTCATTTTCAAAGATTACAGTTCCATTTATCGGATGTCTAGCAGGTAGGGAAATTAGCCGATCTTGTGGTGTGGAAACCCTCATTTTTCGGAGCAAAACCAGAAATGGTGATCAAAGGAGGCGTAATAGCTTGGTCAAACATGGGAGACCCAAATGCTAGTATCCCAACTCCTGAACCGGTAACTTCTTACATTGGTACTCTTTTTTATCCACAGTTTTTGCTTGTAACCAGCTATTGGACCTAAGTTCTTGCATCCAAGAGATCCAACATCGGACAATGTTTCTGAAACGACTGTATAGTTTAATTCACTTTTTCAGCTTCATGTATGAATCTTGAATTATTGCTTATGTTTTACTAATAGCCTCTCCCAATTAAACCCTTATTCGGGTTTGTCATCCACCCCCTTGAAGTCAGAGTTGTTTTCTGTATTTTCACTACTGAGAAGCACAAGTTGTCACAGGTGACAATGAGACCTATGTTTGGAGCATTCTCCAAGGCTGCAAGTTCTAATTCAATTGCTTTTGTCAGCAAGGCATGTCTCTCTCTCTCTCTCTCTGACACACACACACACACACTGCCAACTTTAGGAGTTGGGATTTACTTTACTTTATTTTAATTTCCAGGTTACAATATTAGACTTGCTAATAATAGCTATTTAGATAACTTAACCTGATGGTGTAAAATAATTATACAATGTCAGTCCTGCATACTTAATAGGAGTTGACGTTGGGATAGTTAAAGTTCTGGTGATGTTCGTTTTGTTAGCCTTGCTAGACATTGTTGTACAAAATATGCTCTTAACTACTCTATATGTAACAGGTTGCTCTGGATGCTGGAATAAAAGATTCGTATAGACTAAACAAGAGGGTTGAAGCTGTAACTAATGTGAGAAATATCAGTAAACTAAATATGAAGCTCAATGATGCACTGCCTGACATCAAAGTCGATCCTGAGACATACACGGTGACTGCAGATGGAACAGCCCTTACATGCCCCCCGGCTACTACTCTACCACTCTCCAGGAACTATTTTCTCTTTTAGCAGTAACTATTTGTACTCCAATAGTTTTGGTTGTCCTCCAATTGGTTGTCTTATGTAGCTTGGCTGGTAGAATTTAATTTTCTAAAATTCCAGTTTCTTTGGCTGCATAATTCCTATAGAGTGCAAGTGAGAAAACAATAAAAGAGTTGTAACCTTGAATAACTTAAATGCTGGTAGTGTTGTCATACATGATTCATACCTTATTTAAGAAGTCAGATTCTCGTCTGTAACAAATTTTGCACATGATAGTATGCTTATACAACTTAAAATTCTGGTAGCATTGTCACGTTTTCGCCACAATATGTTCAATTTGGTTGTGATTTAAAGGCATGAGTTATCAACGTTTACTTAAAGTTGTTCACATGATACTATTGAGCACCTCTAACTATATATAATTTTTAAAAATGAGCTTAGAAAGTTAATATTCCCTCTGTTTAAAAAAGAATGATCTGGTTTGATTTGATACGACGTTTAAGAAAATAAAGAAGACTTTTGAGTCTCGTGGTCTTAAATTAAAGTTATGTGAAATGAACAAAACTATCCTTTAATTTTGTGGCCTTAAACATGTACGTGGAAAAATGAAATTAAAATGTTATAAAAAAAAGAAAGGTTATTTTTTTTAAAATAGACTAAAAAGAAAAGGAGATCATTCTTTTTTAAACGACGAGTAGGTTTTGTTTTTTCCATCTATGGAGTTTGTGGTTTGAGAATGTTCCATCTCTTTCCTAATATCCCTTTTACCATCACCTTAAAATATGCATCAAAAATGTGTTTAATTGCTGTTGAATTCAAAATCACGGAACATAGAAGTATCAATAGTTAAAATCTATCAATCATTAAAATAAAAAAAATTATATTATTTTAAATATAAGGTTACGTAATAATGAACATTAATAATTTTATAATTTTATTCTTTTGCTTTCGAAAAGTGTTACGCTTTGATATTTTCGGGGATTCAAATTAAATGAAGATCAAATTGAGATATTAAATTTTCTATAATATGATAATATAGTCATGATAATAATTATTTTTTAATAGATATGTAAGTAAAAATGAAAGGAGAAAGTAAAGTCGTGGTGGCAAGAGATTTTAATTAAATGAAACATTATGGTGAATATAGCATGATCATATATTTTCGTCTTCCTTCTTCATTGTCTATGTATCGTTGCACATATTTTTCTTTTTAATATTTATATTGAGTATAAAATTTTTAAAGAATGAATTTCCTGTTATTTGGTGTTCATTTTAATTTGAGAAAATAGTATGTCGCAAGATTGATATACCGTGGTTTCACGGTATTCTTAATGCTTTTTCCTTAAGTTTAGTGTGTGTCCAAAAGCCTTTTTGTATTAATTTTTATGTAAGTTTTTCTTTATTTGCAGGAAATCTGTCTAAAAGATGAATGCGGAGGTTTTTGAGCAAGAAATGCAGAAAAGTACCACCTACGGAGCTTGTGACGGTCCGTCGTGCCTGTGACGGTCCGTAGGTGGCATCGTAGTGAAACTGCTTAAGGAAGATGGGGAAGCCTGACCAAGTGTGGGATTACGGAGTGTGTGACGGACCGTCGTAGCCATGACGATCCGTCCTGCTGGTTCGTCATGATGATTAGAGAAGTAGTCCAGTACCCAAATTCCAAGAGTTCAAGTGTTATGGAACGGAGACCCTCGACGGACCGTTGTGCCTGTGACGATCTGTTATACCTGCCGTCAAGGGTAATGAAGAGAGCAGCAGAAGAATTTGCAAAGTATGGGACGACGGAGTCCATGACGGCCCGTCGTGACCACGACGACCCGTCGTGACCACGACGACCCGTCGCGAGGTACGTCGACCCAGCCGCGTTTTGACAGATTTCCAACAAATAGAGTCCTTCTTTGATTAGGTTTTTGTTCTTTATAAATAGTTCGAAAAACCTCGTTTTTGGGGTTAGACTCTCTTATAGTTAGACTCTTAGTTATTTTAGCTTCTTTTGTGGATTAGACTTTGTGATTATTATTACATTTTTGGAGAATCTTTAGTCTTCGATTAATTTCAGTAATTGATTGTTGGTGATTTTGTTGATTAATCAAGTGAATTTCTGGATTTTATTCTTTCTCATTGAAGTAAGTGCATGAATTCTTATATTACATATTTGAATATTGTGATTATGACTATGGGTACTAAACTCCATAACTAGGGTTTTGGAAACCATGGGCGAATAATAAGATAAAATCTAACTAAAATAACAATTCTAGAATAGTGTATTGCATGTATTGATAATTCTTTCACTTAGAAGTCTTTTTAACGGATGACCAACGTTAGAACTCGCCTTAAAGCTACTTGTTGGACCAAGGAGGTAGATAATAGGAAAAGAATTATCAACATAGATTTAGTGTATACTATCTAATAGGCTAGTATTGATTGGTACGAGGTAATAACTTAGTCAAATATCGAATACAATGCTTAATATGAGGTAAAGGTAAGGGTTAGTGTAGCAACACACGTAGCCGGACCAAGGTGCGGAGTGAAATTTTCTAGATGCCGGACCAAGGATTTAGAAATACATAACTTATCACTTTGCATGCAAGATACTAGGAAAGAATTGTTATAGTTAGAATTATCAAGTTAGAAACCTGTGGGGAACACGTAAACCCTAGTTACTTTTATTAATTGATTAAACTCCAACATTTGAAGCTGTTAGTTGTCTCCATTAATTTAGCTAGTTATTTTCATTCATTTAGAAGTAAAACCCCCTCTTTTATTGATTGACTAAATAATAGTAATAATAAATTGAAGTTAAGTCTGAACTATTTTCCTCGTGGGAACGATCCCAACCTCATTAGTTGGGTTCTTTACTTGATACGACCGCTTTACTTCTTATTTGAGAAGTAAGTTTGAGCGTATCAAAGATACCCTCAGTCACGACCCAGACCATCGTGATTGACACCCACACTACAACTCGGTGGAAGAACCACTACTAAAAATCAACCAAAGCAATAAATCTAGATAGTAAGACATTTAAGTAACAGAAGCAAGTTAAATCACTAAAGGCAAGGTTCTATTACTAAATAAAGATCTACTAACTAACAATGTGGAAGATAGACCAAGAATCTAAAACTCAATGTACCAAAACTAGAAATGAGAACCAAATCTAACAAGAATTTCTAGTGAACTATCTAACTAACTAAAAACAAGGTCTAGGTCCAAAAATGACGGACATAGACTAAAGAGAATTCAATGACAACCCGAACGATATGGCTCACCCTTGAACTCTAAACGATCACTGATCTCCTAAGTAAGGTCTGTCAACAATCGCGTGAAGACATTACAAGAAACAAGATTTATTGTGGCAACATAGTGGCGGTCTTATTTGTTGCAACAAAAGCTACATATTCAGCATCGACTAATGAAGATGCGGCAAAAGAGAAACATTTAGTGGCGAGTTATGTTAAGTTTCCGCTAATAGACGTTGCTAATTCTCAATTTTTAATTCCCACTAACATGAAAAATTTTGCTCCATATTTTTTAGTAGCAACTTGTAAATCATCGCATCTAAATGTCCTTTGTGGCGATACTGTCGCTCCTAATAGTCAATTTAATTGAAATATAAAATTTAAAAGAAAACAAAAGAAAGTATTTGATAACAGAAGTATACACACAAATCTTATACAAACACTCTTATTCTCAAAGTTTCACGGTTTTCTCACCCTTCGCTCAACTCGGAATTTTTAAAAAAAAGTGACATTAAGGTTTCAAAATAAATGGGTGGTGACATAAGTCTTAAGTATTGGGTGTAGGTGACAATTATGTGATTAATGATTAATGATTAAGGATTGTGGAGTTGCCCTCAAGTTTATAAGTTGACAGTTTGATCCACTGAATCAAATGAAGGGTAAAAGGGTAATTTCTCAATACCTAATTTAATCAACTTTTGTTGGGAATTAAATGAGAGATAAAATGGTAAATTGACTATACCAAACCTAATTTAACCAATTTTGGTGGGAAATATCGAGCCAAAAGAGGAAATAAAAGCTTTTTTCCCCGCCTCCAGCCGTCGTATTCGTCCTCTTCTTCTTCTTCTGCTCTCGTCTTTGCTTGCTTGCTTGCCTTTCTTCCTGCTCTCTTCATCTTCCTCTTCTTCTTCTTATTTTCGTACATTGCGGGTCTTCGCTGGTAGTGCTTGTGCTTTCTTCTTCTTGAATCAGTTTTTTACCTAATTTGTAACTGGTAGACCAAATTTCATTTTGTTGCAATTGAAATTACTTCATAAGCGATTGAGTTATACACCATTGTTTCTGGTAAGTAAAATTAATAGTTATTTAAAATCAATTCATTATCATCTGATCTGGGCACCTGCAATTTTTTCAATAATTTGCATTTGCGTTTCCAACATATTGTTATATATGTTGCAACAGTTGACTATTATATGTAGCAACATAATTGTTATTTTTCACAACAGAACAGTCATATGTAGCAACATATGACTTACATCTCGCCATAGAATAGTCATATGTTGCTAATGTTGCCACATGTATTTTATTTTTGACAACATAACAATCATATGTAGCAACATATGACTTACATCTCGCCACAGAATAGTCATATGTTGCTACATATGATATAACTAAAAAATGTTGTCACATGTGATTTATTTTTCACCACAGAACAGTCATATGTAGCAACATATGACTTAAATATCGCCATAGAATAGTCATATGTTGCTACATATGATATAACTAAAAAATGTTGCCACATGTGATTTATTTTTCACAACAGAATAGTCATATGTAGCAACATATGACTTAATTCTCGCCACAGAATAGTCATATGTTGCTACATATGATATAACTAAAAAATGTTGCCACATGTGATTTATTTTTCACAACAGAACAGTCATATGTAGCAACATATGATTAAATGTCGCCACAGAATAGTCATATGTTGCTACATATGATATAACTAAAAAATGTTGCCACATGTGATTTATTTTTCACAACAAAACAATCATATGTAGCAACGTATGACTTAAATATCACCACAGAATAGTCATATGTAGCTACATATGGTATAACTAAAAAATGTTGCCACATGTGATTTATTTACTACACATGACTTAAATGTCGCCAGAGAATAGCCATATGTTGCTACATATGATATAACTAAAAAATGTTGCCGCATGTAATTTATTTTTCACAATTGAACAATCATATGTAGCAACATATGACTTAAATATCACCACAGAATAGTCATATGTAGCTACATATGATATAACTAAAAAATGTTGCCACATGTGATTTATTTTTCACAACAGAACAGTCATATGTAGCAACATATGACTTAAATATCGCCACATAATAGTCATATGTTGCTACATATGCTTATTCTTCATAATTACTAATTGTTTTTAAATTATTTTCTTCAGGTTCAATGTCATTATTTGTAGGGATTGATTGTCATGGTGAATGGGTCGAGAAGAAAAATCAAATCGTATGGCTTTGAGAGGATAGTAAAAAACGAGGAGCCGATTCAGTAGGGATGTATGTCGAAAGAAACATTTTGTATGATGAGTTCTTCAATTTAGTCGTGCAAAAGTCTGAATTCAATTGTAAACCGCAAGATCTTGTCATGAGTTACATTCCCCGTTTTTTTTTCATAAAGAGAAGGTTTTACCTTTTAGAATAACTGATCAATCTAGTTTGAGTGTTTATTTGGGAGGAACAGAGAAACCGCCAATATGAAGAGTCTACGTGGAAGAAACTCCTATCGAGGAGGATCATAATATAGACCAAGGCCAACAAGATATGTTTAATGATGAATTTCATCCTGCGGACATGAATAATTCTGATGATGAAATTTGAATAGGTGAAGGTGAAGCTCAAGCTGAAGGCCGGACCTTGAGAGCAAGTTTCCTCCCACACCTATAGTTGGCAGCAACAATCCATGTGCTTCTCAAACTTCATGTGTGAATAATGTTAGAGATGTGAAACATGATTATATAAGGGAATGACATTCCAGAACAAGCAAAAACTGACAAATTCATTGAAAATTGCTTGCTTGAAAAAAGATTTTAGACTGAAAAAGGTGATCAATTCTCGTAATGTGTTTTCCTTTAAATGTTCATATCCGGATTGCAATTGGTGGCTGAGGGCTGTGAAATTTACAAGTAGTGACAGGTTTGCCATTATAATTTATGAAAAGTACCATATGTGTGGTTCAAAGGATCTTACAAGCCATAATCCCCACGCCACGGCAAAAGTCATAGGTAAGTACTTTGAAAATAGGTTTCCCAATGGTAAAGGCCCATCCACAAGAGACATGTCAAATCAACTCCGCACAGAATTGGGTTGTAAGGTAAGCTATTGGAAGATTTATAAGGTCATGGAGCATGCTAAGTCTAATGTTAGGGGAACACATGAGCACGGGTACGCAGTGCTTAATGCGTACTGGTATATGCTTGAAGTTGCAAATCAAGGAAGCAAGACGACATTGTCACTCGATGAAAATGAGAGGTTCCAGTACTTCTTTGCATCATATGTTGCTTGGATAATTGTTTTTCAAGAAATGAGAAAAGTAATAGCCGTTGATGGCACATTTCTAAGGAGCAAGTATGGAGGAGTTCTGCTATCGGCGGTGGCACAAGATGTCGAGAATCATATATTTCCAGTGGCTTTATGTATCGTGGACAAGGAATGCAATGCCTCATATGATTTTTTTTTAAAATATGAGAAGCTTTGTAGATGATACTGATGAGTTGTGCATTATCTCTGATAGGCATCCAAGTATTCGAAAGATGGTTTCGAGAATCTACCCTGCATCTCACTATGGTTGTTTCATGAGACACCTTAGGGAAAATATTCAAAATAACTTTCACAATTCAAAGGTAGTGTCCCATTTTTATAAAGCAGCAAAGGCGTACGATATATGTGAGTTCAATGAACATTTCAATCAAATAAGAGATTTGGTACCAAAAGGCTGCTGAAGCTCTTGAACTTATTAGATTCCATACATGGAGTAGGGCATTAGGTACCATCTCAATTGAGTTTATTTTTACCTTAGGTGTTTTTTTTGATTTTTATCTGTTGTTGTGTAATATAACAGTATGACGTCAAACATCGCAGAATCGGTGAATGCTATGTTTGATGTTGAAAGAGAATTTTCCATTGTCGCCTATTTGATGAAATAAACAGGATATTTGCATTTTTATTTCACCAGAGGCGTATGGAACTTGTTCTCTCCGCAAATATATTTGTTCCTTCAATTGAAAAAGACATATAAGAGTATGTCAATGCGGGAAACAAGTTGTTGGCCCATCAAATCGCAAACTACAAGTTCAGTGTCACTGGTCATGGAGATGTTGCTACTGTGAATCTACAAAGAAGAACTTTTACTTGTAGAATTTTTGATTTGGACAAAATGCCTTGTCCACATGCCATGATAGCGCTTCGATCCCAATTGGCACTGATTTTGTAAATCAGATTTACCTGTACTCCTCTCCATATTATTCAGTGGAAAAATAAATAATGGCATATTGTCACGAAATTTACCCGGTGCCAACTGAAGATTCTTGGATTGTCCCTTTGGATATCATACAGAGAGAAATACCTCCTCCATATGTTGATCCAAGTAAACCCGGAAGGACATATAAGAGACGGCGTGGAGTTGGTGAATCATTTACAACGAGGAAAAATAAGTGTTTAGTATGTAGGGACTTTGACCACAAAAAAACTACATGACCAAATCAAAATGCCCCATAAAAAGTGTTAAGCGTTGTGTTATTGAATTTTAATGAATGTTCTTTCTTATTTGAGGATGATCCCTATTATATAATCTTATTTAGAAATGCCCCAATGCGTGATTTGTTGCTCTTATTTGTTTCTGTGTCAACATATGTCAAATATGTTTTATTTTACAACAGAATATATTAGATGTGGAAACATATGCCACGAATGTTGCTACAGATAAATTATCTGTAGCAACATATGCCACATGTCGTGACAGAAGAATGTTGCGATATACACATCAACTGTAGCAACATATGCCACAAATGTTGCTACATATAATCATCTGTAGCGACATATGCCACATGTTGCTACAGACGAATCATCTGTGGAAACATATGTCCATCATGCCTTATATATTACTATATAACGTATCTGTGACTATTACAACATAATATTTTAGATGTGGCAACATTTGTCAATTACACATATAAAAGTTAATTACGAATCTGTCCCAATATACTTTTATATAATGATTACGTAGGAGTGTACTTTTAGATATACCTCGTTTGGTTTAATAATTACGACTCTTCAATTCACTCTGTTGAAACGTCATTGTCTTGCAATATTTTAAAATTGTTGGCCTTTATAAGAACACAACAGAAGGGAGAGATAAGTCAAAAGTTGTCTTCTCTTCTCTTCTTCTTCATTCTCAAAAATGGTTTCAACTAGGAAAAACTTCTTGGAATCCCTCCCGACTGAACTAGTAATTCTTATCGTTGAAAGAATTGCTTCCTACTCTCTAGAAGATTTAGTCAGTGTTAAATTATGTTCTAGGTTCCTCAATGAAGTTGGTAATGAACGGTCTGTATATCAGAAGGTTACATTGGCCAGCTTTCCCACTGAACCTTCATGGACGATGAATCAACATGCCATGTCTTTCATGAAAAGTTGCATAGCATCGGAGAACTTAGAAGCCTTATACAGAAAAGACGTGGTAATTTTAATGTTTTTCATTTTTTTCACCTTTTCATCAATTTATTTTGTAATCTTAACGTGTTGTTTCTTTTATAGTTTGATTTTTTCAATCGTAATGATCCAACTGCACTGAGAATGGTTAAAAAAGCAACATAAGGTGTCCACCGTGGTGCAGAGTATGTGCTTGTCGTAATTAAAATCTTTGAAGGCGGTATTTCTATGAGAGAAGGTTTGATGTACATTGCCAACATGAAAAAAAACATCCAGTAATAGTGAGAAGATGTCGAAACCATTTGCGGTGCATTTTAAATCGAATGTGGGTGTAACAACCTAATATTTTGGGTGAAAGACCCATTTGCTGCACTGTGCATCAACCCCAACAAAATGCCCGCAAGATTGGCTGGCCCAAAGGAAGTGATGATGAATACGATATTCGTTGTGAATTGTGTATCTGTGATTTAGAACTAGATTATCTAGTTAAATTTCTTCCGCATACGACTGTGTGGGAATAATTTAATCTGTGATGAAGACGATGTTGATCTTCTTGTTTTTTGTATTTATTTTGAAATTATATATGTTGCAACATATTATATTACATATGGTGAAAATGTTGCCTTCACTTGTTCTGCACTTATATTCAAATTTTGATATAACATATGCAGTTTCTGTAATACCTTACTATTATTGATTATTTATGTTCTAAATCACTGAAATTTGGATCAAATTTCCATTTTTCCATTCCAAAATTGATCAAATCGTTTATTAGTGCCTCCTTGATTTTTCATTTGAGTCAACATATGCAGTTCCTGTTGTTGAAATTGCAACATATAATGTAAATGTCGCAACATATAATTATAACTATTCGGTCTTTTGGGGCTTAATTAAAATAAATTTTCACCTAATTTAATGTGTAACACCAATATATAGTCCTACAACATGTCTAAGTAACAAATTGTGGTCGTACACAACACTCTCCATTGGATTCTAGCAATTATATTTAGAAACACAATCATCTCACTAGTTCGTCATACATTGTCCTAGTAAATTCATATGATAGTTATATAACACCTTTCTAAATCATTGTACCAACTGTTATACCTTATTATTATTGATTATTTATGTTCTAAATCACTTAAATATTGTTCAAATTTCTATTTTTCCATTCCTAAATTGATCAAATTGTCTTTTAGTGCCTCGTTGATTTTTCATCTTTGTCAACATATGCAGTTCATGTTGTTGAAATTGCAACATATAATGTAACTGTCGCAACATATAATTATAAAAAATCGGTCTTTTGGGGCTTAATTCGATTAAATTGTCACCTAATTCGATGTGTAACACCAATATATAGTCCTACAACATGTCTAAGTAATAAATTATGGTCGTACACAACACTCCCCATTGGATTCTAGCAATTATATTTAGAAACACAATCATCTCACTAGTTCGTCATACATTGTCCTAGTAAATCCATATGATAGTTATATAACACCCTTCTAAATCGTTGTTCCAAATGTTATACCTTATTATTATTGATTATTTATGTTCTAAATCACTAAAATTTGATTCAAATTTCCATTTGTCCATTCCTAAATTGATCAAAATCGTCTATTTGTGCCTCACTGATTTTTCATTTGTGTCAACATATTCAGTTCCTGTTGTTGAAATTGCAACATATAATGTAACTGTCGCAACATATAATTATAAAAAATTGATCTTTTAGGGCTTTATTCAATTAAAATGTCACCTAATTCGATGTATAACACCAATATATAGTCCTACAACATGTATAAGTAACAAATTATGGTTGTACACAACACTCTCCATTGGATTCTAGCAATTATATTAAGAAACACAATCATCTAACTAGTTCGTCATACATTGTCCTAGTAAATCCATATGATAGTTATATAACACCCTTCTGATTCCAAATGTTATACCTTTTTATTATTTACTATATATGTTCTAAATCACTAAAATTTGATTCAAATTTCCATTGCTAAATCGATCAAAATTGTCAATTAGTGCCTTAGTGATTTTTCATCTGTGTCAACATATGCAGTTCCTGTTGTTGAAATTGCAACATATAATGTAACTGTCGCAACATATAATTATAAAATATCAATTTTTAGGTTTTAATTCAATTAAATTGTCACCTAATTCGATGTATATCACCAATATATAGTCCTACAACATGTCTAAGTAAACAAATATGGTCGTACACAACACTCTTCATTGGATTCTAGCAATTATATTTAGAAACACAATCATCTAACTAGTTCGTCAGACATTGTCCCTAGTAAATCCATATGATAGTTATATAACACCCTTCTAATTCCAAATGTTATACCTTTTTATTATTGATTATTTATGTTCTAAATCACTAAAATTTGATTCAAATTTCCATTTTTCCATTCCTAAATCGATCAAAATCGTCAATTAGTGCCTCACTGATTTTTCATCTGTGTCAACATATGCAGTTCCTGTTGTAGAAATTGCAACATATAATGTAACTGTCGCAACATATAATTATAAAAAATTGATTTTTAGGGCTTAATTCAATTAAATTGTCACCTAATTCGATGTATAACACCATATATAGTCCTACAACATGTCTAAGTAACAAAATATGGTCGTACACAACACTCTCCATTGGATTCTACCAATTATATTTAGAAACACAATCATCTAACTAGTTCGTCATACATTGACCTAGTAAATCCATATGATAGTTATATAACACCCTTCTAAATCGTTGTTCCAAATGTTATACCTTATTATTATTGATTATTTATGTTCTAAATCACTAAAATTTGGTTCAAATTTTTATTTTTCCATCCTAAATCGACCAAATCGTCTACTAGTGCCTCATTGATTTTTCATATGTGTCAATATATGCAGTTTCTGTTGTTGAAATTGCAACGTATAATGTAACTGTCGCAACATATAATTATAAAAAATCGATTTTTTAAAGCTTAATTCAATTATATTTTCACCTAATTCGATGTGTAACACCAATATATAGTCCTACAACATGTCTAAGTAACAAATTATGGTCGTACACAACAATCTCCATTGGATTCTAGCAATTATATTTAGAAACACAATCATCTCACTAGTTCGTCTTTGTCATACATTGTCGTAGTAAATTCATATGATAGTTATATAACACCCTTCTAAATCGTTGTTCCAAATGTTATACCTTATTATTATTGATTATTTATGTTCTAAATCACTAAAATTCGGTTCAGATTTTCATTTTTCCATTCCTAAATCGTTTAAATCGTCTATTAGTACCTCCTTGATTTTTCATATGTGTTAACATATGCAATTCTTGTTGTTAAATTGCAATATATATAGTAACTGTCACAACATATAATTATAAAAAATCTATCTTTTGGGGCTTAATTCAATTAAATTGTCACCTAATTCGATGTGTAACACCAATATATAGTCCGACAACATGTCTAAGTAACAAATTATGGTCGTACACAACACTCTCTATTGGATTCTAGCAATTATATTTAGAAACACAATCATCTCACTAGTTCGTCATACATTGTCCTACTAAATTTATATGATAGTTATATAACATTCTTCTAAATCGTTGTTCCAAATGTTATACCTTATTATAATTGATTATTTATGTTCTAAATCACTAAAATTTTGTTCAAATTTCTATTTTTCCATTACTAAATCAATCAAATCGTCTATTAGTGCCTTATTGATTTTTCATCTGTGTCAACATATGCAGTTCATGTTGTTGAAATTGCAACATGTAATGTAACTGTCGCAATATATAATTATAAAAAATTGATCTTTTGGGGCTTAATTCAATTAAATTTTCACCTAATTCAATGTGTAACACACATATATAGTCCTACAACATGTCTAAGTAACAAATTATGGTCGCACACAACACTCTCCATTGGATTCTACCAATTATATTTAGAAACACAATCATCTCACTAGTTCGTCATACATTTTCCTAGTAAATCCATATGATAATTATATAACACCCTTCTAAATCGTTGCTCCAAATGTTATACCTTATTATTATTGATTATTTATGTTCTAAATCACTAAAATTTGGTTCAAATTTCGATTTTTCCATTCCTAAATCGATCAAATCGTCTATTAGTACCTCATTGATTTTTCATCTAAGTCAACATAAGTAGTTCCTGTCGTTGAAATGCAACATATAATGTAACTGTCGCAACATATAATTATAACAAATCAATCTTTTGGGGCTTAATTCAATTAAATTGTCACCTTATTTGATGTGTAACACCAATATATAGTCCTACAACATGTCTAAGTAACAAATTATGGTCGTACACAACACTCTCAATTGGATTCTAGCAATTATATTTAGAAATACAATCATATCACTAGTTCGTCATACATTGTCCTAGTAAATCCATATGATAGTTATGTAACAACCTTCTAAATCATTGTTCCAAATGGTATAGCTTATTATTATTGATTATTTATGTTCTAAATCACTAAAATTTTGTTCAAATTTCCATTTTTCCATTCCTAAATTGATCAAATCGTCTATTAGTGCCTCCTTGATTTTACATCTATGTCAACATATGCAGTTCCTGTTGTTGAAATTGCAATATATAATGTAACTGTTGCAACATATAATTATAACAAATCGGGTCTTTTGGAAAAGTTGCCCTATGACATGCAAAGCCCATTATGTTTAAAAATTAAAGTAGGCCCAACCCATTCTAGAATACATTTTCATTTTCGTTTCAAGAATAGGGTTTTCAAACATTTCATCTTTGCCGCTTTAGTTTTGGCACTTTTTTTTCACTCTCTCTCTCTTGGTTTATCCCGTCTCCTATTGGACCTGTCGCTTAACATTAATGTAATAATCTTATTTGATTTTCTGTCAGTCTTTCCCCAATCACACTGTTCTCTATTTGATTGGCCTTTGGTTACACCAAATTATTGTACTCACATATTCAACTGTAAATTGATTTTCATTAGATCGATTTTTTTAGTTGATTTGGTAATGATGTTAAATGCTATACTAAATCGAATTCGTGATGATGAAAATGATACTACGTTGTATGTTAAAATGTATAACAAAAATGGAGACTTATGATATACCGTGGTTTCACGGTATTATGAATACTTTTTCCTTAAGATTAGTGTGTCCAAAAGCCTTTTTGTACTAATTTGTGTATAAGTTTCTCTTTATGTGCAGGAAATCTATCTAAAAGATGAATGCGAAGGTTTTTGAGCGAGAAATACAGAAAAGTACCACCTACGGAGCTTGTGACGGTTCGTCGTGCCCGTGACGGTCCGTAGGTGGCATCTTAGTGCAGTTGCTGAAGGAAGATGGGGAAGTCTGACCAAGTGTGGGGCTACGAAGTGCGTGACGGACCGTCGTATCCATGACGGTCCGTCCTGCTGGTTCGTCATGAAGATCAGAGATGTAGTTCCAGTACCCAAATTCCAAGAGTTCAAGTGTTTTGGAACGGAGACCCTTGATGAACCGTTGTGCCTGTGACGATCTGTCATACCTGCCGTCGAGGGTAATGAAGACAGAAGCAGAAGAAATTGCACAAGTATGGTATGACGGAGTCCATGACGGTCCGTCGTGACCACGATGATCCGTCGCGAGGTCCGTCGACCCAGCCGCGTTTTGACAGATTTCCAGCAAATAGAGTCCTTATTTAATTAGGTTTTTATTTTTTATAAATAGTTCAAAAAACCTCATTTTTGAGGTTAGACTCTGGATCATTTGGTTAGGCCCTTGATTATGTTAGACTCTTGAATATTTTTATACTCTTTGTTAGACTTTTTGTGATTACTATTACACTTTTGAAGAATCCTTAATCTTCAATTAATTTTAGCAATTGATTATTGGTGACTTTTGCTGATTAATCAAGTGAACTATCGGATTTTAATCTTTCTCATTGACGTAAGTACATGAATTCTTATATCATATATTTGAATATTGTGATTATGACTATGGGTAACTAAACTCCATAAGTAGGGTTGTGGGAACCATAGGCGAATAATGAGGTAAAAACTAACTAAAATAACAATTCTAGAATAGTGTCTTGCATGTATTGATAATTCTTTCGCTTAGAAGTCTTTTTAACGGATGGCCAACGTTAGAACTCGCCTTAATGCTACTTGCCGGACCAAGGAGGTAGATAATAGGAAAAGAATTATCAACATTGATTTAGTGTATACTATCTAATATGCTAGTATTGATTGGTACGAGGTAATAACTTAGTCAAATATCGAATATGTTGTTTAATATGAGGTAAAGGTAAGGGTTAGTATAGAAAAACACGTAGCCGGACCAAGGTGCCGAGTGAAATTTTCTAGATGCCGGACCAAGGATTTAGAAATACATAACTTATCACTTTGCATGCAAGATACTAGGAAAGAATTGTTACAGTTATAATTATCAAGTTATGAACCTGTAGGGAACACGTAAACCCTAGTTACTTTTATTAATTGATTAAACTCCAACATTCGAAGCTGTTAAGTGTCTCCTTTAATTTTGCTAGTTATTTTCATTTATTCAGAAATAGAGAACCCCCCTTTTATCATTTTTGCTTTCCAAGGAAGTAATTGACTGGACAATAGTAATAATAGATTGAAGTTAAGTCTAAACTATTTTCCTCGTGGGAACGATCCCAACCTCCCTAGTTGGGTTATTTACAAGACACGACCGCTTTACTTCTTATTTGAGAAGTAAGTTTGAGCGTATCAAATTTTGGCGCCGCTGCCGGGGAAAGTAGCTTTAGATTAACTTAAACTTACTACTATAGTTTAGTTGATATTTTCTTGATTTTACTTTGTTTTATTGTTTTTGATTCTTGCAGAACCATCCTCCTTGTATGCCAAACACATGAAGAGGAAGAGAACCCTTGTTTTCCTACGATCACGAATTACAGCGTACACTACGCAACATGAATCGAACTTGGGAATTAATGATGATGAGCCAAACCAGAACATCCCAGCTCCGGTTGATGTTCATGGTCAGTTGTTACCCGATGCTCCGGGTGAACACCAACAGAGGGGACAAAATCCTTGGGGACCCAAGAATACTACAGAGGCTATGACAATATAGCAGACTCCGATGGGCCACTTGTCTTGCCCCCTCTACCACCAGGACACACCTTTGTGGTAACTAGTAGCCTGATGCAAATGCTCACTGCCAGAGGTTTGTTTTCAGGGCTACCTTCTGAGGATCCACATGCCCATATAGCTAAGGTAAAGGCAGTGTGTAAAAGTTGTGTAGGGAGGCCTGACTTGGACTTGGATGTAATAGGGCTAAGAGTGTTTCCTCTCTCACTGACGGGAGAGGCTGCTATTTGGTTCACTGAGCTCCCGTACAACTCAATTTTCAGTTGGAACCAACTAAGGGACGTTTTCTTAGCACGCTACTACCCGGTCTCCAAGAAGCTAAACCACAAAGACAGAGTGAACAACTTTGTGGCACTACCACGAGAGTCAGTTAGTAGTTCTTAGGATAGATTCACCTCGTTTTTGAGAAGCGTCCCAAATCACCGTATAGATGATGAGTCACTGAAGGAATACTTCTATCGGGGACAGGATGATAAAAATAAAGCGGTGTTGGACACTATAGCAGGTGGATCTTATGGGGAGTGTCCTTATGCTGAGATTGCTGAAAAATTAGAGAAAATCTCCCGGAATAATAAAGCTTGGAGTACTAGGAAGTCAGATACCGGGAGAAATACCTTCGCAGTGTAGTCCACTCACAACCCAGCCACAGATGAGATTCGTGAAGAAATGGATCAGATGAGAACTGAGTTTGGGTTGGTACTAAAACATATCACTAGGGGTGCAGAAAAGGTAAATGCAGTTAACTACTTGTCTAAACTACCACCACCTAATGATGAATGCTATTATGCGGAGGATTCCTATGCAGTTAATGAGCAGACGGGGGGTTTCCGACCGAGTGCCCAAGGCTCTAATCAGGAGAATTGGCGCCAAGGTCAAGGGAACCAAGGTCGGAACTATGGTAACTATAACCGTGAGGGTCATTATGTCCGAGATGGAAACTACAACCGCGACAACAACTTCAACAGGGGTAACTACAGTAACAGAAATGATAGGAATGGCCCCTATGTCCATCCTCAAAATCGTGATGTCACTCCTAGGGATGGTGGAGATAGTATGGCGCACGAGTTGAGGATATGTTGCACAAAATGATGAGGAGGTTCGATGCTAGTGATGAGCACATTAAAGAGTTAAGGAGTGATTTAGCGGGTATTGGGCAAAAAGTCGATACACACGCAATATCGATTAAGCAGATCGAGTTGCAAATGGCCCAATTATCTGCGACTGTGAACACACGGCAACCGGGCACTCTTCCTAGCAACACTGTCCAAAATCCAAAAAATGATGCACACTGTATGGCAATCACTACTCGGGGTGGTAAGCAAACCATTGACCCACCTATGCCGTCTAATGAGTAAAAGGTGAGAAAGGATAATGATAAGGTGGTAGAGGGTAGTGATGAAGCAGAACATAGCACTGGAAAAAATGCAGAAGTCCCTATAAAGGTAATTCCCATGCCTAGAGCACCACCACCCTTTCCTCAAAGATTAGTGAAAAAGACCGAGGATGGTAAATATCGGCGTTTTGTGACAATGTTGAAGCAGCTTTCTATCAATGTCCCTTTGGTAGAAGTTCTAGAAAAAAATGCCCGGTTATGACAAGTTTATGAAAGATCTGGTTACAAAGAAAAGATAGGTCACTTTCGAGGATGATGATAGAATGCAACATTGTAGCGCTATTTCTACAAGATCTCTCGTACAAAAGAAAGAAGATCCGGGTGCGTTTACTATTCCTTGTACAGTCGGGTCATTACATTTTGCGAAAGCATTATGTGATCTGGGGGCAAGCATAAATCTCATGCCCCTCTCGATTTATAAGAAGTTGGGTTTGGGTGACCCAAAGCCCACTGCAATGCGGCTGCTAATGGCTGATCGAACAGTGAAAAGGCCTATAGGGATACTCCACGATGTGCTAGTAAAACTTGAGTCGTTCATATTTCCGACAGATTTTGTTATTCTTGATTGTGAAGTCGATTTTGAAGTGCCTATTATTCTTGGGAGGCCATCCTTGCTACGGGTAGAGCCTTAGTTGATATGGAAAAGGGGCAGATGAAATTTTGGTTGAACAATGAAGAAGCGACCTTCAACATTTGTAGGTCAATGAGGCAGAGTGGTGAGCAATATCCCACAAAGAAAAGATGAAGAAAGATAACGAACTAAAAAGTGAAAAACGAGAGTTTATGGTTGGGGATTTGGTACTTTTAGACAGTTCTAGGTTGCATTTGCTTCCGGGCAAGCTCAAGTCCAAACGGACTGGCCCTTACTTGATTACCCAAGCATTCCCTCATGAAGCACTTGAGTTAAAAACCAAGGAGGGAGTGCGGTTTAAGGTGAATAGAGAATGAATAAAACTCTATTTTGGGCATACTGTATCGGTGAATGAAGGGATAGAGGCATACCATCTTGATGAAGGCTGAGTAATCAAGTGTCCTCAGTCGTGCCGCGACGTTAAATCAGGCGCTTGTTGGGAGGCAACCCAATAATTATAGTTTTTTCTTTTTCTTTTTAGTAATGGTAGCATTTTTTACTAATGGGTTTTAAATTTGCAGCACATCACCAGAAAATTCTGCAGAAAATCACTCTGCAGCAGTCACTGATGGATACAGCGATGGACCGTTGTGCCAGAGTCGGACCGTCGCATGAATCCGTCGTGCCAGGTACGTCTTTCTGTTATTTTCAAACTAGGGAACACGCGACGGAACCAATGACGGATCGTCACATCTATGACGGACCATCGTCGGGGACTCGTTGCGTCATTTAATGAAGCGTACCCGACCCGACCCGATTGGAGGTTTTTAAAAAATTCAACATTTAAAACCCCCACCCCGTCATTTCACCCCATTCCTTCAGTCTTTCTCCCATTTCCCTCCCCTTTCAACTTCCATAGATCATAACCCATCTCTTACAACCGATCATTTTCCCCAAATTCTCCAAATTCCTAAAATTCATCATCTACTAGTCGGAGCTGCTGTTGTGGGTCTCTTCTTGATCACCAATTACCTATCTCTCTTGTTTTTCTCAAATTCTCAGGTATGTGTCTCTAATTTCTACTCATTTATATTGAATTTGTGTTTATCAATTAGTAATAGCTTAGTTCTTCTTGATAGGTTCATTCTTTAATAAAATTCTGTCTGACCTAGGTTGAAAAACCTCGAAATTGCCGTGTTAAAACTCTAGAAATAGGTGCTTTAGTATTGCTAGTTTACTAGGTATTTGGGTTAGACAAATGTAGGTTAAAACACTACCAATTAAATTTGGGTCATAGAGGAAGAATGGGGCATCCCCAGTTCGGACACTGAGTTACATAACGAGACCCCGATGACGGACCGTCGTACCCACGACAGACCTTCATTAGGTCCGTTCCAACAGCCCTAACACCCCACTGTCCAATTTTCTCCAAGTGTCCACCAACGGCCACATGCGACGGACCGTCGTTCCCACGACGGTCCGTCTGCACAACCGTTCTGGTTGTCAGAGACCCTATTCCTAGGGGTCTCTCACTTTTTCTAAGTATCCTCAAACGGACACATGCGACGGGCCGTCATTCCCACGACGGTACGTCCTGCACAACCGTTCTGGTTGTCAGAGACCCTATTCCTAGGGGTCTCTCACTTTTTCTAAGTATCCTCAAACGGACACATGCGACGGGCCGTCATTCCCACGACGGTACGTCCTGCACAACCGTTCTGGTTGTCAGAGACCCTATTCCTAGGGGTCTCTCACTTTTTCTAAGTATCCTCAAACGGACACATGCGACGGGCCGTCATTCCCACGACGGTACGTCCTGCACAACCGTTCTGGTTGTCAGAGACCCTATTCCTAGGGGTCTCTCACTTTTTCTAAGTATCCTCAAACGGACACATGCGACGGGCCGTCATTCCCACGACGGTACGTCCTGCACAACCGTTCTGGTTGTCAGAGACCCTATTCCTAGGGGTCTCTCACTTTTTCTAAGTATCCTCAAACGGACACATGCGACGGGCCGTCATTCCCACGACGGTACGTCCTGCACAACCGTTCTGGTTGTCAGAGACCCTATTCCTAGGGGTCTCTCACTTTTTCTAAGTATCCTCAAACGGACACATGCGACGGGCCGTCATTCCCACGACGGTACGTCCTGCACAACCGTTCTGGTTGTCAGAGACCCTATTCCTAGGGGTCTCTCACTTTTTCTAAGTATCCTCAAACGGACACATGCGACGGGCCGTCATTCCCACGACGGTACGTCCTGCACAACCGTTCTGGTTGTCAGAGACCCTATTCCTAGGGGTCTCTCACTTTTTCTAAGTATCCTCAAACGGACACATGCGACGGGCCGTCATTCCCACGACGGTACGTCCTGCACAACCGTTCTGGTTGTCAGAGACCCTATTCCTAGGGGTCTCTCACTTTTTCTAAGTATCCTCAAACGGACACATGCGACGGGCCGTCATTCCCACGACGGTACGTCCTGCACAACCGTTCTGGTTGTCAGAGACCCTATTCCTAGGGGTCTCTCACTTTTTCTAAGTATCCTCAAACGGACACATGCGACGGGCCGTCATTCCCACGACGGTACGTCCTGCACAACCGTTCTGGTTGTCAGAGACCCTATTCCTAGGGGTCTCTCACTTTTTCTAAGTATCCTCAAACGGACACATGCGACGGGCCGTCATTCCCACGACGGTACGTCCTGCACAACCGTTCTGGTTGTCAGAGACCCTATTCCTAGGGGTCTCTCACTTTTTCTAAGTATCCTCAAACGGACACATGCGACGGGCCGTCATTCCCACGACGGTACGTCCTGCACAACCGTTCTGGTTGTCAGAGACCCTATTCCTAGGGGTCTCTCACTTTTTCTAAGTATCCTCAAACGGACACATGCGACGGGCCGTCATTCCCACGACGGTACGTCCTGCACAACCGTTCTGGTTGTCAGAGACCCTATTCCTAGGGGTCTCTCACTTTTTCTAAGTATCCTCAAACGGACACATGCGACGGGCCGTCATTCCCACGACGGTACGTCCTGCACAACCGTTCTGGTTGTCAGAGACCCTATTCCTAGGGGTCTCTCACTTTTTCTAAGTATCCTCAAACGGACACATGCGACGGGCCGTCATTCCCACGACGGTACGTCCTGCACAACCGTTCTGGTTGTCAGAGACCCTATTCCTAGGGGTCTCTCACTTTTTCTAAGTATCCTCAAACGGACACATGCGACGGGCCGTCATTCCCACGACGGTACGTCCTGCACAACCGTTCTGGTTGTCAGAGACCCTATTCCTAGGGGTCTCTCACTTTTTCTAAGTATCCTCAAACGGACACATGCGACGGGCCGTCATTCCCACGACGGTACGTCCTGCACAACCGTTCTGGTTGTCAGAGATCCTATTCCTAAGGGTCTCTCACTTTTTCTAAGTGTCCTCCAACGGACACATGCGACGGGCCGTCATTCCCACGACGGTACGTCCTGCACAACCGTTCTGGTTGTCAGAGACCTTGTTCCTAAGGGGGCCTCTCTCTATTTCTCTAAGTGTCCTCAAACGGACATCTACGACGGACCATCATACCCACGACGGTCTGTCCTGCATAACCGTTATAACGGTCAGAGACCCCTCTCTTAAGGGTCTCCACACTTTTTCTAAGTGTCCTCTGACGGACACCTACGACAGACCGTCGTACCTGTGACGGTCCGTCCTGCATATACCGTCATACTTGTCAGAGACTCTCCTTCAGGGTTCTCCATATAAACAAAGCCTAAGTAAGACAGGACGGACGCCATGACGGTCCGTCATACTCACGACGAGCTGTCACTTGGCCCGTCGTGTTTCACTGTTACTATAGAAATGTCATTACATTTTAATTTTTTTATTTATTTTGTGTGGTTTTGCTTGTCTTTTTTGCTTCTTCTAGTACTAATATTGATCCTTTACAGGTACTATCTATTATGGCACCAAAACAAGATCGAGTCTACGCACGCGGGCGATCGAAGTCTGTCGCCCCATCTGCGCGCCTGGTCATTGGCTCTGATGATGAGCGTGACCCCGAGTACGTGCCCCCAGGCACTTCCACCCCATCCCGAGCTGCACGTGCTGCCAGAGCCACACCCTAAAAGGTGGCGTCCGGCGTAGTCACTGCCTCCCAGTCTGATGAGGAGCGCACACTGCCGGCACACCTTCTGGGTCAGCTACTAATGAAGAAGGAGCGTCTGGCTCCTTAGGAATTTCGTGGTCGGAGGAAGCCTCCGGATCTGGTGAGGTTCCCGCACCCGCCACCGCTGCAGAGTCTGCCTCGCCTGATGAGGCTGATAGTTCGGAATCCACACCCGGTTCACCAGCTCGATCTCTCACCCCGGTTACCGACCAGCCCAACCGGTGGTGTGTCGACGGGCAGTATCAAGTCTATTCCGATGCAAAGTTCCTGAATGACAAAGAAGTTATGACTCGGACACTTACATTGGAGTGGAGGGTCCTTACGGGAAGTCTCCCAACGATGCCTGAGATCCACAATCTCTTCACCAGACATCGACTGGAGTGGACAGCGCGTTCGTTGGGACGTTATAGTGAAGAGTTGGTCCGAGAGTTCTACGCCTCCTACGTAGCGACTCTCAGATCACAGATTGATAGGCGGGCTGCCCCCGCCAAGCAGGCCCCACTGGAGCATGTCCGAGTACGTGGCATTCAGGTTATATCTCTCTGCCTGCCATCCGCCGCTATCTATACGCGAGAATGTTGATGCTAACCGGACCCCCCTCACTATCGAGTTTGACTACCGATGGCAGATTGTCAAAGATGGCCAATTCCTACGTGAGCCATCACTGAGAGAGACCACCAAGAGGTGGATGGCCCTGCATTTGTCCGTTGATGGAGAGGGTGCTGACTGGGTGACCGAGCCAAAGGGAGCCATCAAGAAGGACAACCTGACCTTCACAGCAAAGTTTTTGTGGTTGATTGTCCGCCACTGCCTTTCCCCCACAGCTGCTGATAATATAGTCACATGGGATCGAGCAGTACTGATGGCGGCGATGATAGCCGGGTTTGAGGTGGATTTTGCTTGGCTTCTACAGGCAGTCATGCACGAGAGGTCTTTTAAGGTCACAACTACCTACCCTTTCCCGTGCATGATATTTTCTCTACGCAGGTCCGCAGGTGTGCCTATATGGCACGTTGATCAGCTCAAAACCCCGCTGGGCAATGTTGATATCGGCCTCATCAGGGATGAGGCCAATGAGTTGGCTCCACGCAGAGGTCCCCGTCCAGAGTTGCCTCCACTTGGTGACAATTTGGTTGATACGGTAGCACAGGCCCGCACGGCTACGCATGCGGCTTCCACTAACACTACCCCGGTCGAGTCTATCCCGAGTAGTAGCACTGCCCCGAGCTCCTCTCGCTCAGCCCCTTTCTCCTCTCTGGTCCCGCTTGCTAGGGTCCAGAAATTAGAGGCACAAATGGCTACACTTCTGCATCACATCCAGCCTTGGATGCAGACGTCTATTGCTGAGGCAGAAGAGCGCTTAGAGCGGAGAATGGTCCAGCACACAGAGCGGAAGATCGCTGAGGTTCATCAGCGCTTGGACGCTTTTGAGTTGCGGGTGCTAGCCCGTCCAGCCCCTCCGGTGGATGTGTCGACCCTTCAGGCTGCGGTCGACAGTCTTCGCAGATATTGATATGATCTCAGAGGCTAGGGTGCCTGAGTCTGAGGCCCCTTCTGCAGAGCCTGCTGAAGACACAGTGATGGCGGCCCTATTCGGCACATTAAAGATTCCACCACCTCCCCCTCGAGAGCATGCCAAGAGGCGTAGGGGTCGAGAGGAGGATGAGGCGCGAGCACGGAAGAGGGAGCCCCGTGAGATGGAGGCTGCGAGGAGAGCCTCGCTTGCTGATGAGGAGGTGCGTCAGTCGAGAGCAGTAGAGTTAGCTGCTGGGGCTTCTAGCTCCAGAAATGTGGAGATAGCGGGAGACACTGCTGATAGTGCTGTTGATGCTGAGGACACTACTGAGGGTGTCCATATTACAGAGGTAGTGGGTTCCGGGGAACCAGACCCACCAACTTGCTGATTGTCGGCGCTTTGCGCCCCAGGTTTGCTTCACCTAGCACTCTTGTATTTCAATCTTTTTTTATGAATTGGGGACAATTCCATATCTTTTTGTTGGGGGTGGAGTAAATGGAAAGTGAGTGCTAGGGTGAAGTCTGAGTAGCCCAATTCACTATCCTCTTTTAGGGTTTTCTTGCCTGTGTTCTTTTTCCCCAAGAGACTGATTACTTTTTCTGTTGTACCGACATGTCTATATCTTGTGTACATAGTTTAATTCGGAAGCATGATGGCTAAAATGATATCCTGATAAAATGGAAAATGATGCATGACTAGGCATAGTAATTGATAAATGTGTGGCTCTAAGCATGACATAGAAGTACACCACTGCATGACCCTAAGTCTAAAAGTCGAACTAGGTGTCTGATAATCTGGTAAAGTAATGAGATGTCAAGTGAGTGTGAGGAAGATTTGGATAGTCTACTACTTGTACTGAGCTAGAACTTGCCTGGTTAGTCCTGCTAAAAGTAAGCTGTAATAGACAATTAGGAAAGGATTATAGGCCCTTATTCAATATAGCCCATTGTTTAGCCTATATAAAAGAAAACCAAATGAAATTTATCCTTCTTTGATCCAAATGATTTGAGCTTAAACTAGACCTTTCTTTTTCACCCTAACTGATCTTTTCTGAGAATAATGTGTTGGCCCTGGTCCCTCCTTGGACATGTGCACCTCAGCTTATGCCAAAAGCATAAGTTGAGGGTGGCTAATGCAGTAAACAACCCTTTTTATGGCCCCTGACCCAACTTTGGGTATTGTGTACTTTGACTCATGGCAAAGCCATGAGTTGAGGGTTGCTATTATGAGGAATGCTCCGGAAAGTGGGGTTGAAAGAACAAAGAGAGATAAAGAACAAAAGTAAAGTGACTCAAGAATTAGTTGAAAGAAAAGTAAATAAAATAAAACAAAATAAAATGTACAAGAAATACAAGCAAGAAAAGAAGAGAGTCACTTACACAAATGAAGAAAGAAGGGAAAATAGCAAGGTGAAAGAATATGAGAAACTGGGCAAAAGAAAATGTTAGAAAATGGTATGTTTAGCCGATATGTCAAAGAGGGCAAAAAGTCACTAAAGTATACCTAAATATACCCTACCTGACCCTGAGCCTATGTTACAAGACAAGATAGTCCTATCGTGATCCTAAGAGTTGTATAGCGAACTTAAAGCAGTGAAAATAAAGGCAAGCTTATGGCGATATGTATGAATGAGTGTGAATTTGTTCTGAGAGTGAGTGTTGAAAAGTAATCCTTATACTCAAACTGAAATCATTGTGTGAAAAATGAGGATTTTGTTTTGAAGTGAGGACACTAGTTGTAGTACCGGAAATATTAGCACCTCGGTGAGGAATTGAAGAGGATTGGTGTTAGTGCATGGTGGTTCTGTGTCATGGTCTGATTCCACATAATTCAAGCCTAATAGTGATAGCATGCATAAATATGATAAGATTGATCGGGATTGATAGCCAAATGATTGCGAAGGATAAAACATGGATACTGTTGTAGAAAGATTTCGTATTGAGTCATAGTGCGTCGCTTGAGGACAAACAACGAATTTAAGTTGAGGGCGTTGATATACCGTGGTTTCACGGTATTATTAATACTTTTTCCTTAAGTTTAGTGTGTCCAAAAGCCTTTTTGTACTAATTTCTATGTAAGTTTCTGTTTATGTGAAGGAAATCTGTCTAAAAGATGAATGCGGAGGTTTTTGAGCGAGAAATACAGAAAAGTACCACCTACGGAGCTTGTGACGGTTTGTCGTGCCCGTGACGGTCCGTAGGTGGAATCGTAGTGCAGCTGCTGAAGGAAGATGGGGAAGTCTGACCAAGTGTGGGTCTACGGAGTGCGTGACGGACCGTCGTATCTATGACGGTCCGTCCTGCTGGTTCGTCATGAAGATCAGAGAAGTAGTTCCAGTACCCAAATTCCAAGAGTTCAAGTGTTTTGGAATGGAGACCCTCGACAGACCGTTGTTCCTATGACGATCCGTCATACCTGCCGTCGAGGGTAATGAAGAGAGCAGCAGAAGAAATTGCACAAGTATGGGATGACGGAGTCCATGACGGTCCGTCGTGACCACGACGATCCGTCGCGAGGTCCGTCGACCCAGCCGCGTTTTGACAGATTTCCAGCAAATAGAGTTCTTATTTAATTAGGTTTTTATTTTTTATAAATAGTTCGAAAAACCTCGTTTTTGAGGTTAGACTCTGGATTATTTGGTTAGGCCCTTGATTATTGTTAGACTCTTAAATATTTTTAGACTCTTTGTTAGACTTTTGGTGATTACTATTACACTTTTGAAGAATCTTTAATCTTCAATTAATTTTAGCAATTGATTGTTGGTGACTTTTGCTAATTAATCAAGTGAACTTTCGGATTTTGCTCTTTCTCATTGAAGTAAGTACATGAATTCTTATATCATATATTTGAATATTGTGATTATGACTATGGGTAACTAAACTCCATAACTAGGGTTGTGGGAACCATAGGCGAATAATGAGGTAAAACCTAACTAAAATAACAATTCTAGAATAGTGTCTTGCATGTATTGATAATTCTTTCGCTTAGAAGTCTTTTTAACGGATGGTCAACGTTAGAACTCGCCTTAATGCTACTTGCCGGACCAAGGAGGTAGATAATAGGAAAAGAATTATCAACATTGATTTAGTGTATACTATCTAATATGCTAGTATTGATTGATACGAGGTAATAACTTAGTCAAATATCGAATATGATGTTTAATATGAGGTAAAGGTAAGGGTTAGTATAGCAACACACGTAGCCGGACCAAGGTGCAGAGTGAAATTTTCTAGATGCCGGACCAAGGATTTAGAAATACATAACTTATCACTTTGCATTCAAGATACTAGGAAAGAATTGTTACAGTTAGAATTATCAAGTTATGAACCTGTGGGGAACACGTAAACCCTAGTTACTTTTATTAATTGATTAAACTCCAACATTCGAAGCTGTTAAGTGTCTCCTTTAATTTTGCTAGTTATTTTCATTTATTCATAAATAGAAAACCCCCCTTTTATCATTTTTGCTTTCCAAGGAAGTAATTGACTGGACAATAGTAATAATAGATTGAAGTTAAGTGTAAACTATTTTCCTCGTGGGAACGATCCCAACCTCACTAGTTGGGTTATTTACTTGACACGACCGCTTTACTTCTTATTTGAGAAGTAAGTTTGAGCGTATCAACTTACTTTCAATGCAAACTTCATGGTCAAAAGACAATCCAGGTCGCATATTTTGATCTTGTCCACGATATCGTGTATGTATGTTTATTTCTACAATATTTGGAGACTTCAGATCACTTTACTTTTTTTTTTTAATTAAAATTTATTTCTTTGTGGTTTGTATTTTAGGAGAATTCATGCAACTTCTTTAGATGGAGGGATCGTGAAGATGTTGATATACGATCCAAGTTCGTTATTCTCCGATTGGCGAACAAAATTAAGGAGTTGGACACTGTTAATGAAAGTCATATCAAAAGAAGTACCGAATGGGGAATGAAGGAGAAGAAAAAGACCAAATGTTGTAGCATCTGGATGCTAATGTTGGTGTTCTTTTTTTTCTTGTATTTTTAAGCATTACCAAGAAGAATTTTGTAGTGGATACAAATTATGTAGTTGTGTACAACCAATACAATTATCATAGTTGTGGAATTAAATAGACGTAGTTTTGCACTCCTGATCAAACAACAAATTATTACGTAGTTGTGACAGATGAATGTTTCTACAGACGAATCAGCTGTAGAAACATATGACTCAAATGTTGCTACATAGATTCGTCTATAGCGACATATGCCACGTGTTGCTACAGATGAATCATCTGTAGCAACATATGCCAAATGTCGTAACAAACAAATGTTGTGATATACGCATCAGCTGTAGCAACATATGACTCAAATGTTGCTACATATAATCATTTGTAGCGACATATGCCACATGTTGTGATAGACGAATCATCTGTAGCAACATATGCCACATGTCGTGAATGACGAATGTTGCAATATACGCGTTAGCTGTAGCAACATATAAATCAAATGTTGCTACATATAATCATCTGTAGTGACATATGCCACATGTTGTGACAGACGAATCATCTGTAGCAACATATGCCACATGTCGTGACAGACGAATGTTGCGATATACGCATCATCTGTAGCAACATATGACTCAAATATTGCTACATATAATCATCTGTAGCAACATATACCACATGTTGTGATAGACGAATCATCTGTAGCAACATATGCCACATGTTGTGACAGACGAATCATCTGTAGCAACATATGCCACATGTCGTGACAGACGAATGTTGCGATATACACATCATCTGTAGCAACATATGACTTAAATGTTGCTACATATAATCATCTGTAGTGACATATGCCACATGTTGTGACAGACGAATTATCTGTAGCAACCAACATATGCCACATTCGTGACAGACGAATGTTGCGATATACCCATCAGTTGTAGCAATATATGAAATGTTGCTACATATAATCATCTGTAGCGACATATGCCACATGTTGTGACATACAAATCATCTGTAGCAACATATGCCACATGTTGTGACAGACAAAATTGATAAAATAAACATTGTCTTTAATTACATTATCTTTAAGATAAAATAAAACAACATAATTGATATATTAAACATTGTCTTTAATTACAAACATAATGTCAAGGCTTTAAGCTCTGAGATATTATCCCATAATCCCAAACATATTGCGTCCGTTCAATTAGATTGTCACATAACTGTGTATTGGGTGGTTGCAATTCTATCCCGCTAATCAAATGCTCAATGAGTGCAAGGGAATATGACCTGCACGCCGCTCCAGTTGTATTTTGTACCATAGGTTGCATTCGACCGTTAAATTCCCATGGTTGAGTGAGCAACTTCCCTGGCAAATGATTCATTATTCCACTCTACTTCAACAATTTAGGCAGCAACTGAAAGACAGGTTGTATGAGTGTGAAAATCTTGTCATGTTCCGTAACCATCAGGTTGCAGTAATAAACATTCATGCGGCCCTCGTGAAAGAGAATCTCGAGAGTCAAAAAATGGATACCGCCGTGTTCATGACTATCAAAATTCTTTTTGCATCAATCCAATCCGTGCCTCCAGGCGTTGGCCTAATACCCCTTACATAGTCAATCATATCATCATCCCATACAAAGTCATCTAGTAACTGATTCATGCTTTTACCACCAACCCTTGTTGCCTCATCAATAATTTGATTATATCTTTGTATGAAGTTCGTATAGAAGTTGAGATCCAAGATTCTATCTCTGGGATCATAGTAGTCCGAGTATGTCACATGCCTCTGACGCATGAGGTTAAGGATTTCGTCAATATACTAAAATAAAAAATAATATTAACTAGTTAGGAAGAGTAGTCACTGAAAAGATAAAATAAATAGTTAATAATATAAAAAGTAGGATACCCCAGTCTTCCCACCAAACTTTTATCCTTGTCATGTTCTTGAAATCTTGACCGGTAAAAACATGCATGCCGTATTCCATTCGAATATCCTTTGCACTCGTCACATTCAACACTTTATTTTTTCAGCTACAGAGGCACGCTTATAAATATTCAACTTTTTATAATCCGTCACTTCCTCCATTACGGCCCTGGAGTTTCTCCAAACATCTTCCTCTTCAAATTTTGCATTGCCTTGGCAAATGATTCTTTTTCCCTCTTGGCCTGTGGAGTATATGCATGCCACACATTCTTTGATACAATGCCCTTCACACCCTTCTTGTTTTTAATTCATTGACAACTTCACTCTATTTTTTAAGATACATGATAGAATCTTCATCATGTTAACATTGTCTACAAGATGTATTTCCTTCGTGTTGTCCTACATCAGCAGAGCAGCAACACCACCACCAATGCCAGCAACAGCAGCAGCACCAGAAAAAACAACTAATTCATTAACGACTTCATTAGGAATCCTGTCTCTTTTAATGGTTGTTGCTCCAGTCAACACCACTTTAACTCTATCCACAACAGGATCAAAAATGATTTCAACCAACCCTAGAGTTATTAGATATGACATTTGCAATTCCTCTTCTGTTGGGGTAATCCATGTATGCACAACCTAACATTGTAAGAATGAGTCATTAGTAAGAATTACGATGGTGCAACAGATGATTCATCTGTAACAACATTTGTATTAGATGTCGCGACAGATAAATAATTTGTAGCAACATGTGTCACAAATGTTGATATACATGATTCATCTGTAGCAACATTTTTGTCACATGTTGCTATAGATGAATCATCTCTAGCAACATGTGGCAGATGTTGCAACAGACAATCCATGTGTAGCAATATTTGTGGCACATGTCGCAATACATGATTCGTCTATAGAAATATTTGTGTCACATGTAGCAACAGATGAATCATCTGTAGCGACATGTGAGACATCTGTAGCAACATATGCCTGTAATATACTAATAATAACTTACTGCATCATCAGGAAGGTTAAAAAGATGTGGAATATGCCCTTCTTTGGTAGTTTCTGTTCTTACTATCAACCATCTCAACATCCTTGGGGATGATCTCTGTTCTTCTGCAATTACTTGATGGGTCAAATAACGCCCAGGCCTATAAAAAAGGAAAACCTGTCAATAATCAAATGTTGAATTATTACTTTATATAATATAAAAAGATTAAAAAAACATTCAGCTTTACCATGAAAGCCCATGAAACCAAAACAAGTTACTGGTCTTT
The DNA here is from genome assembly GCF_001406875.1 of Solanum pennellii. Classification (NCBI taxonomy): domain Eukaryota; kingdom Viridiplantae; phylum Streptophyta; class Magnoliopsida; order Solanales; family Solanaceae; genus Solanum; species Solanum pennellii. Next base: position 9,784,902 of record NC_028641.1, on the reverse strand, counting down.
TCTTCTAAAGGCCTCAACAAGTAGTGACAGTTAGATGAAAGCTCTCATGACCCCACGGGTAGTTGTTGAAATCATCAATATCTTGACAGAAATTGACATACTTTAAAAGTATGTTGTTGCCCGAATCCTTCGGAAAAAGTATATTATGTGTAAACCAAAGTAAGCACAATGAGTCCTTGTTCTTCCTTGGTGTATCCTCCCGTTCCAACAAACTTAATAACTCAGATTTTTTAAAGCTTTTTCCCACAAGGGACATCAAGTCCTGCTCCTCAGTTGGCAGTGACTGTTGTCCTGCTTTGCTACTTCTTTTACTACTTTCTGCCTTCTTTGTGGTTCTATTTTAACAATGTATTCAGGGATGGACTCAACAGGAGAACGACATTTTAGTACTGTAAATATGACAAACTCTCTTATGCCAAAAGAAACTGCATGCCACAATAATTAATTACAATCTCATCCTTCTTATTGGGATTTTCAAAGATGAACCTTCTTTTCAAAAGTTTATACACGATGGTCATTTGAAAACGTGGAAGTGGATCAATGGGTAAATCAAGAAAATGACCAAAACATCTATTTCTGAAAAAAATCTTCCAATTGATTTCTCTTGAGGATATCCCTGAATCTGACAAAAGGTCTTCCCAGGAATGACCTAATAATGTTGTCACCATTAGCAGCAGGTTGCAGATGCACAGAGAAAGTGTATGCATTGATGATTTTAATCCCATCATCACCACTAGCATTGAACTCTTCGTGAAGTTCTTGTTCTTCTTCATGAACTTCATTTATTTTTTCTTCTTGTGCCACAACTACTACTTCTATATTTCCCCTTCTTCTTGCTGAACTTCATTTATTTTCCCTTGTTCCACAACTTCTTCTTGTTTTTCATCTTCTTCCTCCACTACTTGTATTTCTTCATATTCTTTTTGACAAAATTCTACTTCTGCTTGAGAAGAAAAAACTGCTTCAGTTGCAAGATTTTCTAAAAGTGTAGTATTTTTCGTTCCTCTTCCTAGCAATTTTAGACCTAGCCTTTTTCTGGATCTTTGTTTGGTTAGATGTATCAATATCAAGTTTTCTTTTGACAGGAGCCATTATATTTTTATCTGCAACCACAAAAATAAAATATTTGAAAGCCACACATGAGCTACAACCACAAGTCAAAACAGGGCAATAAGCAGATAAAAGCACATGTATTTCAAACCCTAATTAAATGTTACCTGAGAAGATATACATCAACGATAAAGTAGAAATTATGAGGACAACACCGCCTTGCTGTAGAAGATGATCTGTGAAGGAAGGACTAAGAGAAGAAGAGAAGAATACTAGCAAAGTAGAGAAGAAAACTGAAATTACTTAGTATAAATAAATAAATCTTGGAATACGAAATGACATTTATAGAAGAGAGGAGAGAGGAGAGAGAGGAGAGAAGGAAAATGAAAATTAAAGCCGTTTAAATTTTTTTTTAATCATGACAATTCAAACTGTGACATATGTTGCCACATATATACTATCTGTTGCTACATATATACGATCTGTTGCCACATATAATTTTATCGTGTTTATTACAACAGGAATTACATATGTTGTCACAGACAACACATTTGATCCTTTCAATCATAATTGACATTTGTTTAAACAAAATCGAAATAATCATAAAACATTTTAATTAGCACTTCACCAATTGTTTTATACAACTTATCAACAAAAAGGTAATTTACAATTATATGATATACATAACCACCTATCTAATAAATGGTTGTAAACACAATATTTTCATCAATCTTAGCTTCTTTTTTTTTTTTTAGTTCTACGCATCTCTGGATCTTCATTGTTACTAACATAACCATTTTGAGCCTTTACAATCCCATAATTCCATAGGAGTGAAGCATATCTCAAGCGAAGGGTGTCAACACTAATTCCACATGATGGTACTTCTAATTCATCACTCAAAAACTCAGCGTATGCAGCAACAAAAATTCCACAATCTCTGCTTGGTATATCATAAATCAAAAAATATAATAACATCACATTTCGATAGTCGTAAGACAAAATAATATTGTGATACTTACAGACTACTGCTTTCTTGTTGGGCAATACCAGTAACATGACTGACTTCGAATGGGTGAGATTTGTTCTTTCCTTGATAACATTTAAGAACTGACCAGTTGGTTCGCTCATTTTGCTCAAAAAATCCACACAACTCAAGGTACTTTGGCAACATTGTATCCATCTTTTGAATCTCAAAGAATAATTTTCTATTAGACCTATGTGAGGACATGAAATCATACACTTTTATGCACCGTTCCTTCAATGCAACGACTGTCAAGACCCAATGAAATTTCCCATTACTATTTACAGGGACATAAACATCATCTGCCAAGTGCCAGGGCAGTCCACAAGGTATACCAAACCCTTTCATTATGCCAACGATTATATCCTCATATTCACTAACATTGTCAATGTATGTTTTGAAAAAAAACTAGTGGTGGTATATTGATATTTAGATTGAATCTTTTGCTTCGACTTCTTACGCAAATAGTAAAATATGACATCCACATACTGCACACATGCATCAAACAAGTGTATCAATTTAATTGAATATATTCATGTACTAAACAATACATATAAAAGTGGGCATGGATTTACCTCATTATTCCAGCACTTATTGGGTTGAGACATTACGTAGAACCAGTCCTTATTCCTTGGAAATGCAACTACTAAATTAAGTTGGTCAAAATCAAGTTTTAAGCAATTGGCTACGTAGTGATCCTCCTTGTTTACTCTACAATTGTGTAATCATTATAAATAATTATTTATTGGACAACAAGAATAAATTCTAATAATAGTTGAACGACCTTACTTTACTTACTTTTTTACATGATGCTTGTAAAGGACCCTCGTTTATCCATTGCGAGAAGGATGACATTAGTTCAGTTGGACCCTCGCCGTCAATGTTAAAACCTTCAAATGGATATTGTCGCTTCACATCAGAACTGAAAACTTCGACTTTCTTCCCTTTTTTTTGCGCTTTCGCTTTTTCTTTCTACTTCATCTTCTCCTTCTCCTTCTGCTTTGCCTTCTTCTTCTTCTCCTTCTCCTTCTCCTGTTTTGCCTTCTTCTTTTTCTCCTTCTCCTCATTTGCCTTCTTCTCCCTCTCCTTCTCCTCTTTTGTCTTCTTCTCCTTCTCCTCCTTTGCATTCTTCTCCTTCTCCTTCTCGTCCTTCTCCTTCTCCTCCTTTTCCTTCTTTTCCTTTTCTTTCTTCTCAATAATTATAGAAAGTGTTCGAGAAATAGATTTTTTCAACCTCTTACACTTCAAAGGCTATGAAGTCTTCTTGGATCTTTGCACATCAATATCATGAGACATTTCCTTAAAATATCAGTGAATTTTTTTAGCACGACTAATAAAATAATCATGTTGCTGCTCACATTCTTTGCATAGACAAAAAGAGCATATCATGTTAGAAGATTGATTTGTTATCATGGATGAAGCTTCTTGTATCATTTCATCTACAAGGTAAATAAAAAACATTGAGATTTTACAATTCATTATAAAATAATAATAGCAGTATGTTGCAACAGATGGATAGTCTGTTGCCATAAATTAACATTATGTTTCCACACATGTACCTGCTGTTGCAAAACATAAAATTTTTGTCGAAACATATAAATCTTATGTAGCAACAGATGAATCATATGTTGACACATATATACTGATTATTGCAACATTTGAATATTATGTTGCAAAAGATGACCATTTTTTTGACATAAAGTGAGATGTTACGACATATGATAACTGTTTGAATATGCACCAACATATCACTAAAATATTACAACATACGCTAAATATTCAACAAATGAAATACATTTTGGACGCCTGAACAACAGTAAATTTCTAAAATCATATCAACAAAATGTACATAAAAAGAAAAACAACAATAACAAAAAACGACTTTTCACTGAATGATAACAATACATATACATTTCCTCAAAATAAGGATTTTTTGAGTTGACTGATTTTTTTTCAAAAATAATAAATAATACACACCATTAAGTCGATTATTCAATTTTTACATCTACAGAACGTTTTTTTATTGTTCATTAATCCAAGAAAAAAATTTCGAAAATTGTAAAATATTTCAAAAAAATAACTTACCCATTTCTAGTTTAGTCGAACACTATTACAATTCAGAAAGATAAGAGAGTAACGGAGGACTGGAGATGAAGAGTAACAACTGCAGATGAAGAATAACAACGAATTTTTGAATTTCTAAGGAAGAAAAAGACCAATTCCCTTTCCCTAAGGGAGGAAGAAAGAGAGAGAATAGAGGAAGGAAGATAAAAATATTTTTTCTTTTAAATGATTTTATTTGAATTATAAAAATGTGCCTTTTTGTATTTTATAAAAGATTAGAAAATTTTAAAAATGTTAATTTGATCTCATAATTACTTAATTATATTTTAAAAAGGATTTGACGAGCTCTTAGTCTAAAGGAGACTTTGAAACCTTTCACTTAAATTTTCTCGCTCAACTTCTCATAGTAATTCTTCAAATTTTCTGTCTCAAATTTGTTAAATTGCTACTTATATCCAAAACCCTAATCAGGTATATATGGAAAAATTTTATGGTGGTAGAGGTCCAACCAACCAAAGTTGGGTGAGGCTCCACCCATTTTTTTACACATGGATTGTGGGACCTTTCTTAATATAAAAGTTGAAAAAAAAAACAAAAAAGAAAATTGTGGGGTTGACAGCATTAAATATGCACTTATATTTTAGAGAGAGAAGATGAAAAAGGTTCTTGGATTTATTTTCTCTTTTACAAAGGAGCTGGAATAAAATTAAAAGTAAGCAATAAATATGCACTTATATCTAAGAGAGAGATGATGAAAAAGGTTCTTGTATTTATTTTCTCTTCTAGAAAGGAGCTGGCAAAACGTTAAAAGTAAATAGGGGCCTACAATATTAAATGTTAACTTAAATATTCACTTATATCTAAGAAAGAGAAGATGAAGAAGCTTCTGGGTTTCTTTTGACTTCTTCAAAAGGGCTGAAAAAAAATAAAGAAGGTGAACAAGTTTCTTTTCTCTTCTTCAAAGGACAAAAAAAATATGAAGAATTATCTACATTCGAATTTTTGAAGGAGAAAAAAATCAAAAGTATCTACATACATTTTCCAGGTACGAATTTTTCTTCATATTTCTTGAACTCTTTAATACTATCAACACAACTAAATTAAAGGTTGCATATATATTATATTTGACAATAGGTCTCTATGGATCTTCTTGCTTGCATGTTACTTATAATTCAAAATACAAAAAAAGATATTTGTTGCATTGATTTTTATGCTTCAAATATCAAAAATTAAGATCTGCACCAAAGATCAAATTGAATTTTCTTCAAATATCTCTTTGTTTGATTGTTGACTCTGCATGCAAGCTCCAAATTTGGAATTCAGATTTTGAGTCAAAAATTGGGGGAAAATGCTTGATGAATCTCCATGTAACTGCATATTTGATATAGAAAAAAAACATATCAAGATTAGTATATGTATGAATGCAATAATAAACAATGAAAAAATTATTTAACTAATTAAAGAGAGAACAAACCTCAAAGCTTAATCCCATAGATTCATGTTGTATTTGTTGCATTGAGACTGATTGGATGTCAAAATGTACTGTTTTTTCATGTTTTTATCCTGTTTTGCTTTTGAATGTCACCTGTGATGTCATTTTCTTTTTTTTTTCTCACCTTTTGACTTTATTCTTGAATATCCATTTCCCTTTCCTTTTTTCTTAATTGGATCCAAAATTCGATACTTGGCCCCAATTAAAGGATCAATGGATGAATCAAATTTGTGTCTGTTTTTGTCACAATTTTCACCATACAGTTCACTTTGATGCTTAGTAATCTCAACTCTTGCTTGGTATAAATACCTTCTAGCAATTTCTTCCGAATCTATATCATTTGCAGCTAAAGTCATGACAGTAAATGATTCTTTCATTAACTCGTTCAAACGAACTGCCATAGAAGATTTTGTTGTTCCCTTCTTTTTGGAGTACTCCGCAAATCCTTTGTTATGCTTACCATTCTTAGACCATCTTTTCAAAATGTATTTCTCCGGAATAGAAGTAAAATTCAAGTCAAAGAACAAAAATTTAAGTGCATGACAACATAACCAACCCATGGATTCCAACATATGACAACTACAAATAATAGAATTGTCAAGAGCATTGAATTGAACAATTTCAGTTTTCTCACTTTCACCCGTTAAAATTGTATATTTTGTTAGACTCCCTTCAGTTTCAACATTGATTACTCTTTTGGTCGTCCTTTGTAGAAATTCATGTTGAAATCTTGTGTAAATTCTCCTGGTATACACCCTAGCAGCATGCTTTAATATCCCACAATCTTCAAAGAAAATTTTAGGATCACCTCGAGATTTATAATCCTCTATAGCTTCAATGTCACGAGTTTCAATTGTCCATTGCTCATAATGATTTACAAACTCCGTTATACTCATTGTCTTGCATGACATTTCAGTGAAGACTCTATTTGTGCTCTCACTTCTTTGGGTCGATTTGATATCTGCTGAGAAAGTAGAACGGCTAAATACAGGACACCATTTTTTCTCAGATCATACAACTTTTGAAGCCAAGTATTACTTGCACAATCCCAATCATCTATCATTTTTTTCCATATTAACTCAAATTATGATTCTGAATTGCACCTCCACAAGAGAGTATCAAAGCAGTATCGAAATCCTGATTTAAAATAAAGTTGCGGTATATTTTTTTGAGCATTTTTATCAATGTGCCATTCACACAATCTATGACATGTTCCAGGAAAAACTTCCTTAATAGCAAAAGCTATGGCAGGAGCTTGATCACTAAAGATTGTTTTTGGTGTTTTCCCTCCCATTGCTTTCAGGAATGTTTGAAAAAGCCAAACAAAAGAACCACTTGTTTCATTGCATAAAAGGCACATCCAAAGAAAGTATTTTTCCAGTGGTTATTCACACCAACAAATGGAGCACAAATCATGTCATATTTATTTGTACGATAAGTAGTGCCCACATCTCCAAAACACTCGTAGTGCAATTTAGATATACTATCTCTCCAAAAGAAATTACACAATCTGCCATCTTAATCAACTTGAAAAGAATAAAAAAAGTTTGAATCCTCTGATTGTAAATGCATAAAATGATTTATCATGGTTTGAGCATCTTTACCACTTATCATATTCCTCTTATGTGCTTGTATAAAGTTATGAGCATCTTGTTTAATAAATCCCGCATTTTCAATTCCACCAGCTTCGTTATGAAGGTACCTAACCACTTTTTTTGTTCGAATACCGACATCCACCATAGAACCAAGAATACTTTTAGTAGCACTTGTAAGATTACGACCCGATTGTATGAAATGTTTCAAATTATCTTCTATCATTGGATGACTATGCACATCATTGAATTCACATACTTCTCACATCCCATTTGAAATTTTGAATTTTATACGAGCCATACAACCACATCTATATTCTACTCTCTGTCATTTCCTTTCTTGAAAAAGGGAAAGCTTATCAGATTTTTCTTCACAAGCACAAAGAAATAACCGTCTAGTTACTTCTTTATTTATGTTGCAAGTCTTTGCACTTTTTCGAACACCAAAACCTTTGGCTAGAGCATATGAATTATATGCGTTGTAAGATTCTTCTTAAGAATTAAATTTCATACCAATCTCAAAAGCAAAGTTCTTGTTTATGCTATAAACATTATTTGCTTTTGTAGAATATTCTTTGTCGTTAACATTGGAATCTACAATAATAATTTTATTTTTTGAGTATCAAAACTTAAGAAATAGATAAAAATATAAACATTTACTTAATAGAGAACCTTCACACTCAAATTAAGAAAATATCATATAAATAAAGTGTATTACCTTCTTGAAGAGAAGACCCTTTATCAATATATATGTCCTCCATTTTTTAAAATTTAAAGCAAAATCTGCACAAGAAACAAATTATATTATTAAGAAATTATATTTTTCAAATACTACCTTAGCACATAAAAATATTAAAACATGTCTTTTATTTTACTATACATTTCAAATTTAATTTAATATTATGTGATCACCATTAAATTTGAATGCAAAATTTCTTGAAATTACTAATACTAATACCTTATATGGCAGGAACTTTCTACCAAGCATGAAGATCATTTATGACAACAATGAATGATGCACAAAAATTTACATAGATAATTGTGTCACACAATCTTGAGCATTTTGAACAAGATAATGCAATATTCTATTTTCAAGATATGTATAAAATATGTTTATCTATATGTATAATGAGGATTATCAATAAATAACTTTTCATTCTATTTAAAGCTTTAGTAAAAAAATGTAATATCATTGGACAAATAAAAGAATATTGAGAGCAAAAATAGTAAAAGAAATGGTTCATAGATATGTATATTTTGTAACCTTACTTGAACAAAATTTGAACGAGAATAAAAGATCATAGATGGTGTAGTTTTATTTTAGAGTAACAATGGTGTATTTTTATCTTGGGGCTTTTACTTATTTTGTAGGCAAAGATCATAATTTAAGGAGGGAAAGTAGTACTTTCTTTCCCTCCATTTTTATTGTACTATATAAATGTTTATTTTAATTATTTTTATTTTGTTTCATTTGACTTTATTTGCAAAGTACACATATTGACCCACAATTCATGTGTCAAAAAATGGATGGAGACTCACTCAACTTTGGTTGGTTGGACCTCTACCATCATAAAATTTTTCGGTATATATGTGCTCAATTTCCTTTGAAATTGTCTTTTTTTTCTTCATATTTTGCCTCTTTTTCTTTCATCCGTTCATAAATCAGTAGAAGTTAGAAGCGGTTTGAAGGTTTAAGGCAAAAGATTCTCGAAAATCTATAGATATCGGAAGTTGTTTGAAGGTTTTAAGAAGAAAGGTTAGAAGTTTGATAATCACTGCCAGCTTTTGATGTTTTCGATGTTTTGAAGTTGTTCAAAGGCTTGTAAGGTACCACTCATGTTTTATCCTATGTTTGTTTTCCGTATTTTATCGATTCTCAATTTCCACTGTGTGATCATATTAATGTAGAGAAAATTCTTTTTAGATTAGATTTACTTGGATTTTTTGTATTGAAAATGTATTCTATTGAATTTGATGTATTTAGTTATAAGTAATTTATTGAAGAATTTAATTTGTTTAACATGCACGTTTTTTCTTCTAATATGTACAATGATTGTCTAATGTTGTATAACCATGTACTATAGAAGTTCTGCTCATATTTTTCAAGAAGAAAAGAATATCTTATACTCTTTTTCTCTGTCCATTTTGTTGATCGACACAAAATAGTAATTGTAGTATGTGGAAATTTTCTTGGAGATAGGAAATGTACCAATTAATATTAAACGTAACACTAGTATCCAAAGTCTAGAACATCATTATGTATGTACTTGAGAAGTCACATTAACAACAAGTTATCTAATGCTAATGTGTGAAAAGAAACAATGGAAGAATACAATTGGGGAAGGTACAAAACTCTACAAATTTGTTCCCGGAATGTTAATTCACATTGTTCGATTAATAATTGATTTTGCAGCCTTTCTTCATCTTCATGGATTTTTCACTCTCTTGAAACTACACGAACACTTGTTGCATATAGTAGATCATGAAATGTGTTGGATAAGACCAGGAAGAATAGGGACAACAAGTATTTTTTTTTTTTACTAAGATCTTCTGATTAGATAGAAGCTGAGGAAAATGAGTACCAAATTCAAGAAAAACTAATGCAATATAGAAATGCCAGTGTTGGTTCTAAGAGACAGTTAGTACAATACAAACAATACTATAAAAAATTTCTCAGTACAAGCAACCATCTTAAAAGAAGAGGCTTGTTTTCTCCAGTATGCTGAATGCAGCTCCAAACAAAGTACTTCGGCATATTAGAGATATACTAGGTTGTTTACATACGGAAAGCATCGATAATAAATGCAAGCTTCACTGCTCAGCAATCTTCTTGCACAAGACTTGAAATCTTATGGGACATTCTTTATGCACAATTCACCTCCATTATATCAATCTCAACATGTAAAAAATTTTAGCTCCTTGCTACATCCCCGACAATTTTACTCTCTGTTTCTCTGACCATATTCTGATTTGGCTTCCCATTTGCATTGTATTTTAGTGGGCATTAACCAAAATGTTTAACCTTATTATATTACCAGTGACATCAACCTTAGAAAGCTTTCAACTAAAACCCCCAAGAAGCCATGAGTGTCGTAGCCTTGAAGGAGCGGTGACGTCTCCTTTGGTTAGATCAAAATCAAGAATATTACCAGTTGTCATCCAGTAAACAATGCCATTCACATGGACCCCTGATTTTGGCAATACTTTCTAGCTTCAATACATTTTATACTCTGCTACAAAGTTGAGCAACGGTGGTTCAAATAAGAGCACAATAGTTGGATTTGATCCATAATTAGCATTTGATTTTTGTTCTGAGATTACATGAACTGACGTTCATTCTTTGATCTAACTCTAACTTGTTAGTATTGTGGTTCTTAGAAAAGAAATTAATTCACGACACATATAACTTTAACTTTATAATTAGACTAGTGTTTTAAGTGAAATCAGTAGTTTACATTTCTATCAATGAAACAACAGTTGTCAGAAATGTCCCAACATTTTTTATTTGATTGATATTATGCTTTGCTTTATGACTTGATATTTTCTTTGGCAGGTAGATATAATCATTTTTAATTTCTGATTCTGATACTTCTCCTTTTTTATCTAATGTTGCAGAAAATGAATGGAAATGGCAGAGGACGAGGACAAGGTAAAAGTGGAAGAGATGGTGTAGGAAGTGGATCAGGTAATTTTTGAGAACACGAAAGTTTATGAACTACGTCTCAACCATAAATATAACCAATAAGAGTAGTTGAAATACCATTAGAGCCAGGACAATGACCTAACCCAAGTCAAGGACATCTATAGGCAGAACAAATATCAAATGCCCCTCTCCAAAGAACATCTCCACAGATATGATCATCAAGAAATCTAGAAGAAAGAATGCGACCCTCCCTAGAGGTTGAAATTGGTGTAGGTTAGTTCACATCCCTCCCTTGTATGAAACGATTAGTTAATGCTTTGCTGGTTATTGATCTTGACATTTTGGTATATTAGAAAGATTTTGCATCCTCTATTTGTTTAAGACTTTTTGCACTTTTAGAGGAAATCTGTTGCGTTTTTCTTTGATAGTTGTTATCGTCATTATAATTTGATCAACAAGAATTACTTTTGATAGCAGCAACTATGATAGCAGTGAAAAATTTGTTTGATGCCATCTATTAACAACTCATAATTAAATAGTGTACATTACTAGTTTCAAGTTAGTTAGTTGGTTGTATTTCCATTTTATAGTTGTTTGTTGTGATAGTTAGTTATATAACAAACTAGTTAGTTAGTTAGTTATCTACTTTTCCACTTGTTTGATTCACTAATCACATGTATATATGCACCTCATGAATGATGAATGAAGGTAATCAAAACTTTCACATTTCAATCACAAAGTCTTGTATTGTTAGTCTTTGTTCTCACTCTCTCGTTCAGGGAAGTTTACAGGGAAGTTGGCAGCTTCATCAATGGCTGCTTACACTTTAGTTTGAAGGTTTTTACATGGTATCAGAGCACACGGTTAATTGCTCTTTTCTCGTTCTTTGGATACTCATTTTTGATTGATTCTAGATCAATAACAGAGTAGGAAGTCACTGTGTTGATACATCTTGAATTCTTTCTGAAAGTTCATCTTTGTTCTTCTCTTTTTCTGATCGAATAGTTCATAATAGTCATAGTTGTAATGGCTATCGAAACTACTACATCCACATCTGCATCTGAGGGATCTGTTGTATCTGGAAGTGATGCCAATGGCATTTTGTATGTGCATCCTTCAGACAATCCAGGAATGATACTTGTTCCTGTCCAGTTTGATGGAACAGGATATAGGACTTGGAGAAGGGGTGTTATGAGAGCATTGTCAGTGAAGAACAAGTTATGTTTCATTGATGGAAGTTGTGAGAAACCAAGCACCAATTCACCTCAATTACGTCAATGGCAGAGGTGTGATGATATGGTGACATCTTGGATTCTGAACTCTTTAACCAAAGAAGTTTCAGACAGTGTGGAGTATGTAAGCAATTCTGCTGAGTTGTGGAAGGAGTTGGAAGATAGGTATGATCAAACCAATGGAGCGAAATTGTATCAAATTCAAAAGGAGATCAATGATCTCACACAAGGAGTTTTGGACATTACTGTCTATTACACAAGAATGAAGAAGTTATGGGAAGAGTTGAATACTTTGAATGTGAAGAATCACTGCAGTTGTGTCTGTATGTGTGGTGCAAAGGATAGTATATTCAAGGCTGAGCAAGATAGGCGCCTGATTCATTTCCTTATGGGGTTGAATGAAGTGTACACAGTGATAAGAGGAAATATTCTCATGATGAATCCTCTACCTTCTATGGGCCAAGCTTTCTCATTGTTAATCCAAGAGGAAAAACAAAGAGAGTTCAAGCCTGTTGGTAGAATGCCTACAGAATCTGTGTCTTTGAATGTTAAAGCTGTTGATAACAAAGGTCATGGAGGAAGATCTTTTAGAACAAATTTTCAAGGAAACAATTATGGAAATCTTGGTGATGCCAACAGTAGTTCAGGAGGAAATTACTATCCAAGTAACAACAGCAACAGGAGTGTCATAGTGTGTGACTATTGTAAAAGATCTGGACACATCAAGGATAAGTGTTATAAGCTGCATGGGTATCCTCAAAACAATAACAGACCAGGAAGTTACAATGGTGGTCAGGGCTTTAGACAACAAGGCTCAAATTACAAAGGAAGGAGAGTGGTAGCAAATGTACATGGTTCTGTAGGTGATATGGTACCTGCTAATGGAGAAGAACAATCACAATTCCAAGGTGATGTTTTAAAGAATATTAACTTCACAAAGGAACAATATGGACAGATAATGAATCTACTGCAACATTTCAAAAATGAGAATGTGGGAGAAGATACTGGTGCCAATAATAATGCTTCTGGTGTGGCTGCTGGATCAATGAACTTTGCAGGTATTGTGGTTTGCTCTTCCTCTACTGTTTTTGACAACCTATCATGCAAATGTTTTGAATCAAGTGCAAATCTATGGATCATTGACTCAGGAGCATCAAACCACATAACTTTTAGTAAAAACTCTTTAATCAATATCAAAACTCTGCCTATTCCTATACTAGTTTCTCTTCCAAATGGATACAAAGTCAAAGTAACAGAGTTTGGAGATGTACCAGTCACATCTAGTATTACTTTACATCAAGTCTTATATGTGCCTTCTTTTAAGTATAATCTAGTTTCAGTTCATTCACTAACTAATACAATGAAATGCATAGTCATGTTCACTAATGCATTATGTCTATTGCAGGCCCCTTTAGTGAAGAGGCCACAGGTTCTTGGTAATTGTAGAGATGGACTTTACTTCTTATGCACAAAGTGCTTGAAGACATCTGATAAAGTCAATACATGTCAAATATGCTGTTGTTTTCCCAATGATAGTCTTTCTAGTTCCATTAGAGGTGAAACATGTAATTCCAGTTCCTATTCTCCTGACCAATACAAAGTGTTAGCTTCTAATTCTGTTCCTCTCAAGTGTAAATCTTCTTTTAGTAATATGAATGTCATGGCTGATCACAACTCTGGAGATAATGTAGATTTGTTGTGGCACAACAGACTTGGCCATGTACCTTTTGTTAAGATGAAAAGTATCACTGGATTACCAGTCAATTTCTCTCCCAAACAACCTTTCTGCTGCAATATTTGTCCAATGTCAAGACAACAAAGGCTACCTTTTAGTCATAGCACAAGCCAAACCAAGTCTATTTTTGAGCTGCTACATATTGACTTATGGGGACCTTATCATGTATCCACTTATGACAACTACAAATATTTCATTACTTTGGTAGATGATTACAGCAGAACAACTTGGACACATCTTTTAAGTACTAAGAGCAATGCACTACAAGTTTTGAAAAATTTTATAGTTATGATAGAAAATCAGTTTAATACCACCCTTAAAAGCATTAGAACAGATAATGGACTAGAATTTGCTAATAATGAAACACACCAGTTTCTTATATCCAAAGGGATAGTTCACCAGAAGACCTGTCCATATACACCTCAACAAAACAGTATAGTAGAAAGAAAACATAAGTATTTACTGGAAACAGCTAGAGCTCTTTTATTTCAATCTAAACTACCTATAGGGTACTGGGGAGAGTGTGTTCTAACAGCTACACATATTATTAACAGACTACCATCAAGTTACTTGAAAAACAAGTGTCCATATGAGGTATTATACAATAAGAAACCAAACTATAGTCAGCTTAGATCTTTTGGTTGTCTTTGTTACCCTACTGTCCCAAAGGTACTTAGAGATAAGTTTGAGCCAAGGACCACTCCACATATTTTCTTAGGATATGTTTTTGGAACTAAAGGCTACAAGGTAATGAATCTAGCTACAAAGAAGATACATATCTCCAGGGATGTAATTTTCCATGAACATGTCTTTCCTTTTACCTTGTCAACTGAAAGTTCTTCCTTTCCTTCTGTTTTGAAGTCTTTTTCTTCTCCAGATTATACTGTTTTAGATTCATACAAGAACTGTGTAAATGATTATGACAATGTGACTGATACAACTCCTTCTCATCTACCTACTCACATTACTCAAAATTCTGATATACCTTCCACTACTTCTATTACTTCTTCAACTCCTTCTCAACATAATACTTCCACAATAGTACAAAGAAGATCTCATAGGGAAAACAAAATACCATCACATTTAAAAGATTATGTTGTCAATATCCCAAGATTAAAATCAGTCAACTCTAACACATCCAACACCACTCTCAATGACAACCTATCACTTGCTGCATTGTTTACCAAACATCATCATATATCTCCTGAAGTCATTGCATTTAATAGTCAGTCACTTGTTGAAAATATTTGTCATGATAGTGAGCCATCATCATATGAGGAGGCATCACTAAATCCTGCATGGCAAAAGGCTATGACACAAGAATTTGAAGCACTGTATGCTAATGATACTTGGGATCTTGTTACTTTACCACCCAACAAACAAGCAGTTGGATGTAGGTGGGTATATAAAGTAAAACACAAAGCAGATGGAAGCATAGAAAGATTCAAGGCACGACTAGTTGTGAAAGGGTATACACAGCAGGCTGGAATTGACTACAGTGAGACTTATTCACCTGTGGTTAAGATGACTACAGTAAGAACATTGATAGCATGTGCAGTGAAGAAAGGTTGGAACATGTTTCAACTTGATGTAAATAATGCATTTCTTCATGGAGATCTTCATGAAGAGGTTTACATGAAACTACCTCCAGGACTTGAGGTACCTGATTCAGGACTGGTTTGTAAATTGAAGAAGTCACTTTATGGTCTTAAACAAGCAAGTAGGCAGTGGTACTCTAAGCTAACTGAGGCTTTATCATCCAGAGGTTACTCTCATTCACAATTTGATCACTCTCTATTTTACAGAAAGAAAGGTTCCTTAGCAGTATTTGTTGCAGTGTATGTGGATGATGTTATTCTAACAGGCACAGACACAACTGAGATTACACATCTGAAAACATATCTGGATAACACCTTTAAAATCAAAGATCTTGGAAGGCTTCATTATTTTCTTGGCCTGGAGATACTTGATACAGCAGATGGAGTACTTATTTCTCAAAGGAAGTTCACTTTAGACTTACTCAAAGAATATGATTGTTTCAATTATACACCTTTGTCTTCTCCTTTAGATCCTACTGTTAAGTTGAAAGCCAAGGAAGGAACTCCTTTGTCTGATCCTACTTTCTATAGAAAGTTGATAGGCAAGCTGAACTTCTTAACTAATACAAGATTGGACATAGCTTTTAGTGTTCAACACTTAAGCCAATTCATGCAGGATCCACGAGTTCCACATTTACAAGCAGCTTATCATCTACTTAGATACCTCAAACAAGATACTACCTTGGGAGTGCAGTTGTCTAAGGACCCTGACTGCACAGTTCAAGCTTTTTGTGATTCAGATTGGGCATCATGTCCAGACTCAAGGAGGTCAGTCAGTGGCTATTTAGTGCTACTTGGGAACAGTCCTATTAGCTGGAAGTCTAAGAAACAAGAGACAGTCTCCTTGTCATCAGCAGAAGCAGAGTATAGATCACTCAGAAAAGTTGTGGGAGAACTAACTTGGATTCACAGATTACTTAATGAGTTGACTGTTTCTATTTCCTCTCCTATTAGTGTTCATTGTGACAGTCAATCTGCCATCCACATTGCTCGAAATCCTGTGTTTCATGAGAGAACTAAACACATTGAGGTGGATTGTCACTTTGTACGTGATAAACTTCAGGAGGGGTTAATCTCTTTGCATCATGTGTCTACTTCCAATCAGCTTGCAGACATACTTACCAAGGCCCTCACTGGCATCAAACATTCAGCTATTTTACACAAGTTGGCTGTGAAAGCCTCACCTCCAACTTGAGGAGGGGTATTAACAACTCATAATTAAATAGTGTACATTACTAGTTTCAAGTTAGTTAGTTGGTTGTATTTCCATTTTATAGTTGTTTGTTGTGATAGTTAGTTATATAACAAACTAGTTAGTTAGTTAGTTATCTACTTTTCCACTTGTTTGATTCACTAATCACATGTATATATGCACCTCATGAATGATGAATGAAGGTAATCAAAACTTTCACATTTCAATCACAAAGTCTTGTATTGTTAGTCTTTGTTCTCACTCTCTCGTTCAGGGAAGTTTACAGGGAAGTTGGCAGCTTCATCAATGGCTGCTTACACTTTAGTTTGAAGGT
>NC_028641.1:9743061-9767131 GCF_001406875.1 Solanum pennellii | reverse complement strand
TATTAACAACTCATAATTAAATAGTGTACATTACTAGTTTCAAGTTAGTTAGTTGGTTGTATTTCCATTTTATAGTTGTTTGTTGTGATAGTTAGTTATATAACAAACTAGTTAGTTAGTTAGTTATCTACTTTTCCACTTGTTTGATTCACTAATCACATGTATATATGCACCTCATGAATGATGAATGAAGGTAATCAAAACTTTCACATTTCAATCACAAAGTCTTGTATTGTTAGTCTTTGTTCTCACTCTCTCGTTCAGGGAAGTTTACA
Organism: Solanum pennellii; assembly: GCF_001406875.1. Classification (NCBI taxonomy): domain Eukaryota; kingdom Viridiplantae; phylum Streptophyta; class Magnoliopsida; order Solanales; family Solanaceae; genus Solanum; species Solanum pennellii. The sequence goes on along the minus strand of NC_028641.1, from coordinate 9,766,856 downwards.
GGGAAGTTGGCAGCTTCATCAATGGCTGCTTACACTTTAGTTTGAAGGTCTTTACACCATCCTTGCCTTGTTCACTTGATTATCCACCCTATCTATGATAATTGCATTCTATGCTTCCTTTCTACCAACCTTCATAAAAAAAGCAAGATCATAACAAATCAATGTTTGAGCAGTTGCATATGTTTCAATTTAAGTAGATATACTTAATTGCAAGGTGCAGTCTGAGGGTATTAAATGAGAAATCAACGACTAAATGAATTATTTGAATCTTCACTGAACATGTTGGACTAAAAATAAATTTTATCTGAATGGCTCGAAGAACTACATTAGTAAGTGGGGGCAATGGAGTATTGAGATTGCCAGAGACCTATCTACCACACCTTATGTCACCATTTCTAAATTTTTAAATTCTGAAACATTTTTATTACCTTTATGACATGACCTTCCATAGCAGCGCTTGCTGGCAAAGTGATAGCAAACATAGAAGCTAGTGTTTCTTCAACAACGAAAATCATGCGTCAGCAGGTGCAAGTTGATATAAACCGGAAGTTCCAAGAAGAACGTGAACAAATGGAAGAATATTTGCCAAAACAATTGGAAGAGGAACATGAACATATGAAAGGTGAAGTAGACAAGGTGTTCGAAGAACGAATGGCGCTGTCATGACTATAATTTAACAGGTACTTAATCTTTTTCCTTATTACCAATTCTATTCTGTTCTTTGAAAGTTTAGAGTTGTTGGTGCATCAGTTGATATTGGTGGTGCCATAATTATGTAGTGTCGTTTGTGTTATTGAGCCAGTCCATTTGAGAATTGATAGAGATTTTGATTAATTTCAATATCTTCTCCAGAATTGAGTTGTTATGTGATGATTGCTTTGCCGCATAAAAGATCAAAACTAATTTCACTAGCATTAGGATATATATTGTGGGGAGCAACTTGTATTATTCTTTCATCAAGCTGTGGAGTTGTATAAGCTCGGATAATAAAATGGAACTTGGGTTTTGCAAGGATGTAGTGAAAATTATAGGAAAACACAAGGATACTTTTGGTAAAAAAACTCTTAGATCCTTCCCAATTCTCTGTTATGTTGTGAGGATCAGAGAAAATTGCTTCTCTCTAAGCTTGTAATGCAGTGTAAGCATTCTTAGCCTAAAATTCTCAAAAGAAAGTGATGTATTGATGGCAATAATATATCACCACCAAAAAACACAAAAGAGTAATTAATTACATGTAGAAGCAAACAAAGTCCCCTGAAGCTGGCAATCTCATTGTATAACTTTTGTATCAAATGCCTACGACTATGAGATCCCTTTGTACATTTCAATTGGTTCAATTTTTTTGGAAATGAATTATGAAAATAGGCCACAAATATTTTTTCCATATGTTTTATGAGAAGATCCCTAAAAAGAATAGATTCTATATTGCCACCGATTCCAGTGCATGAGGGAGGCAACAGTGACATTTAATTTCTATAGCACATCCAAATCATACAAATCTATTTTTCTTTGCATCTATGGGTGATTTATTATGAATATAGCCTTTTATGTGATGAATGCTTGCTTCTCAGGGATCATTTTATGCCAAACTTTTAGGTTTTTTCAGTTGCATCTTCTTAACTCTTATTTGGTCTCATATTGATGATATTGAGGAAGTACCATTGTTAACGTTTTACTAAGTTATCTCCAATTGCCCCTGCAGAAGTGTACTCTAATGTGCTCTATCACCCCTTTTTTTATGCGAATTAGAGATTGATTGTGTGCTTTTCTAATTCCAGGGACAAGTTTATTAAACAAGGGGCCAATCAAGAAGGAGGTTGAAGGCGTACGGAAATATATATATATATATATATATATATATATATATATATATATATATACACATACACACCACAGTACTACTATGCAATTAGAATTTTTGGTATTTATAATATTTGACTTAAGAATGCTTTCGAATTAATTTTGTGAGATACTTTTAGATATTTTTAATAGCTATATATTAGTTTTAGAGAATTTGATTTATAGTTGTAATGGTTACTATTGTTAATTAGTGCTAATATTGTTCTTCAGAAATGATATGAATGTTGCAAGAAAAGTTATAGTAGTTGTGGAGACGTATGTTGCTACTGAAAATTATATTTTGCAACAAGAAAGAAAGGTTGCCACAGATAGTTGATTGATTTTGTGGCGAAAAGGTTCACTACTAATTGATAGTGTAGCAGCGAGTCAAAGTTGATACTGATAGTTTGTACATTTTTGTAGCAGCAGAGATCGCTGCTAAATATTAATCTTTAGTGGCGACAAGAATTCGTCGCAAAATTAAACGCTTTTGTGGCAGTAATGTTGTCACTAAAAGTCTTATTTTTGTGGCGACTAGGACAATATGTGTATTGCAATTTTGTTTTTTGGTGGCATACTTATTCACATATTGTGACGCTAAATGTCGCCACAAATTGTTGTTTATTGTGGCGACTTCCATTTGTCGTCACAAATAACCTTTAGTTATGGAAGTACTACCAACGGAGAAGTAGTCGCTGCTATAAATCATTTGTTGCGACTTTTGGATCTTTTGTGGGGACATTCGTCGCCACAATAGATCCTGTTTCTTGTAGTGAGATACCTTGTATTGAGCAAAAATAAGAGCAAATGCAGAATCAGTACACAAACACCGTGTACTGGTAGGATCACGCGACTATCCCACTAGTGTAACATAAAGAAGCAATTACAACATTATAACACATGCATAAATATCAACATATTCAGAACTATCATAAGAATCAACATCACAATTAACATGCTTCATCACATAGTTGGTTCTCTCATGGAACCCAAATTCAAACTATTAGTAGCCGAAAGTAGCAATCGGATTCAATTTTTATGTCGGACGTGGAAACCGATCCCAGTTAGAATGCCGAAACATGGCAATAAGATCCAAGTTAGTGTGTCAGTACGTGCCAGCCGATCCCAATCACACATTACAATGACATATCAAGATCACTTATTCAAGTCATTATTTCATGGTATCGATATTCATATATCTCATTTCAACATAAGGGATCAAATTGCAACATGCATACATATACAAGTATCATAACAAAGCAAAACAAGTGTATATCACACATTCATAGAATCACAACCGTTACCTACCTCGAAACATGCTTGAAACCCTAGACAATTTGATCCTTCCCTTTTCAGATTCGCTCCGCTTGTTAATGGTATAAAAACAACAATTTATATACGAAAATCAATAAAGAAACACTAAATTCCCAGAATACTAACAAACTATGAACCTTAGTTCAAACCCATGACCCGAACTAGTCACTTTAGTGATAATTCCACCACACGATTCTTCAAGAAATCCGTCCCCATAAATATTGACCTATTCTAAAATGTACTACAGATCGTAAAACGAATTCGGGGGAGTAAAAAGCTTACCTCTAGCCTCAAGAATGGTGGAAAATGAGTTGGAATAGACCATGAGTTGTCCCTTAGCTCAAAACGTCAAAAAATACAAAATAAGGTCGTCTAAGGATTTTATTTACGAATTTTAAACCCGCCATCCCTCTACAACTTCACTTATCCGCTATAGCGGCGTCGCTGTAGTGACACTAATCCGGCTGTAGCGGCATAAAGTGAACCAATGAGCTCATCTTGAAAAATCCCAAAATTTCTTTAATTTCGTTTACGCCTCGCCTGATACAGCGGTACCCATTCCGCTGTAGAGGCGTCGTTGCAGCGGCAAGAATCCCGCTGCAATGACACTAAATGAGGCAGTGAGCTCCTTAACGGAATATCACTTCTCCCTTTTTACAACATACTCTTAACCCACTACGCTTAGAAAGTTTCCTTAATGCCAAGATCGATTCCCGATGATCTACTTATCCGAATTCGATTTCGTAAAGTCACATGAATTCCTTAACGAGTTATCTACTTGATTATGTAATCAAATCCAAATCTGGACAAGGTTGGAAAAATCTTAGTACTACGAAAAGATTTTTCTGACTCCGATTTTCCCCATTGACATTCCTTTAACGAAGAAACCAGATCATTACAAAAATTGTATAAAAGGTTGTTGGACACATTGTTTCTTAAGATGGTCCTTCAAATGTGAATGTAATTCTTAAGGGTAATTTTTATCCATCAAAGTGATATGAGAAGTTATTGGGCACATTATTGTTGGTGCAACCCAAAATGAAAAGTTTTATACAAAGTGGTAGTACATTTGACCTCTTAAAGTAATGTTGAGGTGAGTCATATAATGCCAAAACATGACAATGAGTTTCTAATAAAAACTTATGGAACATGTATAAATGATTATGGTCAATTTTTTGTAGAAAATGTGACTTGTGTTCGTATGTATTAGAATATGTTCATGTATTGTTTGATGAATGTCACATCTCACCTATATGGAAGGTTTGAGTGATTGAAAAAAAATATTTTGATATAAATGTTCATTTTAGTCATCTATATACTTTGAGTACTACACAAATATTGTGGTATGCTTTATAATGAACTGTTGGAGGACAAAAGAAATAAATAAATCTTTTCTATAAAGGTTGTGGTCATGATCAGAATAAATGTTGTTGTGTGGCAACACATTTGTCATTGGTTATCAAGAAATAAGTCTTGCATGTAATAATATTAACCATGACAATAATAATAATTTTCTCCTTGAAGGAGATGGTCACCATAAAAATGGTGCTGTGAAATTTATGGTAGTACACAAAAATAATTAAGAGTTTCATCAGAACTAATTTGTTACTATCCAGAAATGAAAACAATTCAAAATATTGAGGTTGTAGTAAGTCCCAAAAGAAACTTTTTAAGATTCAGAGGAATTGAAAAAAAATATATTATACCGAGACTATAAATTATGGGAAGATTTATTATCTTCACATAAGTACAAGCAATATGGGTTATAAATATTGACGTATAAGATTACCCATTTTTTCTATTGTTTGTTGTATACAAATATGGGCATGATGATGAAATCACATGCAAAAGTAAACTAGAATAAATATCAATCGGTATAGTCGGTTGACCATTCTGATTTAAATGTGATGCAAAAGAAGTTGAGAATTCACGTGGCTATATGTTTGAAGAAATAAATGATTCTTCAAAAATTCTCTTGTGTTGTCTGTTCTCATGATAAAATGATCATTGTACTAGCTAAGGTTCGGATTGTATTCCCTGAAATTATTTGGAATATATAAAAAGATGGATATGAGCCTGTTCAGCTGTCATGTGGACCACTTACTATTATGATTTAATAGATGCATTTATGATATGGTCACATGTGCATTTGTATCAACTTACAAATTGGTTTTTGTAATGTTTGCTCCAATTATTAAATTTAGAGTTGTAAACTATAATATTATGTTGATAGTACTCGTTGGTTTAGCATAAATTGTTTGCATCCAATTATAGCTAGACCATTGATCATGAGAACAAATCTCTCAAATAAAATTTGGTATGAGATGAGTTTATTTAACGTGTATATGCATCAAGACAACAAGGTTCTCCCATCACAAATTGTTCAGGTCAGGAACAAATAATTTCCATCTAAAAGTTTGATGTGTGCACAGATGATTTTATTGCTCCACCATGATCCCCAGATGAGTTTGGGGTAAATTTTAGATTTCCTAACATTAGGGGGAGATATGTTTAGCAGCTAAAAATTATGTGCGGGTGAATTATCTAGATCCTTGTTATAAAAATGTGAACTTGAAGTTCAAGAAATAATTCATTTGCAAAATGTTGTAAATAATTTGCAGATGTATTTGTTGACTCAATATTTTAATTAATTGCAAAAGCTCCAATAAATAGTCCTTGAAGGACATAGTCTACGGTACGCCAGAAGCATGATATACTCCTTGAGAAAGAAATGAGCAAATTATCAAAAGGGTCATGATAATGAGGTAAGTGCTTTGAAAAGCACTATGACATAACACTAAGAAAACCTTTGCAAATGTTTAGGCACCTGAAAAAAATGAAAAATGAAGAGATCTCAATAAGTTATATCGTATTGGAATCAAATCAAAATGACCATCTACGATATTTTTTTATATGAAGTAGCACTCAGTGCTATGAATGGATTCGAGTATCTTAAATTCGAATGTCATATAATGTAGACAGATAAATGATTGACCAAATAAAATTTACTATTCAAGTATATTTTGTTTCACTGAGAAAAGTAATGTTTTGAAATTATAATTCATAGATAAAAATATATATCTGTGGGGTACAAATGAATCATTGTGTGAAATATACTCGTAAGATATAAAGTACGATTTTTTGCCTCGGGGCATAAAGGATTTTCGCAGAAGTCGTAACATTATTAAATGGAGATATGTTCTCCAGTGGTGGATGCAATAAGACTTATTTTTGTCTGACAATAAATAAAATACTTGAATATGTATAATGACTGATTATCATGTCTAACTACACGATGAAGGTTATATGAAAATTCTTGAAAGATAAAAAGGTCTTAAAACAATTTCATTGAGTTCCCAATGGTTATGAGATTGCTTAGCACAAAGAAAGAATCTTTTCAACTTCATGAAAATGATATAAAATATAATGTATTAGTGCAATTGGTGCACTTACAGATTGTCGGTTATGCAAATACTAGAAAATTATTTGATATACACAACGAAATCATGGATTGACATATTATCATTCAAGATATGCGAAGAAACTAACATATAAGTGACTCAACACATAGAAGATGTGTGATTTTGAGAAGAAAAAACAAGCTTCAATAAAATTGTAATGATCAATCTCCAAGTCAGAAACTATTTGATTATATAGATGCAAAATATTCATATGCTCTACGTAAAACTTGATCGTAAATGGGTTATTTGTTTACATATGGAGGCACAACAATATCTTGGCATTCAAAGAATCAAACACTACTAACCACTTCTTCAAATCATACAAAAATAGCATTGATATGAAGTAAGTCGAGAGTGTGTTTGGTTAGAATAATGACCTATCATATTCAAGAAGTATGTGATTTTCCTTTGGAAAGGAATATTGTAGCCAACATATACGAAAATAATATATAGCTCGATTGTAAAGAGATAAGTATTATGCAGAAAGATGTGTTTTTGAATATTACATTAACCATATTTATTTACATAAGGGGGAGCAAAGATTGCTACAATATAGAGTAAACTAAATAAAAAGAATCAGAAGATTACATGAAATAAGAAATACAAAAAAGATATATGAAAGATCTAAAAGAATGCAAAATCCAAAAGAGTAAAGAGAACATATCTTGAGATTATCTTTCCTTATTATGCCCCCGAAAGATACACCTATCTTGGATCGTGAGAGGAAACTGACAGAAGGTACAATCTTCGTAAAAGAGTCAGCTAGCTGCAAAGAGGATGAAACATGACGGATAGTCAGAGACTTATCTTGAACCAGCTCCAGAACTAAGTGATAATTCAAGTCAAGATGCTTCATACGTGTGTGGAAAGCTGGATTTTGGCAGAGGAAAGTTGTACCAAGGTTATCACAACAAATGGTTTGAGTGCTTGGAATGGAGAAGCGGAGCTCTTTGAGAAGATTGACAATCTAAATTGTTTCAGCAGTAGCATTGGCAATGGTTTTGTACTCAGCTTCAGTGGAGGAATGAGCTACTGTTCGTTTCATCTTAGACGAACAAATGATAGGAGAGCCGCCAAGTAAGACAACATACGCACCAGTAGATCATCGGTCATCAGGATTTCCACCCTAATCAGAATCTGAATAAGTGGTTAGGTTTAAAGGTGCAACTGGTCGAATGAGTAAACAGAGGTTATTGGTACCTTTTAGATACCACAATACCCTTTTTGCAACTTGCAAATGTTGATAGGAGGGTTTATGCATGAATTGAGATAAACGATTTACAATAAAGGCAATGTCGCGCCTTGTGATAGACAGATATTGAAGAGAGCCAAAGAGATGCCTGTAGATTTTACAATCAGTAGGCGGCGATCCATCATCTAGTTTCAAAATTGCTGAGGAAGCAAGAGAAGTACAAACCCCCTTGGCCTCATCATGTTGAAGCGCTAGAGAAGATCAGTAATATACTTCTTTTGAGAGAGATACAGACTGGTGGATTGGCAACAAACTTCAACACCGAGGAAATATGTCAGAGAGATAAGTCCTTGAGACAAAAATGATGAGCCAATGCATCATTAACATGGTAAAGCTTTGACTTTGAAATCCCGTGAGTATGATATCATTTACATATAGGAGAAGTACAACAGAGTTTGTGCCACGAAGAATGAATAGAGAAGGATCTGATTGTGAGCATACAAAATGAATAGAAGTAATAAAGTTCTTGAACTCTGTATACCATGCATGAGGAGCTTGACAGAGTCCATAAATTGCTTTGTAAAGTTTACACACAAGTTCAGGATAGCTTTTATTAGTGAACCTAGGAGGTTGATCCATATAAACTTCTTCAGCTAGAGTTCCTTGAAGGAAAGCATTATTTATATCGAGCTGATAGAGAGTCTAGTTAAAGTATACAACAAATGTCAGTAGGAGACGAATTCTAGTTGGCTTGACTACTGGGATAAAATTAGAAGTAAAGTCAACACCTGGCCGTTGATGAAAACCCATGGCTACCAGTCTACCTTTGTATCTGTCTATTGAGCCATCTTGTTTGTGTTTAATTCGAAAACCCCCCTTGCAGTCTATTACATTATGTACTTGAGATTTAGGAACTAAACTCCAAGTATTGTTTTTAACAAGAGCGACAATTGCCTCACACATTGCATCACGCCAAGGAGCATGTTGAACTGCCTGTTTGTAAGTTCAGGGAACCACTGTTGTGTCAATACAAACAACTAAAGCAGAGTAGTCTTTAGGCTTAAAAATATTATGCTGAGAGTGGGTAGAAAGACGAGTAGGTGATTGAAAAGGAGCAGAACTTACTTGTTGCAAAGGAGAGGCAGGAGCATCTTCACTCAAGGCAGGAACAGTCACAGAGGATAAGGTACTAGTCTCTTCATTCTGGGTCTCAGAAGGAGATGTGGAATGTGAATGTGTTTGCAATGAGGATGAAGAAGATGATTGTGGCGTGTTCTTCGTCGGTAAAATACGAGCTGGTATAGGCACTAATGGAAATCTACTAGAGATACGGGAGAAGATATGGTTTCAGGACAACATGGGTGGTTGGTGGTTGAGTTATCAAGCCATAAATGTATTCCTTGTGGTGTAACCTGAGGTAGCCCATGAGGAATAGATTCAAAAGGAAAACTCTTTTCCTGGAATATTACATGACGAGAGAGAAACATTTTTGAAGTAGATGGATCAAGGCATTGGTAACAATGGTGGGTGACAGAGTAACCAATAAAGACACAAGGGCAAGATTTTGGTTTTAGTTTATGGTTATTATAGGGTTTTAACCAGGGATAACATAAGCAACCAAAGGTACGGATAGAGGAATAATTGGGGTTGACATGAAAAAAGGCCTCAAAGGGAGAACTTTCCTTGAAGGATAGGTGTGGGAATACAGTTGATGAGGTACATGACAGTTTGACAAGCATAAGACCAGTATTGAAGAGGCATAAAGGCTTGATGTAGTAAAGTTAAAGTTGTCTCCATTATACGTCGATGGCAACATTCATTAGTACCAATTCCTTGGGGTGTATAAGGGGGTGAAAACAGATGTTAGATGCACATGTTAGCCAGCGTCTTAGTTAAGCTTTTGTACTCACCACCACCATCTGAATATAGAGTGAGAATTGTTGAGTTAAAATACCTTTCGACCAAGAGTTTGAAATTAAGGAATATGGAAGTTACATCAGATTTGTGCTTGAGTTGAAAAAGCCATATATATTTTGTAAAATGGTCAACAAATATGATATAAAAGCGAAAAACATTTTGAGAAGGAATTGAGACGGTCCCCATACATCAATATATAAAAGTTCTAATGGACGAAAGCTAGTTAAGGTGGATGTAGAAAAAGGTAAACGATGACTTTTATTGCAATGAAAGAATTACAGCTCTCTTGAGAGGAGGAAGAAATAACCAACTTATATCTAGAAACACTATTAAGAACTTTATGATGTGGGTGACCAAAATGACGATGCCAGAGTGTACGAGATGAGAGATGTGCAGTAGTGGTGAAGTAGGTAGCTGGAGTTGGAGAAGAGTCGGTCCACTCATAAATCCGTGTCCTATTCAGGACTTGAGCCAGAGGTGCTCGTGTTCTCAAATCCTTCATAATGAAAAAAGTAGGGAAAATTCAATAGAAGTTTCATTTTTCTCACAAAATATAGGAACATAAATAAGATTGCGATGAATAGCTGGAGCGCATAAAATATCTTTTTAGAACAAAATTATGAGAGACAGTGGGGAGAGTAGTATGGCATGTGTGGGTTATTTAAATACCGTTACCATCACCAACTAGAACATCATCCGTCCCTGTGTACTCAAAGTAAGCCTGCAGATTTTGAGTATTTGAGGTAATGTGATCCAATGAGGATTGGTTGATCCAGTAGTCGATGAAAAATTAGCTTGTGGATCATTCATATTGTCACTGGGAGAGCGGAAAACACGAGCAATATGTCCATATTTGTCACACAGTTACTGAACTTGAGCTATATTGCTGGAGTTTCGAAAGTGCCAATTATTATTATTGGAATTTCGCTAATTGTTGTTTCTGCCGGAATTGAGGTTGTTTTGATGGCCTGACCAGTTACCACTAGATTGGTTGATACGATTGTTGTTCTGGTGTTGTCGATCAACTTGTGTCGAACGGTGATTAAACTGGGTAGTAAGAGGATTAGTAAGAGGTGGCATCTAAGGCTTGGGTGTGTGAAGAAGGAACAATTCGCGGCTGCTGAGTTTTTCAAAAAGCTCCTCATAAGTGATGGGGTTTTCACGAGCACAAATGACATAGATAATGGAATCATATTCTGGTCCAAGGCCGCTGAGCACTTTGATGACAAGGGCATCAATGCTAATGGGAGAGCCAGCAATGGCAAGTTCTTATGAGATGGCTCGAATCTTATTGAGATATTGAGCAATTGACTTGGTTCTCTTCATAAGGTGGCTTAGAGAATCACGAAGACTGTAAATACGAGTTTGGCTTTTGTTGGCATATTGTTGCACTAATTTAGTCCAAGCAATGTGTGAAGAAGATGCAGAGGCAAGCAGAGGGGCTATGGTAGGATCAACAGACGTCATAAGAGAATGACGAAGAAGGTCGTCTTGTCGCCTCCATGGTTGATAATTTGGATCAGTTGGATATGGACAAGGAAAGGTACCATTAATGTAGGAATTCATATCATAGCCAACACAAAGTGCATCGAATTGAGCCTTCCAGGTGACATAGTTGGTGCTGCCAGCAAGCTGTATAGGCAGTTGGGTGGGGTGATTGGTCGAAACAAGTTAACTTCCTTGATTTAATGGATTCATGACTGTTTGAGAGGGGGAGATACTTGAGTTTTGGTTACTGGTGGTAGGATTGGATGGAGTTTGCACAACCGAAGTATTGTTGTTCAAGTTGTTAGGCATGGTGGGCGAAAAAAAAAGAACAGGATCAGAAACTCGTTAATAGGCTATGTGGCCAGGAAATTCTTGAACCTCAAAATATCTCCAACTCTTATTCTTTATATCATAACAATGAAAAACCATAACATTTTCAGGACTTCTTGATGTTATGTTTGCAAATACAATTTCTTCAGCACCATACTTGCGAATCGTAAACATATACAAGTAAGACTCATTAGGTTCCCTTTCTAAAGGAAAATGAAGTATCTCATGTAATTTCCATTCTTTGTCTTCATCAAAAACCCATAGATAAATGTCGTTACTAAACCAATAATCACAAAAATTCAAGGTTCCTAATTTTCCATTCACTTCTATTAGCATATTATCACAATCGCTAAATTTACGACATAATTCAATCGACATTGTGATACTTGTAAAAATGTCTGATTTAACATCAAACGCAACTATACAATAGTCCGGATAAAGGCTAACCCGATAGATAATCTCACTAATGCAAATTCCATATATGTATTCTACAATAGAAAAACCATGTTCATCATATTTAATCATTTCACTCCATGATTTATCAATGCCTAAAGTGAAAACCCATGCTCTTGATTCAATAGTCACAACAACTTTATACTTGCTTTCTTTCGGCTCAAAACCTATCAAACATATAAATCCTCGCCCTCACGAGGGACAACGGGAAGAAATCTTACTTCTCTAGTTGTGGGATTGCAAATGACAATATACTTTAGATCCCATATACAAAACAAACCATCATCCGACTCAAAATGATAATTATAATCTAAACAACAGTTAGTAATTCGATCATACAACTTACTAAAGATGTCAAGTTGATGATACTTGGTGACATTTCCATCTTCTTCATCACGATGATCTTCTATAGAGTTACAAACGTCGTCTACGCATGCAATCAACTTAGTATAACCACCATTTTGATCTTAGAATAATTGGATAAATGGAGATCCACAAAATTTGGTTCCAACACAATTCAATTATGAAATTTTGAAACACACCTAAAACGAATTAAAGACTTAAGTGGAAGCCATGAGAGAATTTGGATGGTAATATCTTGAGGAATTGATTCTTCTTCCATCTTTAACGGCTGAAGTTGTCCTAATTTTAGGTTAAAATGTTTGATTTATAACTTCTTAAAATGCTTTACTTAAGACTTAAGTCTTAGTAGATATTTTCCTTATAGGGCCATAATCTTCTTAAGCCCAAGTCCATATTATTGATGTTTCATGTATTTGAGTACTTCATAAATCCTGAATATGTATTTGTACATATCAACATGTATCTTATTATTGTATGAGATACAGGTCTAATAATTGTATCATATACAAATAACCGTTAATACCAACATATATCGCGTAAAATGATGTATATGATCGATACATCACGTAAAGTGATGTATAAGAGAATAAGAGAGAGTAGGGATTTTTGTAATTTTTTTAACTGGTGGGAAATATTTGAAAATATGGTAAAATAAGTTATGTATTTAGGTAATTTTTCCTTCTGTATTGAGAAAATTCCAGAAATAGCAAACATAATAGACATAAAAAGGTTTTATATCATTTTGATAATTGCGCTATACATGTATAGTTCTATTTTCTATGGACGGTATGATTTGTATATTTCGTGCGACTTGTATATTTTGCTTGCGAATATACAAATTGGGTAAGTATATACGAATTCTCCATTTTACATTTAGGATTTTTTCGGAAATCTGTTTGTATATTTCGTTTGCCAATATACAAACAAGGTAATTTAATTTTTTCATAAAATCATATGAAAATAGCTAGGTGTTGAGATATGGTAATCCACCGTGAACCGCAATACCAGGTTAATAGTTTGCTTGAATGCGATAAAGTACTTAATAATAAATACAAAGAGTTTTACACGGAATCCTCATTGTTCAAAGGGGTAAAACTACGAACTATCACACAAGGTTTCAAGTTATTTTCACTAATATCAAGCAAAGTGAGAATACAGACTCTGTTGTTGGTTCATGAGTCAGGTCCTGATTCAAAAGTTGGGTCTCGTATTGGTTATTGGTTGTCTGGATCAAGTCCTGATTTGAAAGTTAGGTCTCGATTTGAGTGACAGGTTTGATTATGGATTGGTTGATCGTGTCAGAATTTGAGTGTCGGTGTCAATTCTTGGGTCGAATATCCTATCCGTTTTGAATGTTGTCTCAAGTTGAAAGTCGGGGTCAGGTCTTAGTCAGATCTCAAGATCATATTTTTGATCAATCATCAAGGTTATATCTTAGTACAGGTGTCGGGTCATGTCATAGATCAATTATATGAGGTTAGTTTCTAGGTCACAAATTATTTTCCTAAAACGTTATTTTGATTCTCTAGCTAAAAATAAAAGATATTTTATAAATATTATTTTGTAAGGGTGGTGAATTAGATCTATCCATGCACTCTGTCACAAGACCACCTACAGTAAAACAAACAACGATAGTGAGTAGGAGGAAGAAAAGCATACCAAAGTGGAAACAACGATAGTGAGCTACCCATGGACTCCGTCATAAGAACAGGATGTTATAAAGCAAGAAGTCTTGCTAAATTATTAAGCTACCCTCCATTAGGCAAGATCCGACAAAAAACAAATAACGACCATCAGTTATGCAATTACTGTAGAAGTTACTGTTCCAATTAATTTTTAAACAAATTCATTCGTAAAAGTTTTGAAAGAACAAAATACATGAATGTGATATGTAACACTATTTTTTGTTTTTATTTCTACGTTATAGGATTTTGAAAGAGTTTTTTTTTTTTAAATTATACATTATGGTTTTTTGAAAGATAAGTTTTTCTTTTAGTTCATGAACCTATAATAAATACAATTTCATTAAAGTCTTTTTCTTGCAAAAACATTTGTCCTATAAATTGAGTTTCTTTTGGCCGAAAAGAAATAGCACTCAAGAAATAACTATTTTCCCTTGAAAGCACTTGTGAGACATTAATCAAAAGGTGAAATTACTTATTCAATGCAACATTCTTGAATCTACTTGTTTTGTGGCTTAGTTGAATCCCGAAGATAGAGTTGTTATTTGTTCTTCCGATTGCTCATGGGAGAGACTCAAAATATCTTCAAGAAACGTATTAACGTGCCTCTTAGCCAAACAAGCTTTGTTTTGGATTTCCTATATTCTTCTCATTCTTGTTCATTTGTTTTAACAATTTGAAGATAGTTGTCTCCATGACATCCACGCCAATAAAAAATAATGTTCCAAATTTGCCTAATCCTAATTTTGAAATATTTGATGGCAAAGACTTTCCTAGATGGCTTGGAAAGATTGAATTGTTTTTACGACGACTAAAGTTTGCATATGTTCTTGAGAAACCTTGTCCTGACGCTCCTGGTTCTGAGGTAGCAACTGACGAGGCTACTTTAATTAAAGAACAAATTGTCAAGTGGCAAGATGATGATTATTTATGCAAGATTATAATCTTGGAGGAATTTCCAATAAATATTATGATCAATTATATATTTATATAAAAGAGAACCTTAGGCCCGCCTATGTGGCACCACAAGAAACCAGAGTTTCCTTATGAATTAATTATTTCCAAAACTAGCCTTCCCTTTTCATGAAAAATTGTGATTTTTATGAAAAAGTTGTGACTTTTATAAAAAGTTGTGACTTTTATGAAAGTGGTAACTTTTTTGAAAAGTTGTGAATAAGTTGAAAAATTATGACTTTTATGAAAGGTTGTGAACATTTTAAAGGTTGTAACTTTTCCAAGAGTTGTGACCTATCCTATAAGGCACAATAAATATTTGTTCATACTATCCTATGTTGTCTCTAAATAGAGAAATTTCTTACCACTATAATTTATAGTTTTTTTCACACTGTAGTGTCGTAAACCCAAATACGTTAATTGAGTTTTTATGAAGTTTGTTTTATTCTTGAAATTTTTCATGGAGCTTAATCTTTACTATAAGTCATAGTGATTCATCGAACTATGATAATTCTTTTTCCTATTTTGGTGACCTTTTTTTAACATTGTCAAAGTTTCATCAAGGATGATTGAAAATTGATATTCTCTTTTGTCCCTTTCTACGGGCTTCTTCGTATAAACAAAGAAAATTGATTCAATTGCAATGCGACATTTCTACTCTTGGAGCTTTTAGTGCACAACTGATAACACTGCTGAAATCTGATCCCATCGACGGCTGTGCAGGACGGACCGTGTTTCAGGCTACGGTCCGTCGATGCCACTGTTGGTAGCACCTGTAGATTTTTTAGAAAAACTAATTTTTGGTCTGTTTTGGCTACGGGGTGTAACAATCAACATTCTTGAATGCTACTTGTTTTGTGGCTTAGTTGAATTCCGAAGATAGAGTTGTTATTTATTCTTTTGATTGCTCATGGGAGAGACTCCAACTATCTTCAAGAAACGTATTAACGTGTCTCTAAGCCAAGCAAGTTTTGTTTTGGATTTCTTATTTTTTTTCATTCTTATTCATTTGTTTTAACAATTAAAATTCAAGAACTACATATAAGAACCCTCATTTTCATGTAATGTATTCACTCATGGTCATGATGCTACAACTAGTTGGCTTTGGAAACTAGCTAAAGCACATGTTTTCTCGAATGATGCTACCATTTTTCAAATGGTTAATCATTGTAAGAATTGAGTTCAATTCATATATTAGTAGTACTGTTTCTCTTCTTATTTCAATCTAAGTCTAAGTTGAGTTTTCCTCTTATAAATCTAATTACAACTGATATGGCATACTTTCGAGTTTCCTCTTTGGTCAATTCTACCAAGGATCATACATTTCTATATCTAGTAACATTTAACTTTAAAACGCACAGTTTACCCTTAATGAGATGATTGTTCCATAGGCATAACCAGATGTGTATCGAATGTTTCAGGATAAAATCCACGCATGTGCGGAATCATAGAGTGTTAAGTTGTATGCACCCAATTAACGAGCTGCTCCACCCTCATATGAGCTACACATTTCAAAAGTAAATGCTATTAGAGGAAAACTTTTATAAGTGTCAAGTGGCTAGCTAGCACCAACATTTTGTATTATTAGTACACTGGTGTTTGAGATCATTCTTTCCTGGAGGAAATATTCCAAATCAAAACTCAGACACTAGAGGAAAATAATTTTCTTAAGGAGAAATTGTGCATTCACGAGGCTTGATCTTCTTTCCATTATGTTTTTCCAGATTGTGGTATGTTTTCACAGATTTTAGCTTTGTTAATTAATTTTTGTTCTTCACTGATTCATTAAACTTTGGTAACTTCGTATTTCTAAAGTTCGTTGTAATCAGTAGCACTGTATTAAACACGAATTGTGTAATAAAAATATCTATAACCTATTATTTTCAAACTTGTTGATCCGATAATAAGTTAGTCATATAAAATATGTTTTTTTTATTACACAAATTAGACTTTAATAAGTTGTAAAACTTCAAGTCTGTTCAAAGGGATATCAAACAAAAAATATTAAAGAAAAAAATAAAAACTCATCATAATCCCTTATGTCTTCTTGGTTTTTTTTTTTGGAAACAAATTAAAGACATCATAGCCAATTTTTTTTGGTAACAAACATATCTTAATACTTATTTATTTTGGAAAAAAACCACACATCATAGTTCTCTATTTTTGGAAATAAATTTATTATAATTCTTGAAATTGACTAAATATATCAAAATCTTTATCCACCGTTGATTTTCTTTTTAATCCAACGGCATACAAGTTTAATCCTCGTGATTATCTTCTTATTGGCTAGGTTATAACTCCTGTGGGCTATAAATATAAAAGCCACACTGCTTTAGGATTTCACATACACATAACAATTCAATTCTTCCTCTTCATTTTGTCTATTGTTTCTATAGATAAAAAAGCAAAATTGTTAGTTTTTTTAAAATGAAAAAGATCAATGGTCGGTAAAGGGAAAAACCTTGGTTCAAATGCTAAAAGGAGATCTCGTAGCAGCAAAGCAGGTCTCAAATTTCCAGTGGCTCGTATTGCCCGATTCCTCAAAGTCGGGAAATATGCCAAATGTGTTGGTGCCGGAGCACCGGTATTCCTCGCTGCTGTGCTTGAGTACCTTGCAGTTGAGGTGAATTTCTCAAGTTCCTTTTCTCTCTCTCTCTCTCTCTCTTTTATATGTCAAATTTCTAGGGTTTGTGATTACTAAATTTTACATATATTGATTGATTGTAGGTTCTTGAATTGGCTGTAATTGCAGCGAGGAATGACAAAAAGATTCGTATCACTCCAAGGCATATTTAATCAGTTATTAGGTTTGATAAGGAGTTGTATCAATATCTTAGAGATGTGACCATTCCGAATGGTGGTGTTATTCAAAAAGTTCACAAAATTTTGCTCCCTAACAACAAGAGTAACACTTCAAAGGCTGTTGTTGTTGTTGCTCAGGAGGAGGAGGATTAGACTGATTATTCCATCACTAGCATCGCAATGTTTGCTGTTATTAACTTCATTGAGAACTTTATAATTCCTAATTTATGTGGCTTAAAATAAAAACTCAACATACTTGGATCTTATATTACGTTTGTTTAATTTTCTTCAATTATCATATTATTTATTAGTTCTATTGTTATTTATTATGATATGTTCATTTCTTGATGTGTATAATAGTTTCAGTTTTTTCCTATCAACAGTTCTTAGGAATATTTGTTAACTATTAAATATCCCAAATTTGAAATAGAATTTCAACTTCAATAGAAATTTCATGATTGATATAAAGTACTGTAAATGAAAGTTTTTCTTAGAATGCTTTCTTAACTATTTTCCAAATTTGAATACAGAAATACAATTTCAATTCATTTTGAAATTTCATGATCAAATACTTGTAGTGACTAGATCTAAAGCAATGTAAATGAATTTTTTTCTATAAATATAAGAGATGATATATTTGTAATATGATCATGGATATCGTTATTCCTATATTGACTTGTATTTTATGCTCTTGATAGCATGTCACTGTTTCTAGACCCTATGGTAGGAAAAGTTCAGGATTAGAGGTTCGGGTGAAGTTTTCACCTCGAAGTCGGTTATGGTTTAACTCTTTTAGACTTGTCTTGGTTAGATTATGTTTATATTGAGTTGTTTCTATCATTAGGTAAACATAGGATTGGTTTGTAGGTTTGTATGATCCTTAGAATCTTTATGGCCAATTTTGGTTGCTTAGCTTAGTTTTTAGCCAGAAAACTTTAGTCAAGGTTGATACTTGATCATGGTGTCATTTAGTATCTTTAGATATACTTCTGAGTGGCATGAAACTTAAGATTCTGCCTGTTTGATTTTTTTCGGAATGATTGTGTGCCTATTGTTATATTTTGAGCCTTTAAGTTCGTTAATGTTATTTATTGTTGGGCCGGACGTTGTGAGCTTGGACTAGCTGGAGTTCCAGTCTAGTACATTTATGTTGCGTCAGGTTTTACCGTAGTGATTGTTTCATGTGTTGAGTTGGTATGATATCATACATTTGATAATCACTTTTGATTTGTTTATTCTTTAAAAACCTTTGGACTTTTATATTTGAGGAATGAAAATAGTTTTCACTATGTTTTCCCCATATGTTGAGTTGTGAAGGGGAGGTTCACTAGTTAAATTATGAGAAGATTTTATATGTGAAAATAAAAAAATTCAGAGTGTTTATGACATAAAATGACAAAATACTTGAAGTATGAGTTTGTATGCATATTTGACCACTTTTACACTGATATGTAACACTTCAAAAGTCTACGACGTGTTCTAGAGCCTGACATGACTGTCAAAGGGTCTAGGAACTATTTTAAGGTTTATTTAATTAATATAAGTCATTTAGGAAGTTTAGAAGTCAAAACATCCATGACGTCCAGAAATTAGTTCAATGAGGTACTAGCGTGCCTTAGCCTATTTGACTAGCTTTTAGGAGTCAGAAAAAGATGAAAATTGGTGGAAGGGTGTCTAACACGTATTCGAGTTCGTATTAAAAACGTTCAGGCACGACTCCCCAAAGACCAACCAAGGACCCTTGAAAAAGGTGGCAAAAGTTGTCAAGAGACAGTGTCCACAGATGGAGGCCACTGACGAGGTATGGTCCAATCGACGGGGCGTCGATGGAAACCATCGATGGTAACTTAGTCAATTTGGACAAAGGTTCATTTTTCATAGTCTCTGAACTTATCGACGGATGTGCAGCACGGAGGTTCACAGTGACTGTCGATGGACACACGATTCGTCGATCGTGGTGTCGTCTGTGAGGACTGGTTTTACTGTACATTTTATTCAAGTAATTTAATTAGTTGGCTTAGTTAGGGGATAATTAGGTTTTAAGGGAGGTCTAATTAAGTTAGTTAACAACATATCAAAACCTCTAACCTAATTAGTGTAATCGAAGCTCTTATAATTCACAAACCCAAATTCTTTTCCTTCTCTCTTCTTTCTCTCTCTAGTGGAAGAACTCCATTGAATACCAAGATAGGGGTGAGTTCAAGGGATGTAAAGGTTCAAATTTCTCCATCAATCTTCATCAATTAGTAAGGTATGTGATTCCTTTCACCTTTGAGATCTCTTTCCTCAAAGGGTTCCATCAAATTGATTTCAAAAGTTGAGTTTTCATGTGGGTCTTTTCCAATCTTCAAATTGATCTTATGAATTGATTTGTTTATGATTTCTTTTGAATATTATGAATAGATTAACATGTATTTTAACTTAATGATGTTTCTTGATTGATTGGTCTAGTTTGTAGAAGATGGCCTATTACCCTTAACCCTAGGTTATGATCTTGATATGAATTGGGTAGTGTTTGTTCAATTGAATTGGTTATTGGTTGAATTACTACTAGATGATATTATTGTATCAACCATGAATAGATTGAGGTAAATTATAGTCCTATCATGCTAGTTCTTGAGTAATTGATCTAGATTATGATCTTGACCTTAAGTCTTTTATCTTAACCTATGAACTAATGATGGATTGTGATATAGTGATTCAATTAGTCTTGTTATCATGTTGGTTATTGTTGTGTGATGATGTTACACCCATATTGGGTTGAATTAAGGGTTGATGGTAAGACCTTGATGATAGATTATGAAGGAGACTTGGTAAGTCATGTAATCCCTATTCTTTACTTCAATTATGGTTAATTGTGATTAAGTGATGATGTTGTATTGAAGTATACCTTATGTTAGGATTGATAGGGTTGATATATTCTTGAATTGAAATGTCTTTACTATGGTTTGTGAGGTGTTGGCTAAGATGTAAATGTTATAAGGATGGTGATGATTTACCAATGTGCCTTATTATGATGTGACTATGTAAATGTGCTAACCTCACATGTATGAATTGTAATAAAAGGACTATACTCATGCAATTCTTATTGAGATATGATGATGATGATTATACAAGGGATAGACCCTATGACCTATATTAAGTTATGATGGTTAATAAAGGTGTTAAAGACATTTCAAAAACGGACTCTAGCTTAACACCGAGTGAACTAGAGTGAGGAGTGTCCCTTCCCACATAGGGAACGTAGGATCACTAATATACTCTTGATATTGGAGACTATAATGCATGTAGTATAAAGAGGGTCCCAATTATATCTCCTGGTTCTTGAACTATATTGCCCCATAGAAATACTAGCTAGTGGATCTACATAGTTGCTATGTTCATGTTTTTGGTACTACCGTGGCAAGTCCACCTTCCTTCGGTGTAAGATTCCATGACACCGGATTCCACATTAGATCATATGGTCTATGTTGGTTAACGCAAGATGTTCCTAAAAGGTAAAATGAACTAAAGGATTCAACTCTAACTAAGATGACCTAAGGGGTTTTAGTTTAGTCTAGGTAGGGGTATGAGACTCTACCTATACATTGTACTAGTTAGCCTTAAGGGAAGTATTGGGAGGATTTTCTCATGTATGTACATGCTTATAAATGTAAATGATATGTATGTGATAACCTTACATGTTAATGACATTACGTGATGTTGATTACCCTTATGAAAATGTACTTGGTCTCTATTGCTAAAGTATGTTATTATGTACTCTTAATGTTATGCTATGAGAAGTTGGGCATTGGTTATGATTCTTGCTAGGGTTACTTGATTATGTAAGGTTATGGGGCTTTGCTTAGTCATTGGACAATTGGACTTAAAGAGGGTCATGACTAATGGTCTTACTTTGGTTATGTTGAAATGTACTCTTATTCATGCTAGTGTTGTTATAACTTGATGATAGAGTTACTTTGACTATGTGTTCAACTATATGATATGCATGATGACTTGACTAGACTTGTTATTGTTGGTATTGTGATGTGCATGCCTATGACTTAACGCATATGTCTTATTGATTGGTATGGTCTTCTTGAATGTGCATAAGTCTTTTCAAAGTAAATTGCATACCGTTATGAATTGTCCCTTTTCTCAGCATGATTTCATGATAGGTGTGCATATGGTCTCATACTTAGTACAAGTGGTGTAATAACCCCATTTTCTCCCTTTCTCCCCAATATTTTAGGTTCCCATCGTTAAAGGGCTTTTGAAAACGATATTTAAGAG
Organism: Solanum pennellii; assembly: GCF_001406875.1. Lineage (NCBI taxonomy): Eukaryota > Viridiplantae > Streptophyta > Magnoliopsida > Solanales > Solanaceae > Solanum > Solanum pennellii. The sequence continues at coordinate 9,744,789 of NC_028641.1, read as the reverse complement.
ACTTGGAATTCTCAATCGTCCACGTTGGGTAGGTCCTCACTTTCCAAGGGCAATGCCTGTATCAAGCTTATGGAGTTGTTTTAGTCTTAAGACTCTTATGTTCTTTCCCTTTCTTTTGAGTACTAGACATTGTACAACCTATATGTGGTGTTATTATATTGATGTATGGGCTAGACCCAAATTATTACACTTTCGTTAGATGGTTATGAGATGAGACATGCTTTTGTGACTATGTTATCTTCTAGGCGCAATAATAGTAGAAGACTATGTAATCTTCTTATACGAAAGGTCTATGTATACTCAATATAAATATTATGTGTATGTAGAGGTCTATGTAAACCTCCATGTAGTAGCACTGAAAAGTTTTAAAAATTTCCGCATTTTTAATCTATGAATGTAATGATGTAAGCTAAGAGGCTAGTCTTAATCCTCAAAGAGGACGACAATGCTGGTTACATCTAGGGGGTGCTCCCCAGATGTGACATTGAGGTATCATTTTGGGCAGACCGTCAATTGAGATACGAGTTATATTTTACTACAATGTACTTGTTGATGAGTCTAAGGTATCATTCCGGGTGGATCGAGGATTCTTCCATGCTTCTACTTTCTTGTATTCATCACTTGCATCGCATCATCCTATTTGTGTGAATTTTTGTATGTATGTTACGACTGTCTTGTACTTGAGTGTTTAGTTCCTTCCCACAATCTTGTGTTTTTTTCCTCTTTTCTCGAAGTGTCGTGTTTCTCTCTTTATATTTGATCTTTCTAAGCTTCGTCGACCTGTTTTACCTACAGAGTACCCCATATTTTGGTACCCATACTATATTTCTCCATATTTTCTGAAGCAGCTCTCAGTAAGAGCCATTCTCAAAGAGCGAGATCTCCCGTGATTATTGTAGATTATGATTGTGGTGAGATCTTGATGTCCAGAGGCTTGCTATGTTTCTTTCTTTTGTACTATATTTTGAATTAGACAGACTTGTAAATATAACCTCTTTGTATGTAGATGCTCATTTACGAGTGACACCGGGTACGAAGATTGATTATTACGTTTAATTAATGTATTTTTCTTGGCCTTCTTCGGACCTATTTTGCATATAGTATATCATATTTACAATTCTGTATTATGTCACTATTCTGTATATTTATTTATGCTTCTATTCCTTCATTTTAAAAGTATTTGTTGTCTTCCTATTTTATCTTGTTAGGTTTTTGGCTTGCCTACGTGAGGGCTTATTGCTCACCATCACGACTTGATTCTGAGTCGTGAGAGAGAGTTATTGATTAGCATTAATTATCAAAGTAAATTATTTTGCGTATTATCAAACACGAGTTTTCTTCAATTAACATGTACTGCATTTAAAAATTTCTTTGTGAAAGTAAGGTTTGGAAAATTTTCTTCTCGAGTTATTGTTTTTCTGTGGATAATTAGATATAAAATGGTGAAATTAGAAAAAGAAAAGAATATTTATTCCAAGTTAAAAACAGTATTAAAAAACTTGGAAAGTTTGTGTTACTTTCAATTTTTGTGAGTGATATATAGAGAAAACTATAAAAATATGATCAATCTTGCACTTAATATCCTTTTTATATCTTCCTGATACCCATATACCCAAATAATAGGCAATAATATAATGTTAGAAAACAAAGCAAGCCTTAATAACTAGACCCTCCCATCAAACTTGAACGCCATGAACATATGATATATATATATATATATATATATAT
>NC_028641.1:9710703-9742806 GCF_001406875.1 Solanum pennellii | reverse complement strand
TATATATATATATATATTCTAATTTAAAAACACGAACTCCTAAACTGAACGTTAAAATTACTATAATACCGCAAATTAAAAATACTTAATTTTTTAAATTAATTTAATTATTTTTACTATATTAAATGTTGATATGCTTTCATACTAAAGAGTTGTGACTTTTTCAGAGAGTTACGACTTTTTTGACGGGTTTTGACATTTTCCTAATGAGTTGTGACTTTTCTGAAGGGTTATGATTTTTTCAAAGGTTGTAGCTTTTCCAAAGGATGTGGTAATCCACAGTGAACCGTAGTACGAGGTTAATAGTTTGCGTGAATGCGATAAAGTACATAAAATAAATACAAAGAGTTTTATACAAAATCCTCATTGTTCAAAGGAGTAAAACTATGAACTATCACACTAGATTTCAAGTTATTTTTACTAATATCAAGAAAAGTGAGAATACAGACTCAGTTGTTGGTTCATGAGTCAGGTCCTGATTCAAAAGTTGGGTCTCGCATTGGTTGTCAGTTGTCTGGATCAAATCCTGATTTGAAAGTCAGGTCTCGATTCGAGTGACAGGTTTGAATTCTGGATTGGTCAATCGTGTCAGAGTTTGAGTGGCGGTGTCAATTCTTGGATCGGATATCCTATCCATTTTGAAAGTCGTGTCTCATGTTGAAAGTCAGGGTCTTGTCTTAGTCAGATCTAAGGATCATAGTTTGGATCAATCATCAAGGTTGTATCTTAATACATGTGTCGGGGTCATGTCATAGATCAATTATATGAGGTTAGTTTCTAGGTCATAAATTATTTTCCTAAAACGTTATTTCGATTCTCTAGCTAAAAATAAAAGATACTTTCTAAAAAATATTTTATAAGGGTGGTGGATTAGAGCTATCCATTCACTCTGTCACAAGACCACCTAAGTAAAACAAACAACGATAGTGAGTAGGAGGAAGAAAAGCATACCAAAGTGGAAACAACGATAGTGAGCTACCCATGGACTCCGTCATAAGAACAAGATGTTATAAAACAAGAAGACTTACTAAATAATAAAGCTACACTCCATTAGGCAAGATCCGACAAAAAAAACAACGACCATCTGTCATGCAATTACTGTAGAAGTTACTATTCCAATTATTTTTTAAACAAATTCACTCGTTAAAAGTTTTGAAAGAAGAAAATAAGAGCATGTGAGATGTACCATTATTTTTTGTTGTTATTTCTATGTTATAGGATTTTGAAAGAGTTTTTTTTTTATTATACGTTATGGATTTTGAAAGATAAGTTTCTCTTTTAATTCATGAACCTATAATAAATACAATTTAGTTAAAGTCTTTTTCTTGCAAAAACACTTGTCCAATAAATTGAGTTGGCTGAATAGAAATAGCACTCAAGAAAAAACTATTCTCCCTTGAAAACACTTGTGCGGCATTAATCTAAAGGTGAAATCACTTATTCAAAGCAACATTCTTGAATGCTACTTGTTTTGTGGCTTAGTTGAATTTCGAAAGATAGTATTGTTATTTGTTTTTCCGATTGCTCATGGGAGAGACTCCAACTATCTTCAAGAAACGTATTAACGTGCCTCTAAGCCAAGCAAGTTTTGTTTTGGATTTCTTGTATTTTTCTCGTTCCTGTTCATTTCTTTTAACAATTTGAATATAGTTGTGTCTATGACATCCAAATCAATTACAAACCGTGTTCCAAATTTGCCTAATCCTAATTTTGAAATATTTAATGGCAAAGACTTTTCTAGATGGCGTGGAAAGATGGAATTGTTTTTACGACGACTAAAGTTTGCATATGTTCTTGAGAAACCTAGTCCTGACGCTCCTGGTTCTGAGGTAGCAACCGACGAGGCTACTTTAATTAAAGAACAAATTGTCAAGTTGCAAGATGATGATTATTTATGCAAGAATTATTTCTTGGAGGAATGTCCAATAAATATTATGATCAATATTATATTAAGTGCAAATTTTCTAAAAAGGGATACTTTTAAAGCAATCTATTTAGAAGAAGAGGCGAATTGAAAGTAATTTCTTGTTTCAAATTTTGTGGAGCTCAAAATGGTTGAGGACAAATGAATCACTGAATAAGTACAAGCATTTCAATTTATAAGTAATAAATTGCTAGATCTGAAATTGGTCTTGATAAAAACTTTCATGTTGGTTCTATTGTCTCAAAACTTCCTCCATCTTGGAAGAAGTACAGAAGCAAACTCTTACACAAGTAGGAAAATTTGACTGTTGAACAATAATTGAAACACTTCAACAAGAGACACAATATCGTGACAATAACATCTTGAAGGAGCCCATCATAAAATCTCATGTTCTTGAAGAAAATATCATGAAAGAACCTGCCAATAACAAATTTTTGAAGGCAAAGAAGAGTAAAAATTTCAAGTGTACTAATTCTTACTCTAAGTCGAATGAATGTTATCATTGTCATAAAATTGGTCACTATGCACGTGATCGTAAAATTCTTAAAGCTGAAAGGAAGAAAGAAAAGGAAATTAATAATACAAAAAAAGAACTAGTGTCAATGGTCACAGAAGCATTTATAGCGGGAGATCAAATGGAATGGTGAATACACACTGGTGCAACTCGTCATATATCAAGTAATCAAAATATTTTCACAACCTATGATTTAGTGGGGGCTATAAAGTTTTGCATATGACAAGCTCATCCCCTGCTAAGGTTGTGGAAAAAGGAACTGTTGAACTTAAATTCACTTCCAGAAAGATGGCCACATTGATACATGTACTGCATGTTCTTGATATTCGAAAGAACTTGGTGTGAGGTACACTTCTTCCGAAGCATGACTTTAAAATATTTTTTTGAGGCAGATAAATTTATTTTGTCTAAACAAGGCATGTTTTTTGGAAAAGGTTATGCTACAAATGGCATGTTCAAACTTAATATTGAAAATGAAAATATTCTTGCTTATGTTGTTGAGTCTTTAGATTTATGGCATGAACGTTTTAGTCATGTGAATTTTAGATCCATTCAACTTATGATGAAAAATGAATTAATTACAGATTGTGGAAAGGATCATGTTGCCAAGTGTATTACTTGTAGTAAATGTCAAATAACAAAGAAGCATTTTAACTGTTGAAAGGATATCATACTTTGGAGTTAATCAACAGTGATATTTGTGATATGGATTGTTTATCAATTCATGGAAAGAGATATTTTATGACTTTAATTAACAATTACTCAAGGTACACATATGTCTTTCCATTAAAAACAAAAGATGAGGCATTTGAGACTTTTGAAACATATAAAGCAGAAGTTGAATATAAATTGATTTCGATGATTAAATAAATTAGATGTAACAGAGGTGGAGAATATTTAAGATTAAATTTATTGATTTTTGTGAAAAAGAAGGCATTGAGAAACAATTGACTATGTCGTATACACCACAACAAAACGGTGTAACAGAAAGAAAGAACAGAACTTTCATCAAAAAGGTTAAATCTATGCTTTATGGATCTGGTATCACTGAAAATTTTTTGACTGAAGCCTTATATTTTGAATGTCATATTTTGAATTGAATTCATTCCAAGAAACCTGATTAATCTCGATATGCACTTCGAAAGAATCGAAATCCAAACATAAATTATTTTAAATTACGGGATTGTTTGGCTAATCTTAGATTACCATATAAACATTTGACTAAGATTCACTATAGAGGAGTAGATTCTGTATTTATTGGTTATTCACAAACCAGTAAGGCTTATAGATTTTTGAATCTTGAGACCCCAAGCCCTCACACAATAATCGAATCATTGCATGCTAAATGTTTTGAGCATATATTTCCTAACAAAAAAAGAATCTTTGGAACAAGATACAAGTTCCTCTATATCTCCTCTTAAAAGAAAAATAGTGGAACCTTTGGAAGAAAGTCAATCAAGATGTATTGCAAGATAGCCAAACCAAGAGACTTTGGACCAAATTTTCAAGTCTATTTAGTTAAAAGGGATCCTGGAAGTTATGTTGAAGCAATGGCTTCACATGATGCTCCTTTCTTGCATGAATCTATCGATGATGAAATGCACTCTATTATGTCAAATAGTACATGGATTTTATCAGACCACCCTCTTGCATGTAAGTCTATTGGTTGTTGATGGATCTTTAGAAACAAATTAAAATCTGATGGTACCTTTGATAAGTACAAAGATCACTTGGTTGCAAAAGGTTTTATTCAATTGAAGGATATTGATTATTTTGATAGCTTTGCACCTGTAGCTCGAATGACTTCTATTTGAATCTTGATCTATTTAGCCGCATTTCATAGTCTGGCAATACATCAAATGGATGTGTAGACTGCATTTCTAAATGGTGATCTAGATGAAGAAGTTTACATGAAACAACCAGAAGGATTTGTCGTACCTAGCCAGGAACTCAAAGTCTATAAGTTTCTTAAATCTTTTTATTGATTAAAACAAGCTACAAAACATTGGAATGAAAACTTTAAAAGAGTAATGATTTCCAATGGTTACTAAATCAATGGTTGTGGTATTTGCATATTTAGCAAATTTCAAGAAAAATCTAGTGTTATAATATGTCTCTATGTAGATGATAAGTTGATCTTTGGAACTGATATTGAAAGAGTAAAAGAAAAAAAATCATCTCTAGCTTCTCAATTTGAAATGGAAGATCTTGGAGAAGATGAGTATATTTGGGCATTAAAATCATGATATCAACGAATGGCTTAAATCTTACTCGATTAAGTTATATTGAGAAAGTTCTAAAAAGGGTTTGGTCGCTTTGATGACAAATTTTCTCTTACACCATTTGATCCTTGCATCAAACTAATGCGAAACTCTAGTGATGTTCTCGGCCAGCGGACATATCTTCAGATTGTTGGGAGTCTTATGTATACCATGCATTAAATAATGCCGGATATTGGTTACGCAATAGGAGATTTGAGCAAGTTTACTAGAAATCTCATAGTTGAACATTGGAATGTCTTAATTTGTGTTTTAAGATACCTGAAGGGTAAGATTAATGTTGGCCTGCATTATTCTACATTTTCAGCTATTCTTGAAGGCTATAGCGATGCTACTAGGAATTCTGTTCCGCATGACTCTAAATCTATTACTGCTTTGATTTTCACTTTGGCTGGAGCAGCGATCCCTTGGAAATCAAAGAAGCGGACGTGTATTACTCACTCAACCATGGAGTTAAAATTTATAGCTACGTATTCTGCTGGAGAAGTTGATTGGCTACGATTTATGTTGATAGATATTCCTTTGTGGAGTAATGCAGTACCACATTTTAACTATCTATTGTGATAATCAAGCTGCTATATTTCGGGCTTCAAGTGTTGCTACAATGTCAAGTCGATACAAGTTCATCTCAAACACAATCATGTGAGGAGATTATTGCAGGAAGGTATGATATCACATCAATATGTGAAGTCCAGACTTAATTTAGCGGATCCTTGGTCTAAAGGGTTAGACAAAGAGTTACTGGTGGAAACTTATAATGCGATGGGAATAAAGCTTGTTGTAAATTAATTGTACTTTATGGTAACCCTACCTAATGATGTAATTTTGGGTTCAAAGGGAAAAAACAATCAAAGTTACAATTGTGAAGCACATCAATAAAATTCCTATTTTTCAAATAAAATGAAACAAGTAATGTGCATGATTGAGATTCTAATCTCTTAATAAATTAATAAGACCGATCTCGGTTGGAGTTAGTAAGAAAATTCTTGATAAATTTTTTCGATATTCCTACTGAAGAGAAGGTTGAGATATATTCTCTTAATAAGTCTACAACTAGATTTCGATTGGACTGTGTAGGAATACTCTTGATAGATTTACCAATACTTTGTTGTAAAGTAGGATGAGATTAATTTCTCTTAATGAAGTTCATAGACTATTTGGTCGGAGTATTCAAAGTTACTCTTGAGGAATTCACCGCACTAAGTGCGAAGTTGAGGCCTATTCAATAAAATATTAACAGGGAAATCTTAAAGTACTTGGCTAAAAGGTTTCACGACACATGGTCGTAAGGTGTCAAAGTATTTCGATTTTCACCAAAACATAGTGATATACGTGGATTATTTCTCTATTTCATTCAATGAACCACTTGTTTCAAGATTTATTCACTAAGTAGTCAATGATTTAGAAAGCCTTCACTACCTAATGGTTCAAGTCCAAAAGACACCATTATTGATTCATGTTGCTAAATTAATGACTCAAAATATTTTTTGGATTTTTCAAAGATAAAAAATTCTTGACAAAAGTGGGGGATTGTAAGAGTAGTGTTTGAATCAATTTTGAAAAATATTTATTCGTTAATAGTTTTGAAAGAACAAAATACATGAATGTAAGTTGTAACATTCTTTTTTGTTTTTATTTCTACGTTATAGGATTTTAAAAGAGTTTTTTTTTTGATACTACGTTATGGATTTTTGAAAGATAAGTTTTTATTTTAATTCATGAACCTATAATAAATACAATTTAATTAAATACTTTTTTTTTTGCAAAAACATTTTTCCTATAAATTGAGTGTCTTTTTGTCGAAAAGATATAGCCCTCAAGAAAAAACCACTTTCCCTTGTAAACACTTGTGAGACATTAATCAAAAGGTGAAATCACTAATTCAAGAATAGAAGAGCAACATTCTTGAATGCTACTTGTTTTATGGCATAGTTGAATTCTGAAGATAGAGTTGTTATTTATTCTTTTGATTGCTCGTGGGAGAGACTCCAACTATCTTCAAGAAACGTATTAACGTGTCTTTAAGCCAAGCAAGTTTTTAGTTTTTGATTTCTTATATTTTTGTCATTCTTGTTCATTTGATTTAACAATTACAAGTTAAGAATTACATATAAGAACCCTCATTTTCATGTAATGTATTCACTCATGGTCATAATGCTACAACTAGTTGGCTTTGGAAACTAGCTAATGTTTTCTCGAATGATGCTAACATTTTTCAAATGGTTAATCATTGGTAAGAATTTAGTTCAATTCATATATTAGTAGTACTGTTTCATTTCTTATTTCAATCTAAGTTGAGTTTTCCTCTTATAAATATAATTACAACTGATATGGCATACATTCCAGTTTCCTCTTTGGTCAATTCTACCAAGGATCATACATTTCTATATCTAGTAACATTTAACTTTAAAACGCACATTTTACCCTTAATGAGATGATTGTTCCATAGGCATAACCGGATGTGTATCGAATGTTTCAGGATAAGAATCCACGCATGTGCGGAACCATAGAGTGTTAAGTTGTATGCACCAAATTGACTAGTTGCTCCACCCTCGTATGAGCTACACATTGCAAGTAAATGCTTTTTTTCGAGGAAAAACTTTTATAAGTGCCAAGTGGCTCACTGGCATCAACATTTTGGGTATTAATACATTGGTGATCGAGATCATTCTTTCCTGGAGGACATATTCTAAATCAAACCTCCGACACAAGACGAAAATAATTTCCTTAAGGGGACATTGTGCATTCAGGGGGCTTGATATTCTTTCCATTATGTTTTTTCCAAATTGTAGTATTTTTTTTACAGATTTTAGTTTCATTAATTAATTTTTGTTCTTCACTGAATCATTAAATTTTGGTAACTTCGTATTTCTAAAGTTCGTTGTAGTCAGTAGCAATGTTTTAAACACGGATTGTGTAACAAAAATATCTATAACCTAGTATTGCTTTTAAAAATGAAGGCTACTGTTATTTTCAAGCTTGTTGAACCGATAATAAGTTAGTCATATAAAATATGTTATTTTCTTTTACTATACAAATTACACTTTAATAAGTTGTAAAAGTTCAAGTCTAACCAAAGGGCTATTAAACCAAAATATTAAAGAAACAAATTGCCCCTCTCTTTTTTGAGCAAAAAACTCATCATAATTCCTTCTGTCTTCTTCTTTTTTTGTCAACAAATTAAAGACATCATATCCCCTTTTGTTGGTAACAAAGATATCTTAATACTTATTTATTTTGGAAAAAACACACACATCATAATTCTTTATTTTTGGAAATAAACTTATTATAATTCTTGAAGTTGACTAAATATATCAACATCTTTATCCACCGTTGATTTTGTTTTTCATCCGACGGCATACAAGTTCAATCCTCGTGATCATCTTCTCATTGGCTGGGTTATAACTCTTGGTGGGCTATAAATATATAAGCCAGATTGCTGTAGAATTTCACATACACACAACAATTCAATTCTTCCTCTTCATTTGTTTATTGTTTCTATAGATCAAAAAGCAAAATTGTTAGTTTTTTTTTTTGAAGTGAAAAAGAGCAATGGCCGGTAAAGGGAAAAACCTTGGTTCAAATGCTAAAAGGAGATCCCGTAGCAGCAAAGCCGGTCTCAAATTTCCAGTGGCTCGTATTGCCCGATTCCTCAAAGTCGGGAAATATGCCAAACGTGTTGGTGCCGGAGCACCGGTATTTCTCGCTGCTGTGCTTGAGTACCTTGCAGTAAAGGTGAATTTCTCAAGTCCTTCTCTCTCTCTCTCTCTCTCTCTCTCCTTCTCTCTCTCTCTCTCTCTCTCTCTCTCTCTCTCTCTGTATCTATCTATCTATCTATCTATCTATCTATCTCTCTATCTCTATCTCTATCTTTTTTATATGTCAAATTTCTAGGGTTTGTGGTTACTAAATTTTACATATATTGATTGATTGTAGGTGCTTGAATTTGCTGGAATTGCAGCGAGGAATGACAAAAGACTCGTATCACTCCAAGGCATATTCAATTAGCTATTAGGTTTGATAAGGAGTTGTATCAATTTCTTAAAGATGTGACCATTCCGAATGGTTGTGTTATTCCAAAAATTCACAAAATTTTGCTGCCTAACAACAAGAGTAACACTTCAAAGGCTGTTGTTGCTGCTCAGGAGGAGGAGGATTAGACTGAATATTTCATCACTAGCATCGCGATGTTCGCTTTTATTAATTTCCTTATATTCATAGAAAACTTTATAATTCTATATTTATGTGGCTTAGAATAAAAACTCAACATACTTGGATCATATATTGAGTATTGTTTAATTTTCTTTAGTTATCATATTATTTATTAGTTCTATTGTTATTTATTCTTATATGTTCATTTCTTGATGTGTATAATAGTTTAACTTTTTTTCCTCTCAAGAGTTCTTAGGAATCTTTGTTAACTATTTAATTTCCCAAATTTGAAATTGAATTTGAACTTATATAGAATTTTTATGATAGATATAAAATACTGTAAATGAATGTTTTTCTTAGAATGCTTTCTTAACTATTTTCCAAGTTTGGAATACAGAAATACAATTTCAATTTATTTTGAAATTTCATGATCAAATACTTGTAGTGACTAGATCTAAAGCAATGTAAATCAATTTTTTCTTATAAATATAAGAGATGATATTTGTAATATGATCATGGATATCGTTATTCATGTATTGACTTGTATTTTATGCTCTTGATAGCATGTCACTATTTCGAGACCCTATGGAAGAAAAAGTTCTGCATTAGAGGTTCGGGTGCACTTTTCACCTCGAAGTTGGTATGGTTTAACTCTTTTTAGACTTGTCTTGGTTAGATTATGTTTATATTGAGTTGTTTCTATTGTTAGGTAGACTTAGGATTACTTTGTAGGTTTGTATGATCCTTAGACTCTTTATGGCAATTTCGGTTGCTTTGCTTAGTTTTTAGTCGGAAAACTTTAGTTAGGGTTGATCCTTGATCTTGGTGTCACTTAGTATCTCTAGAAATTCTTCTAGGTGTCATGAAACATAAGATTCGGCGTGTTTATTTTTTTTTTAGGATTGATTGTGTACCTGTTGTTATATTTTGAGCCTTTAAGTTCGTTAATGTTATTTATTGTTCAGCCAGAGGTTGTGAGCTTGGACTAGCTGGAGTTCCATGTTAATACATTTGTGTTGCGTCAGGTTTTACCCTGATGATTGTTTCATGTGTTGAGTTGGTACAATATCATGCATTTGGTACTCACTTTTGATTTGTTTATTCTTGAAAAAACTTTGGTACTTTTATATTTAAGGAATGAAAATAGGTTTCACTATGTTCTCCCCATATGTTGAGTTCTGAAGGGGAGGTTCACTAGTTAAATTTTGAGAAAATTTTATATGAGAAAATAAAAGAACTCAAAGTTTTTATGACATAAAATTACAAAATGCTTGATTTATGAGTTTGTATGCATATTGGGCCACTTTTACACGGATAAGCTTGAGGTATCATTTTGGGCAGACCGTCAATTGAGAATACGAGTTATATTTCACTACAATGCACTTGTAGATAAGTCTGAGGTATTATTCCAGGTGGTTCGAGGATTCTTCCATGCTTCTACTTTCTTGTATTCATCACTTGCATCATATCATCCTATTTGGTGAGTTGTTGTATGTATGTTACGAGTGTCCTATTCTTGAGTGTTTAATTCCTTCTCACAATCTTGTGCTTCTTCCCTCTTTTCTTGGTAGTATATTATCGTAACATAGAACCTTTCCACTGTAGTGTTTAGAAGTGTCGTGTTTCTCTCTATATATTTGATCTTTCTAAGCTTGGTGGACCTGTTTTACCTACTGAGTACCCCATATTTTGGTACTTATACTATATTTCTCCACCTTTTTCTGACACGGCTCTCAGTAAGACCCATTGTCAAAGAGCGGTCGATCTCCTGTGATCGTTGTAGACTATGATTGTGGTGAGATCTTGATGTCCCGAGGTTTGCTATGTTTCCTTCTTTTGTACTATATTTTGAACTAGACAGACTTGTAAATATGAACTCTTTATATGTAGATGCTCATTTACGAGTGACACCAGGTCCGAAGATTGATTATTGTGTTTAATTAATGTATTTTTCTTGGCCTTCTTCGGACCTATTTTGCATATAGTATATCATATTTACAATTCTGTATTATGTCACTATTATGTATATTTATTTATGCTTTTATTCCTTTATTTTAAAAGTATATGATGTCTTCCTATTTTATCTTGTTAGGTTTTTGGCTTGCCTACGTGAGGGCTTATTGCTCACCATCATTACTTGATTCTGAGTCGTGAGAAAAAGTTATTGATTAGTATTAATTATCAAACTCCTAAACTGAATGTGAAATTACTATAATACCACAAATTAAAAATACTTAAATTTTTTTATTAATTTAATTATTTATATTAAATTAAATGTTGATATGCTTTTTAGTCTGTGACTTTTCCAAACAGTTACGACTTTGTTGACGAGTTTTGACATTTTTCAAATGAGTTGTTACTTTTCAGAAGGGTTGTGATTTTTTCAAAGGTTGTAGCTTTTCCAAAGGATGTGGTAATCCACCGTGAACCGTAGTACCATGTTAATAGTATTCTTGAATGCGATAAAGTACTTGACAATAAATACAACGAGGTTTACACGGAATCCTCTTTGTTCAAAGGAGTAAAACTACGAACTATTACACAAGATTTCAAGTTATTTTTACTAATATCAAGAAAAGTGAGAATACAGACTCAGTTGTTGGTTCATGAGTCGGGTCCTGATTCAAAAGTTGGGTCTCGCATTGGTTGTCAGTTGTCTGGATCAAATCCTGATTTGAAAGTCAGGTCTCGATTCGAGTGACAGGTTTGAATTCTGGATTGGTCAATCGTGTCAGAGTTTGAGTGGCGGTGTCAATTCTTGGATCGGATATCCTATCCATTTTGAAAGTCGTGTATCAAGTTGAAAGTCAGGGTCTTGTCTTAGTCAGATCTAAGGATCATAGTTTGGATCAATCATCAAGGTTGTATCTTAGTACATGTGTCGGGGTCATGTCATAGATCAATTATATGAGGTTAGTTTCTAGGTCACAAATTATTTTCCTAAAACGTTATTTCGATTCTCTAGCTAATGATAAAAGATACTTTCTAAAAAATATTTTATAAGGGTGGTGGATTAGAGCTATCCATTCACTCTGTCACAAGACCACCTAAAGAAAACAAACAATGATAGTGAGTAGGAGGAAGAAAAGCATACCAAACTGGAAACAACGATAGTGAGCTACCCATGGACTGCGTCACAAGAACAAGATGTTATAAAACAAGAAGACTTACTAAATAATAAAGCTACACTCCATTAGGCAAGATCCGACAAAAAAAACAACGACCATCTGTCATGCAATTACTGTAGAAGTTACTATTCCAATTATTTTTTAAACAAATTCACTCGCTAAAAGTTTTGAAAGAAGAAAATAAGAGCATGTGAGATGTACCATTATTTTTTGTTGTTATTTCTATGTTATAGGATTTTGAAAGAGTTTTTTTTTTTATTATACGTTATGGATTTTTGAAAGATAAGTTTCTCTTTTAATTCATGAACCTATAATAAATACAATTTAGTTAAAGTCTTTTTCTTGCAAAAACACTTGTCCAATAAATTGAGTTGGCTGAATAGAAATAGCACTCAAGAAAAAACTATTCTCCCTTGAAAACACTTGTGCGGCATTAATCTAAAGGTGAAATCACTTATTCAAAGCAACATTCTTGAATGCTACTTGTTTTGTGGCTTAGTTGAATTTCGAAAGATAGAGTTGTTATTTGTTTTTCCGATTGCTCATGGGAGAGACTCCAACTATCTTCAAGAAACGTATTAACGTGCCTCTAAGCCAAGCAAGTTTTGTTTTGGATTTCTTGTATTTTTCTCGTTCCTGTTCATTTTTTTTAACAATTTGAATATAGTTGTGTCTATGACATCCAAATCAATTACAAACCGTGTTCCAAATTTGCCTAATCCTAATTTTGAAATATTTAATGGCAAAGACTTTCTAGATGGCGTGGAAAGATGGAATTGTTTTTACGACGACTAAAGTTTGCATATGTTCTTGAGAAACCTAGTCCTGACGCTCCTGGTTCTGAGGTAGCAACCGACGAGGCTACTTTAATTAAAGAACAAATTGTCAAGTTGCAAGATGATGATTATTTATGCAAGAATTATTTCTTGGAGGAATGTCCAATAAATATTATGATCAATATTATATTAAGTGCAAATTTTCTAAAAAGGGATACTTTTAAAGCAATCTATTTAGAAGAAGAGGCGAATTGAAAGTAATTTCTTGTTTCAAATTTTGTGGAGCTCAAAATGGTTGAGGACAAGTGAATCACTGAATAAGTACAAGAATTTCAATTTATAGCTAATAAAATTGTTATATCTGAAATTGACCTTGATGAAAACTTTCATGTTGGTTCTATTGTCTCAAAACTTCCTCCATCTTGGAAGGAGTACATAATCAAACTCTTACACAAGAAGGAAAATTTGACTCTCTAACAATAATTTCAACACTTGAACAAGAGACACGATATCGTGACAATAACATCTTGAAGGAGTCCATCATAAAATCTCATGTTGTTGAAGAAAATATCATGAAGGAACCTGGCAATAATAAATTTTTGAAGGCAAAGAAGAGTAAAAATTTCAAGGGTACTAATTCTAATTCTAAGTCGAATGAGTGTTATCATTGTCATAAAATTGGTCACTATGCACGTGATTGTAAAATTCTTAAAGCTGAAAAGAAGAAAGAAAAGGAAAATAACAATACAAAAAAAGAACAAGTGGTAATGTTCAAAGAAGCATTTATAGCGGGAGATCAAGTGGAATGGTGAATACACACTGGTGCAACTTGTCATATATCAAGTAATCAAAATTCTTTCACGACCTATGAATTAGTGGGGGCTATAAAGTTTTGCATATGAGAAACTCTTCCCTTGTTAAGGTTGTGGGAAGAGGAACTGTTAAACTGAAATTCACTTCCGGAAAGATGGCCACATTGATACATGTATTGCATGTTCTTGATATTCAAAAGAACTTGGTGTGAGGTACACTTCGTTCGAAGCATGGCTTTAAAATGCTTTTTGAGGCAGATAAATTTATTTTGTCTAAACAAGGCATGTTTTTTGGAAAAGGTTATGCAACAAATGGCATGTTCAAACTCAATATTGAAAAAGAAAATATTCTTTCTTATGTTGTGGAGTCTTTAGATTTATGGCATGAACGTCTTAGTCATGTGAATTTTATACCCATTCAACTTATGATGAAAAATGGATTAATTACATATTGTATAAAGGATCATGTTGCTAAGTGTATTACTTGTAGTAAATGTCAAATAACAAAGAAGCATTTTAACTGTTGAAAGGACATCCACACTTTTGGAGTTAATCCACATTGATATTTGTGAGATGGATTGTGTATCACGTCATGGAAAGAGATATTTTATGACTTTCATTGACGATTACTCAAGGTATACATATGTCTTTCAATTAAAAACAAAAATGAGGCATTTGAGACTTTTAAAACATATAAAGCAGAAGTTGAAAATAAATTGAGTTCAAAGATTATATAAATTAGATGTGACAGAGGTGGAGAATATTTAAGATTAAATTTATTGATTTTTGTGAAAAAGAAGGCATTGAGAAACAATTGACTATGTCGTATACACCACAACAAAACGGTGTAACAGAAAGAAAGAATAGAACTTTCATCAAAAAGGTTAAATCTATGCTTTATGGATCTGGTATCACTGAAAAATTTTTGACTGAAGCCTTATATTTTGAATGTCATATTTTGAATTGAATTCATTCCAAGAAACCTGATTAATCTCGATATGCACTTTGAAAGAATCGAAATCCAAACATAAATTATTTTAAATTACGGGGTTGTTTGGCTAATCTTAGATTACCATATAAACATTTGACTAAGATTCACTATAGAGGAGTAGATTCTGTATTTATTGGTTATTCACAAACCAGTAAGGCTTATAGATTTTTGAATCTTGAGACTCCAAGCCCTCACACAATAATCGAATCATTGCATGCTAAATGTTTTGAGCATATATTTCCTAACAAAAAAGAATCTTTGGAACAAGATACAAGTTCCTCTATATCTCCTCTTAAAAGAAAAATAGTGGAACCTTTGGAAGAAAGTCAATAAAGATGTATTGCAAGATAGCCAAACCAAGAGACTTTGGACCAAATTTTCAAGTCTATTTAGTTAAAAGGGATCCTGGAAGTTATGTTGAAGCAATGGCTTCACATGATGCTCCTTTCTTGCATGAATCTATCGATGATGAAATGCACTCTATTATGTCAAATAGTACATGGATTTTATCAGACCACCCTCTTGCATGTAAGTCTATTGGTTGTTGATGGATCTTTAGAAACAAATTAAAATCTGATGGTACCTTAGATAAGTACAAAGATCACTTGGTTGCAAAAGGTTTTATTCAATTGAAGGATATTGATTATTTTGATAGCTTTGCACCTGTAGCTCGAATGACTTCTATTTGAATCTTGATTGCTTTAGCCACATTTCATAGTCTGTTAATACATCAAATAGACGTGTAGACTGCATTTCTAAATGGTGATTAGATGAATGTTATATGAAATAACCAGAAGGATTTGTTGTACCTAGTCAAGAACACAAAGTTTGTAAGTTTCTTAAATCTCTTTATTGATTAAAACAAGCTACAAAACAATGGCATGAGAAATTTAGAAGAGTAGTGATTTCTAATGGCTACTCAATCAATGGTGGTGATATTTGCATATTAAACAAATTTCAAGAGATGATCTTTAGAACTGATATTGAAAGAGTAAAAGAAACAAAATCATCTCTAGCTTCTCAATTTGAAATGAAAGATCTTGGAGAAGATGATGTAATTTTGGGTATTAAAATTATGAGATCATCGAATGGCTTGAATCTTACTCAATCAAGTTATTGAGAAAGTTCTAAATAAGGTTTGGTCGCTTTGATGACAAATCTGCTCTTACACCATTTGATCCTAGCATCAAACTAATGAGGAACTCTAGTGATGTTCTCACCAATTGACATATTCTCATATTGCTGGGAGTCTTATGTATATCATGCATTATACTAGGCCGGATATTGGTTATGCAGTACGAACCTTGAGCAAGTTTACTAGCAATCCCGGAGTTGAACATTGGAATGCCTTAATTTGTGTTTTAAGATACCTAAAGGGTACGATTAATGTTGGCCTGCATTATTCAACATTTTCAGCTATTCTTGAAGGCTATAGCGATGCTACTTGGAATTCTGATCCGAATGACTCTAAATCTATTACTGCTTTGATTTTCACTTTTGCTGGAGCAACGATCTCTTGGAAATCAAAGAATCGGACGTGTATTACTCACTCAACCATGGAGTCAGAATTTATAGCTACGTCTTCTGCTGGAGAAGAAGATGATTGGCTACAATTTATCTTGATAGATATTCCTTTGTGGAGTAAGTCAGTACCACCTTTAACTATCTATTGTGATAATCAAGCTGCTATATTTCGGGTTTCAAGTGAATGCTACAATGGCAAATCGATACAAGTTCGTCTCAAACACAATCATGTGAGGAGATTATTGGAGGAAGGCATGATATCGCTTCAATATGTGATGTCCAGATTTAATTTAGCGGATCCTTTGTCTAAAGGGTTAGACAAAGAGTTAGTGGTGGAAACTTGTAATGGGATGGGAATAAAGCATGTTATATATTAACTGTTCTTTATGGTAACCCTACCTAATGATGTAATTTTGGGTTATAATGGAAAAAACAATTAAAGTTACAATTGTGAAGCATATCAATAAAATTCCCATTTTTCAAATAAAATGAAACAAGTAGATGTGCATGACTGAGATTCTTATCTCTTAATAATATTTATATGACCGATCTCGGTTGGAGTTAGTAAGAAAACTCTTGATAAATTTTCCGATATTCCTACTAAAGAAAAGGATGAGATAATATTCTCTTAATAAGTCTATAAATAGATTTCGATGGGACTGTGTAGGAATACTCTTGATAGATTTATCAATACTTTGTTGTAAAGGAGGATGAGACTAATTTCTCTTAATGAAGTTCATAGACTATTTGGTCGGAGTATTCAAAGATACTCTTGAGGAATTCACCGCACTAAGTGCGAAGTGGAGGCATCTTCAATAAGATTTTAACAGAGAAATCTTAAAGCACTTAGCTAAAAGGATTCAGGACACATGACCGTAAGGTGTCAAAGGATTTCGATTTTCACCGGAACATAGTGCTATGCATGGAGTATTTCTCTATTTCATTCAATGAACCACTTATTTCAAAGTTTATTCACTAAGTAGTCAATGATTTAGAAAGCCTTCACTAGGTAATGGTTCAAGTACAAAAGACACCATTATTGACGCATGTTGCTAGATTAATGTCTCAAAATATTTTTTGGTTTTGTCAAAGATAAAAAATTCTTGACACAAGTGGGGGATTGTAATAGTTCGTGTTTGAATCAATTTTGAAACAAATTCATTCGTTAGAAGTTTTGAAACAAAATACATGAATGTAAGTTGTAACATTCTTTTTGTTTTTTATTTCTACGTTATAGGATTTTGAAAGAGTTTTTTTCATAATTCTATGTTATGGATTTTTGAAAGATAAGATTTTATTTTAGCTCATGAACCTATAAATAAATACAAGTTAATTAAATTCTTATTTTCAAAAACATTTTTCCCATAAATTGGGTTTCTTTTGTTTGAAAAGATATAGAACTCAAGAAAAAACCACTTTCCCTTGATAACACTAGTGAGACATTAATCAAATTGGTGAAATCACTAATTCAAGAATAGAAGAGCAACATTCTTGAATGCTACTTGTTTTATGGCTTAGTTGAATTCCAAAGATAGAGTTGTTATTTATTCTTTCGATTGCTCGTGGGAGAGACTCCAACTATCTTCAAGACACGTATTAACGTGTCTCTAAGCCAAGCAAGTTTTGTTTTGGATTTCTTATATTTTTGTCATTATTGTTCATTTTATTTAACAATTACAAGTCAAGAATTACATATAAGAACCCTCATTTTCATGTAATGTATTCTCTCATGGTCATGATGCTACAGCTAGTTGGCTTTGGAAACTAGCTAAAGCGCATGTTTTCTCGAATGATGCTATCATTTTCAAATGGTTAATCATTGGTAATAATTGAGTTCAATTCATATATTAGTAGTACTGTTTCTCTTCTTATTTCAATCTAAGTTGAGTTTCCTCTTATAAATCTAATTACAACTAATATGGCATACTTTCCAGTTTCCTCTTTGGTCAATTCTACCAAGGATCATACATTTCTATATCAAGTAACATTTAACTTTGAAACGCACAATTTACCCTTGATGAGATGATTGTTCCATAGGCAGAACTAGATGTGTATCGAATGTTTCGGAATAAGAATCCACGCTTGTGCGGAACATAGAGTATAAGTT
This sequence comes from Solanum pennellii, assembly GCF_001406875.1. NCBI lineage: Eukaryota > Viridiplantae > Streptophyta > Magnoliopsida > Solanales > Solanaceae > Solanum > Solanum pennellii. The sequence goes on along the minus strand of NC_028641.1, from coordinate 9,724,599 downwards.
GTATGCACCCAATTGACAAGCTGCTCCACCCTCTATGATCTACACATTGCAAGTAAATGCTTTTTTGAGGAAAACTTTTATAAGTGCCGAGTGGCTCGTTGGCACCAACATTTTGGGTATTAATACACTGGTGATTGAGATCATTCTTTTTCTGGAGGCCATATTCCAAATCAAACCTCAGTCACTAGACGAAAATAATTTCCTTGAGGGGACATTGTGCATTCAGGGGGCTTGATCTTCTTTCCATTATGTTTTTCCAGATTGCGGTATGTTTTTACAGATTTTAATATTGTTAATATATTTTTGTTCTTCATTGAATCATTAAACTTTGGTAACTTTGTATTTATAAAGTTCGTTGTATTCAGTTGCAATGTTTTAAACACGGATTGTGTAACAAAAATATCCATAACCTATTATTTCTTTTTAAAATGAAGGCTACTGTTATTTGCAAGTTGTTGAACCGATAATAAGTTAGTCATATAAAATATGTTATTTTCTTTTACTATACAAATTACACTTTAATAAGTTGTAAAACTTTAAGTCTGTTCAAAGGGCTATTAAACCAAAATATTAAAGAAACAAATTGCCCCTCTTTTTGAGCAAAAAACTCATCATAATTCCTTCTGTCTTCTTCTTTTTTTGGCAACAAACTGAAGACATCATATCCCTTTTTGTTGGTAACAAAGATATCTTAATACTTATTTATTTTGGAAAAAACACACACATCATAATTCTTTATTTTTGGAAATAAACTTATTATAATTCTTGAAATTGACTAAATATATCAACATCTTTATCCACCGTTGATTTTCTTTTTAACCCAACGACATACAAGTTCAATCCTCGTGATCATCTTCTCAATGGTTGGGTTATAACTCCCGGTGGGCTATAAATATAAAAGCCAATTGCTGTAGAATTTCACATACACACAACAATTCAATTCTTCCTCTTCATTTGTCTATTGTTTCTATAGATCCAAAAGCAAAATTGTTATATTTTTTTTTTGAAGTGAAAAAGAGCAATGGCCGGTAAAGGGAAAAACGTTGGTTCAAATGCTAAAAGGAGATCTCGTAGCAGCAAAGCCGGTCTCAAATTTCCAGTGGCTCGTATTGCCCGGTTCCTCAAAGTCGGGAAATATGCCAAACGTGTTGGTGCTGGAGCACCGGTATTTCTCGCTGTTGTGCTTGAGTACCTTGCAGTTGAGGTGAATTTGTCAAGTCCTTCTCTCTCTCTCTCTCTCTCTCTGTCTCTCTCCCTCTATCTATCTATCTATCTATCTCTATCTTTTTTATATGTCAAATTTCTAGGGTTTGTGGTTACTAAATTTTACATATATTGATTGATTGTAGGTGCTTGAGTTGGCTGGAATTGCAGTGAGGAATGACAAAAAGACTCGTACCACTCAAAGGCATATTCAATTAGCTATTAGGTTTGATAAGGAGTTGTATCAATTTCTTAGAGATGTGACCATTCCGAATGGTGGTGTTATTCCAAAAATTCACAAAATTTTGCTGCCTAACAACAAGAGTAACACTTCAAAGGCTGTTGTTGCTGCTCAGGAGGAGGAGGATTAAACTGAGTATTTCATCACTAGCATCGCGATGTTTGCTTTTATTAATTTCCTTATATTCATAGAAAACTTTATAATTCTATATTTATGTGGCTTAGAATAAAAACTCAACATACTTGGATCTTATATTAAGTATTGTTTAATTTTCTTCAGTTATCATATTTTTTATTAGTTCTATTGTTATTTATTCTTATATGTTCATTTCTTGATGTGTATAATAGTTTAACTTTTTTCCTCTCAAGAGTTCTTAGGAATCTTTGCTAACTATTTAATTTCCCAAATTTGAAATAGAATTTGAACTTAAATAGAAATTTCATGATAGATATAAAATACTGTAAACGAAAGTTTTTCTTAGAATGCTTTCTTAACTATTTTCCAAGTTTGGAATACAGAAATACAATTTCAATTTATTTTGAAATTTCATGATCAAATACTTGTAGTGACTAGATCTAAAGCAATGTAAATGAATTTTTTTCTATAAATATAAGAGATGATATTTGTAATATGATCATGGATATCGTTATTCATGTATTGACTTGTATTTTATGCTCTTGATAGCATGTCACTATTTCGAGACCCTATGGAAGAAAAAGTTCTGCATTAGAGGTTTGGGTGCACTTTTCACCTCGAAGTTGGTACGGTTTAACTCTTTTTAGACTTGTCTTGGATAGATTATGTTTATATTGAGTTGTTTCTATCGTTAGGTAGACTTAGGATTACTTTGTAGGTTTGTATGATCCTTAGACTCTTTATGGCAATTTTGGTTGCTTTGCTTAGTTTTTAGTCGGAAAACTTTAGTTAGGGTTGATCCTTGATCTTGGTGTCACTTAGTATCTTTAGAAATTCTTCTAGGTGTCATGAAACATAAGATTTGGCGTGTTTCTTTATTTTTTAGGATTGATTGTGTGCCTGTTGTTATATTTTGAGCCTTTAAGTTCGTTAATATTATTTATTGTTCGGCCAGAGGTTGTGAGCTTGGACTAGCTGAAGTTTCATATTAATACATTTGTGTTGCGTCAGGTTTTACCCTTATAATTGTTTCATGTGTTGAGATGGTACGATATCATGCATTTGGTACTAACTTTTGATTTGTTTATTCTTGAAAAAACTTTGGTACATTTATATTTAAGGATGAAAATAGGTTTCACTATGTTCTCCCCATATGTTGAGTTCTGAAGGGGAGGTTCACTAGTTAAATTTTGAGAAGATTTTATATGGGAAAATAAAAGAACTCAAAGTTTTTATGACATAAAATGACAAAATTCTTGATTTATGAGTTTGTATGCATATTGGGCCACTTTTACACTGATAAGCTTTAGGTATCGTTTCTGGCAGACCGTCAATTGAGAATACGAGTTATATTTCACTACAATGCACTTGTTGATGAGTCTGAGGTATTATTCCAGGTGGTTCGAGGATTCTTCCATGCTTCTACTTTCTTGTATTCATCACTTGCATCATATCATCCTTTTTGTGTGAGTTGTTGTATGTATGTTACGACTGTCCTATACTTGAGTATTTAATTTATTCTCACAATCTTGTGCTTTCTTCCCTCTTTTCTTGGTAGTATATTATCGTAACTTAGAACCATTCCACTGTAATGCTTAGAAGTTTCGTTTTTCTCTCTATATATTTGATCTTTCTAAGCTTGGTAGACCTGTTTTACCTACTGAGTACCCCATATTTTGGTACTCATACTATATTTCTCCATCTTTTTCAGATGCGGCTCTCAGTAAGAGCCATTCTCAAAGAGCAGTCGATCTCCCGTGATCGTTGTAGATTATGATTGTGGTGAGCTCTTGATGTCCAGAGGTTTGCTATGTTTCCTTATTTTGTACTATATTTTGAATTAGACAGACTTGTAAATATAACCTCTTTGTATGTAGATGCTCATTTACGAGTGACACCAGGTCCGAAGATTGATTATTGTGTTTAATTAATTTATTTTCTTTGAAGGCTACTGTTATTTTCAAACTTGTTGAATCGATAATAAGATAGTCATATAAAACATGTTATTTTCTTTTACTATACAAATTACACTTTAGTAAGTTGTAAAACTTCAAGTCTGTTCAAAGAGCTATTAACCAAAATACTAAAGAAAAATTTGCCCCTCTTTTTTTAGCAAAAAACCTCATCATAATTCCTTCTGTCTTCTTCTTTTTTTTGGCAACAAATTAAAGACATCATAGCCCCTTTTTTTGGTAACAACCATATCTTAATACTTATTTATTTTGTAAAAAACCCACACATCATAATTCTTTATTTTTAATAAACTTATTATAATTCTTGAAATTGACTAAATATTTCAACATCTTTATCCACCGTTGACTTTCTTTTTCATCCAACGGCATAGAAGTTCAATCCTCGTGATCATCTTCTCATTGGCTGGGTTATAACTCCTGGTGGGCTATAAATATAAAAGCTAGATTGCTGTATAATTTTACATACACACAACAATTCAATTCTTCCTCTTCATTTGTCTATTGTTTCTATAGATCAAAAAGCAAAATTGTTAGTTTTTTTTTTTTTTTGAAGTGAAAAAGAGCAATGGCCGGTAAAGGGAAAAACCTTGGTTCAAATGCTAAAAGGAGATCTCGTAGAAGCAAAGCCGGTCTCAAATTTCCAGTGGCTTGTATTGCCCGATTCCTCAAAGTCGGGAAATATGCCAAACGTGTTGGTGCTGGAGCACCGGTATTTCTCGCTGTTGTGCTTGAGTACCTTGCAGTTGAGGTGAATTTCTCAAGTCCTTCTCTCTCTCTCTCTCTCTCTCTCTCTCTCTCTATCTATCTATCTATCTATTTATCTATCTATCTATCTATCTCTATCTTTTTTATATGTCAAATTTCTAGGGTTTATGGTTACTAAATTTTACATATATTGATTGATTGTAGGTGCTTGAATTGGCTGGAATTGCAGCGAGGAATGACAAAAAGACTCGTATCACTCCAAGGCATATTCAATTAGCTATTAGGTTTGATAAGGAGTTGTATCAATTTCTTAGAGATGTGACCATTCCGAATGGTGGTGTTATTCCAAAAATTCACAAAATTTTGCTGCCTGACAACAAGAGTAACACTTCAAAGGCTGTTGTTGTTGCTCAGGAGGACGAGGATTAGACTGAATATTTCATCACTAGCATCGCGATGTTTGCTTTTATTAATTTCCTTATATTCATAGTAAACTTTATAATTCTATATTTATGTGGCTTAGAATAAAAACTCAACATACTTGGATCTTATATTAAGTATTGTTTAATTTTCTTCAGTTATCATATTATTTATTAGTTCTATTGTTATTTATTCTTATATGTTCATTTCTTAATGTGTATAATAGTTTAACTTTTTTCCTCTCAAGAGTTCTTAGGAATCTTTGTTAACTATTTAATTTCCCAAATTTGAAATAGAATTTGAACATACATAGAAATTTCATGATAGATATAAAAGACTGTAAACGAAAGTTTTTCTTAGAATGCTTTCTTAACTATTTTCCAAGTTTGGAATACAGAAATACAATTTTAATTTATTTTGAAATTTCATGATCAAATGCTTGTAGTGACTAGATCTAAAGCAATGTAAATGATTATTTTTCTATAAATATAAGAGATGATATTTTTAATATGATCATGGATATCGTTATTCATGTATTAACTTGTATTTTATGCTCTTGATAGCATGTCACTATTTTGAGACCCTATGGAAGAAAAGTTCTGCATTAGAGGTTCGGGTGCACTTTTCACCTCGAAGTTGGTTATGGTTTGACTCTTCTTAGACTTGTCTTGGTTATATTATGTTTATATTGAGTTGTTTCTATCGTTAGGTAGACTTATTATTACTTTGTAGGTTTGTATGATCCTTAGACTCTTTATGGCAATTTTGGTTGCTTTGCTTAGTTTTTAGTCGTAAAACTTTAATTAAGGTTGATCCTTGATCTTGGTGTCACTTAGTATCTTTAGAAATTCTTCTAGGTGTCATGAAACATAAGATTCGGCGTGTTTCTTTTTTTTTTAGGATTGATTGTGTGCCTGTTGTTATCTTTTGAGCCTTTAAGTTCGTTAATGTTATTTATTGTTCGGCCAGAGGTTGTGAGCTTGGACTAGCTGGAGTTTCATGTTAATACATTTGTGTTGCGTCAGGTTTTACCCTAATGATTGTTTCATGTGTTGAGTTGGTACCAGTGTTACAAAAGGCGAGCGCCTCCTCGCCTTTGGCGAGAGGCGAGGCGAGGCGATGGGTCCTCGCCATTCTCTACTGAGGCGAGGCGAGATCAAAATGGCGAGGTATGACGAGGTGTGGCGACACAATGGCGACAAAAAAGGCGTCGCCTTTTTAATTAAAAATATTTGACTTAACAATATTAGTCAAAATTAGGGTTTTTTTTTATACTTTTGAAATTTCTGCTTTCTCCATCGCTACTCTCTCTCTCTCGATTGACTCTCTTCTCGGCTTCTCCATCGCTGTCTCTTCTCCCTTGCTCTCTTCTCCAGTTCTACATCGTTGTCCGCTTCTCCATCGCTGAATATTTGCTAATATGTGTTATTGCTATTAAGATTTTGGATAAAATATGCAATTAAATATTTTAAATTTTTGGTATTAATTGGCGCCTTTATTCAAGGCAAGCGCCTCGCTGCTCGCCTCGCCGCGTGGCAAGGCAGGCCCTTTCGTCTTTTGTCGCCTCTCGCCGTCCACAACACTAGTTGGTACGATATCATGCATTTGGTACTCACTTTTGATTTGTTTATTCTTGAAAAGACTTTGGTACTTTTATATTTAAGGAATGAAAATAGGTTTCACAATGTTCTCCCCATATGTTGAGTTCTGAAGGGGAGGTTCACTACTTAAATTATGAGAAGATTTTATATGGGAAAATAAAAGAACTCAAAGTTTATATGACATAAAATGACAAAATTCTTGATTTATGAGTTTGTATGCATATTGGGCCACTTTTACACTGATAAGCTTGAGGTTTCGTTTTGGGCAGACCGTCAATTGAGTATACGAGTTATATTTCACTACAATGCACTTGTTGATGAGTCTGAGGTATTATTCCAGGTGGTTCGAGGATTCTTCCATGCTTCTACTTTCTTGTATTCATCACTTGCATCATATCATCCTATTTGTGTGAGTTGTTGTATGTATGTTACGACTGTCCTATACTTGAGTGTTTAATTTCTTCTCACAATCTTGTGCTTTCTTCCCTCTTTTCTTGGTAGTATATTATCGTAACTTAGAACCTTTCCACTGTAATGCTTAGAAGTGTCGTGTTTCTCTCTATATATTTGATCTTTCTAAGCTTGGTGGACCCGTTTTACCTACTAAGTACCCCATATTTTGGTACTCATACTATATTTCTCCATCTTTTTCAGATGCGGCTCTCAGTATGAGCCATTCTCAAAGAGCAGTCGATCTCCCGTGATCGTTGTAGATTATGATTGTGGTGAGCTCTTGATGTCCAGAGGTTTGCTATGTTTCCTTATTTTGTACTATATTTTGAATTAGACAGACTTGTAAATTTAACCTCTTTGTAGGTAGATGCTCATTTACGAGTGACACCAGGTCCGAAGATTGATTATTGTGTTTGATTAATTATTTTCCTTGAAGGCTACTGTTATTTTCAAGCTTGTTGAACCGATAATAAGTTAGTCATATAAAATATGTTATTTTCTTTTACTATACAAATTACACTTTAGTAAGTTGTAAAACTTCAAGTCTGTTCAAAAAGCTATTAAACCAAAATATTAAAGAAAAAATTTGCCCCTCTTTTTTGAGCAAAAAACTCATCATAATTCCTTCTGTCTTCTTTTTTTTGGCAACAAATTAAAGACATCATAGCCCCTTTTTTTGGTAACAACCATATCTTAATACTTATTTATTTTGGAAAAAACCCACACATCATAATTCTTTATTTTTGGAAATAAACTTATTGTAATTCTTGAAATTGACTAAATATATCAACATCTTTATCCACCGTTGATTTTCTTTTTCATCCAACGGCATACAAGTTCAATCCTTGTGATCATCTTCTCATTGGCTGGGTTATAACTCCTGGTGGGCTATAAATATAAATATAAAAGCCAGATTGCTGAAGAATTTCACATACACACAACAATTCAATTCTCCCTCTTCATTTGTCTATTGTTTCTACAGATCAAAAAGCAAAATTGTTAGTTTTTTTTTTTTTGAAGTGAAAAAGAGCAATGGCCGGTAAAGGGAAAAACCTTGGTTCAAATGCTAAAAGGAGATCTCGTAGCAGCAAAGCCGGTCTCAAATTTCCAGTGGCTCGTATTGCCCGATTCCTCAAAGTCGGGAAATATGCCAAACGTGTTGGTGCTGGAGCACCGGTATTTCTCGCTGCTGTGCTTGAGTACCTTGCAGTTGAGGTGAATTGCTCAAGTCCTTCTCTCTCTCTTTCTCTCTCTCTCTCTCTCTCTCTCTCTATCTATCTATCTATCTATCTATCTATCTCTATATTTTATATATGTCAAATTTCTAGGGTTTGTGGTTACTAAATTATACATATATTGATTGATTGTAGGTGCTTGAATTGGCTGGAGTTGCAGCGAGGAATGACAAAAAGACTCGTATCACTCCAAGGCATATTCAATTAGCTATTAGGTTTGATCAGGAGTTGTATCAATTTCTTAGAGATGTGACCATCCCGAATGGTGGTGTTATTCCAAAAATTCACAAAATTTTGCTGCCTGACAACAAGAGTAACACTTCAAAGGCTGTTGTTGCTGCTCAGGAGGAGGAGGATTAGGCTGAATATTTCATCACTAGCATCGCGATGTTTGCTTTTATTAATTTCCTTATATTCATAGTAAACTTTATAATTCTATATTTATGTGGCTTAGAATAAAAACTCAACATACTTGGATCTTATATTAAGTATTGTTTAATTTTATTCAGTTATCATATTATTTAATAGTTCTATTGTTATTTATTCTTATACGTTCATTTCTTGATGTGTATAATAGTTTAACTTTTTTCCTCTCAAGAATTCTTAGGAATCTTTCTTAACTATTTAATTTCCCAAATTTGAAATATAATTTGAACTTAGATAGAAATTTCATGATAGATATAAAATACTGTAAATGAAAGTTTTTCTTAGAATGCTTTCTTAACTATTTTCCAAGTTTGGAATACAGAAATACAATTTTAATTTATTTTAAAATTTCATGATCAAATACTTGTAGTGACTAGATCTAAAGCAATGTAAATGATTTTTTTTCTACAAATATAAGAGATGATATTTGTAATATGATCATGGATATCGGTATTCATGTATTGACTTGTATTTTATGCTATTGATAGCATGTCACTATTTCGAGACCCTATGGAAGAAAAAGTTCTGCATTAGAGGTTCGGGTGCACTTTTCACCTCGAAGTTGGTTATGGTTTAACTCTTTTTAGACTTGGCTTGGTTAGATTATGTTTATATTGAGTTGTTTCTATCGTTAGGAAGACTTAGGATTACTTTGTAGGTTTGTATGATCCTTAGACTCTTTATGGCAATTTTGGTTGCTTTGCTTAGTTTTTAGTCGGAAAACTTTAATTAAGGTTGATCCTTGGTCCTTGTGTCATGAAACATAAGATTCGGTGTGTTTCTTTTTTTTTTAGGATTGATTGTGTGCCTGTTGTTATATTTTGAGCCTTTAAGTTCGTTAATGTTATTTATTGTTCGGCCAGAGGTTGTGAGCTTGGACTAGCTGGAGTTTCATGTTAATACATTTATGTTGCGTCAGGTTTTACCCTAATGATTGTTTCATGTGTTGAGTTGGTACGATATCATGCATTTGGTACTCATTTTTTATTTGTTTATTCTTGAAAAAACTTTGGTACTTTTATATTTAAGGAATGAAAATAGGTTTCACTATGTTCTCCCCATATGTTGAGTTCTGAAGGGGAGGTTCACTAGTTAAATTTTGAGAAGATTTTATATGGGAAAATAAAAGAACTCAAAGTTTATATGACATAAAATGACAAAATTCTTGATTTATGAGTTTGTATGCATATTGGGCTACTTTTACACTGATAAGCTTGAGGTATCGTTTTGGGCAGACCGTCAATTGAGAATACGAGTTATATTTCACTACAATGCACTTGTTGATGAGTCTGAGGTATTATTCCAGGTGGTTCGAGGATTCTTCCATGCTTCTATTTTCTTGTATTCATCACTTGCATCATATCATCCTATTTGTGTGAGTTGTTGTATGTATGTTACGACTGTCCTATACTTGAGTGTTTAATTTCTTCTCACAATCTTGTGCTTTCTTCCCTCTTTTCTTGGTAGTATATTATCGTAACATAGAACCTTTCCACTGTAATGCTTAGAAGTGTCGTGTTTCTCGCCATATATTTGATCTTTCTAAGCTTGGTGGACCTGTTTTACCTACTAAGTACCCCATATTTTGGTACTCATACTATATTTCTCCAGCTTTTTCAGATGCGGCTCTCAGTATGAGTCATTCTCAAAGAGCAGTCGATCTCCCGTGATCGTTGTAGATTATGATTGTGGTGAGCTCTTGATGTCCAGAGGTTTGCTATGTTTCCTTATTTTGTACTATATTTTGAATTAGACAGACTTGTAAATATAACCTCTTTGTATGTAGATGCTCATTTACGAGTGACAGCAGGTCCGAAGATTGATTATTGTGTTTAATTAATTTATTTTCCTTGATAGCTACTGTTATTTTCAAGCTTGTTGAACCGATAATAAGTTAGTCATATAAATATGTTATTTTCTTTTACTATACAAATTACACTTTAGTAAGTTGTAAAACTTAAAGTCTGTTCAAAGAGCTATTAAACCAAAATATTAAAGAAAAAATTTGCCCCTCTTTTTTGAGCAAAAAACTCATCATAATTCCTTCTGTCTTCTTCTTTTTTTTGGCAACAAATTAAAGACATCATAGCCCCTTTTTTTGGTAACAACCATATCTTAATACTTATTTATTTTGGAAAAAACCCACACATCATAATTCTTTATTTTTGGAAATAAACTTATTGTAATTCTTGAAATTGACTAAATATATCAACATCTTTATCCACCGTTGATTTTCTTTTTCATCCAACGGCATACAAGTTCAATCCTCGTGATCATCTTCTCATTGGCTGGGTTATAACTCTTGGTGGGCTATAAATATAAAAGCCAGATTGCTGTAGAATTTCACATACACACAACAATTCAATTCTTCCTCTTCATTTGTCTATTGTTTCTATAGATCAAAAAGCAAAATTGTTAGTTTTTTTTTTTAAGTGAAAAAGAGCAATGGCCGATAAAGGGAAAAACCTTGGTTCATATGCTAAAAGGAGATCTCGTAGCAGCAAAGCCGGTCTCAAATTTCCAGTGGCTCGTATTGCCCGATTCCTCAAAGTCGGGAAATATGCCAAACGTGTTGGTGCTGCAGCACCGGTATTTCTCGCTGCTGTGCTTGAGTACCTTGCAGTTGAGGTGAATTTCTCAAGTCCTTCTCTCTCTCTTTCTCTCTCTCTCTCTCTCACTCTCTATCGATCTATCTATCTATCTATCTCTATCTTTTTTATATGTCAAATTTTTAGGGTTTGTGGTTACTAAATTTTGCATATATTGATTGATTGTAGGTGCTTGAATTTGCTGGAATTGCAGCGAGGAATGACAAAAAGACTCGTATCACTCCAAGGCATATTCAATTAGCTATTAGGTTTGATAAGGAGTTGTATCAATTTCATAGAGATGTGACCATTCCGAATGGTGGTGTTATTCAAAAAGTTCACAAAATTTTGCTGCCTGACAACAAGAGTAACACTTCAAAGGCTGTTGTTGCTGCTCAGGAGGAGGAGGATTAGACTGAATATTTCATCACTAGCATCGTGATGTTTGCTTTTATGAATTTCCTTATATTCATAGTAAACTTTATAATTCTATATTTATGTGGCTTAGAATAAAAACTCAACAAACTTGGATCTTATATTAAGTATTGTTTAATTTTCTTCAGTTGTCATATTATTTTTTATTAGTTCTATTGTTATTTATTCTAATATGTTCATTTCTTAATGTGTATAATAGTTTAACTTTTTTCCTCTCAAGAGTTATTAGGAATCTTTGTTAACTATTTAATTTCCCAAATTTGAAATAGAATTTGAACTTAGATAGAAATTTCATGATAGATATAAAATACTGTAAATGAAAGTTTTTCTTAGAATGTTTTCTTAACTATTTTCCAAGTTTGGAATACAGAAATACAATTTTAATTAATTTTGAAATTTCATAATCAAATACTTGTAGTGACTAGATCTAAAGCAATGTAAATCATTTTTTTTCTATAAATATAAGAGATGATATTTGTAATATGATCATGGATATCGTTATTCATGTATTGACTTGTATTTTATGCTCTTGATAGCATGTCACTATTTCGAGACCCTATGCAAGAAAAAGTTCTGCATTAGAGGTTTCGGGTGCACTTTTCACCTCGAAGTTGGTTATGGTTTAACTCTTTTTAGACTTGTCTTGGTTAGATTATGTTTATATTGAGTTGTTTCTATCGTTAGGTAGACTTAGGATTACTTTGTAGGTTTGATGATATTTAGACTCTTTATGGCAATTTTGGTTGCTTTGCTTAGTTTTTAGTCGGAAAACTTTAATTAAGGTTGATCCTTGATCTTGGTGTCACTTAGTATCTTTAGAAATTCTTCTAGGTGTCATGAAACATAAGATTCGGCGTGTTTCTTTTTTTTTTTAGGATTGATTGTGTGCCTGTTGTTATATTTTGAGCCTTTAAGTTCGTTAATGTTATTTATTGTTCGGCCAGAGGTTGTGAGCTTGGACTAGCTGGAGTTTCATGTTAATACATTTGTGTTGCGTCAGGTTTTACCCTAATGATTGTTTCATGTGTTGAGTTGGTACGATATCATGCATTTGGTACTCACTTTTGATTTGTTTATTCTTGAAAAAACTTTGGTAATTTTATATTTAAGGAATGAAAATAGGTTTCACTATGTTCTCCCCATATGTTGAGTTCTGAAGGGGAGGTTCACTAGTTAAATTTTGAGAAGATTTTATATGGGAAAATAGAAGAACTCAAAGTTTTTATGACATAAAATGACAAAATGCTTGTTTTATGAGTTTGTATGCATATTGGGCCACTTTTACACTGATAAGCTTGAGGTATCGTTTTGGGCAGACCGTCAATTGAGAATACGAGTTATATTTCACTACAATGCACTTGTTGATGTGTCTGAGGTATTATTCCAGGTGGTTCGAGGATTCTTCCATGCTTCTACTTTCTTGTATTCATCACTTGCATCATATCATCCTATTTGTGTGAGTTGTTGTATGTATGTTACGACTGTCCTATACTTGAGTGTTTAATTTCTTCTCACAATCTTGTGCTTTCTTCCCTCTTTTCTTGGTAGTATATTATCGTAACTTAGAACCTTTCCATTGTAATGCTTAGAAGTGTCGTGTTTCTCTCTATATATTTGATCTTTCTAAGCTTGGTGGACCTGTTTTACCTACTGAGTACCCCATATTTTTGTACTCATACTATATTTCTCCATCTTTTTCAGATGCGGCTCTCAGTAAGAGCCATTCTCAAAGAGCAGTCGATCTCCCGTGATCGTTGTAGATTATGATTGTGGTGAGCTCTTGATGTCCAGAGGCTTGCTATGTTTCCTTATTTTGTACTATATTTTGAATTAGACAGACTTGTAAATATAACCTCTTTGTATGTAGATGCTCATTTACGAGTGACACCAGGTCTTAAGATTGATTATTGCGTTTAATTAATTTATTTTTCTTGGCCTTCTTTGCGCCCATTTTGCATATTGTATATGATTTGAAAGCCTTTGGAGATATCTTTTCAACGCCGACGAGTTTGTGCATTTTCGATATCGTATGAGGGATATATGTCTATTGGAAGTTGGTTTGTTGAAGTAAGGAAGTCCAAATCCAGATTTAAGGAAGGGCAAATTACTCTTTTCACCAATTAATTTCCTATTTCATTTTTAGGAGTTTATTGGGGTAAAAACTAAGTTTAGTTCAGTTTTGGAAAGTCAAAATCACGCTTAGGGCTTGATGAATAGAGAAAAGAATAGAGAAAGGGAGAAAATTCAAGAATACGCCAAAAACATCAAGAATTGCGAGTGGATTTCATCCGGGGTGATCCCTACCAAGGTATGTGTCACGACCCAAAACGGGCCGCGACTGGCACCCACACTTATCCTACTATGTGAGCGAACCAACCAATCTAATCCCCAACATTTCAACCATAAATAACAAAATATAATGCGGAAGACTTAAAACTCATTAATGAAAATCGATTAAATAACTTATAAAAACTCAATACT
>NC_028641.1:9634710-9705306 GCF_001406875.1 Solanum pennellii | reverse complement strand
ATATACTATCCTGGTGTCGGAACGTGACACTCCGATCCATATACTATCGTGGTGCCGGAACGTGACACCCGATCTATACTCTATCCTGGTGCCGGAACGTGACACCTGATCCATATACTATCCTGGTGTCGGAACGTGACACTCCGATCCTCTATTTCTACCCTGGTGTCGGAACGTGACACCCGATCCCCTAATCTCATTACTTTAGTTCATTAAGCCTTCTTTTATACCAAGGCATCATCAATAACAAAGTAAAATTAGGGTTCAAGATTCAATAGCCTCATCATGCTAATTTCATCACAATTATATATAAAATCACATCATGCATGCACACAATTAAGCATATAGAAGACTTTATAATACTACCCAACACATATCATTCGCTATTAAGAGTTTACTGCGAATAGCATAAACCATAACCTTCCTCCACCGAAGAATTCGTGATCACGTAAGCTACTCCTCAAAATCTTCGCTTTCCTCTTCGTTCTCTCTTCTCTACTCGTTCGTTCGTTTCTCTCTTTTCCCCTCTGTTCTTTATATTTTTCTTATTCAAAACCCTTCTTCTTTTACCCTAATTAGCATATAATTAAGTATAAAAGATGAATAAAATAACCCACTTTTTATTTTAAGGTTGTCTCCTTTAATCCCCAAGTAATTGAATTATTAACTTTAACCCACTAACTTTATAATTATAAGCATGAAAAGTCCAAAACGCCCCTTTAAAAACTTAAGCAGAATTCCGACCCGAGTGAGCTGACGGAGACTGTGACGGTCCATCACGACTGTGACGGTCCGTCCTGCAGGTCCGTCACAAAGCTCAGAGACTAAATTTCAGTGAAGGGTCTGTGACGGCCCGTCGTGCCTACGACGGTCCGTCCTGCCATTTCGTCGTGAAGTTCAGAGAGTCGATTTCAGTACCCAAATTTCAGAATTCTAAGTGTTTTGGAACGAGACCCCCTCGACGGTCCGTCGTGCCCATGACGGTCCGTCGTGGGATCCGTCGACTCAGCCAGTTTTTCAAGAAATAAAAATCTGCTGCTCAAAACGACTAAACAGGTCGTTACAGTATGTGAGATCTCTTAGTGTTGGGTTGGTTCACCCACACACCAAGCTTGTTTCAATCTATGATTTTTGAATTGGTTGAATGAAATAGTGAATTTTTTTAAAAGACATGGTTGAATTCTTGTTAAGTGAGTTTTTGAATGTCTATTATTACTTTGATTCGTAATTCTAGGTTGTTTTTCATGTTAGATCTAGTGGGTATTGAAGGTACTAATAATCGTAAGAGTTTGGGAAAGAAACTAGAGAGCTTCAGGAGGTTTAACGTTGAAAAAAAAAGATAAAAAAATTCATCAAACGTCACATGGGCAGGGTCAGGGGCGACGCGCCCCATCTGCGCCAGAGGTTCTAGGGAAGCGCGCCTACAATTCGCCTAGATGGAGCCTCGGACCAAGGGGTCTGGCACGGTTGGCCCAAGACGCATTCAAATCGGTGTTTTTCACTCAGTTTTCATAATTCAAAACAATTAAGCCCTTCTTAGGTGTTTTAACACTTACTAATAATTTTAACTACTCTAAATGACTTCTAATCATATAGAAATCATCCAGAAACTTGAATATAAAACCTTAAATCCATAACTTCAAATTCAAGGAAGTTAGAGCCAAGTCTAGAGAATTCCTAAAGTCCTTTCAAGAAGTCTTTTGGGAGTACATTAAACTTGTTTTAAGACTTAAATATCAGGTTGAGTAAGGACTAAAGATAAGAAGAAGTACATTTCAAGTTTCATAAGTCTTTTAAAAACATTTTAAATGTCGTTTTAAGACTTAAGGTCGAGTTCGGTTCATATTAAAGTGAAGTATTCCTTCAAAACAGTTTATAGTAACTAAGTATTCCCAAAGGAACGTAAAATGTTTTCACTTCTAAAAAGAAGGGAAACTAAGATTTTCAAAGAGGCTAGTTTTCAGTTTAACAGAAATCGCTTTCTAAATGAAGCAAGCAGGGAAACTGAGATTTCCAAGATAGCCTTTAAGCTAAGTATTTTGAGCACAAATGTCAAAATCAATATGTTTTTAAAAACATAAGAGCCAGTATATTTGGGGAGTAGTATTGAGCACCGATATGGGGGAGAGTTCAAACAACTCATAGCCCGTATAAACCATGTAGCCACCATGGGTAGAATAGGGTCATATATTTTAGATAAAGCCTTTTCACAGTAGACTAGTGGATCCATTAGATAGTTCAAATCTTATACTTTTGGCCGGGTATAGAATGTGCTGGCAGCGTGAGGTAGATCGATGTATCATTACTATATCTCTTAAGTGATGGTTGTCGGTTAGAGAAATTTCACAGAAGTTAATTGTATTTATATTTATACATCAGTTTATTTTTATTTCTACATACATCTCAGAGTTTTTTGTATCCTTGTATACATTCAGATTTTACAGCATGTTTTTTAAATAGATTTTCTTTATATTTCTCTTTCTTTCAAACTGGTTTATATTGAATAAGTTAGTTATATTGAATCATATTATTCATGAACTGAGCAGAGTCAAGGTAAGTGTTCCTTATTACTCATTTTCAAGCTTAAATTGTTTTAGCATTCCAACTCGCATACTCGTACATTCAATGTAGTGATGTCATTTGGCCTGTATCCTATCATGATGCAGACGCAGGTAACCAGGATCAGCATCATCCATCGCCTCGTTGATCCAGTTGAGCATTCAGAGTAAGTGGTGAGCCTCATTGTATTCCAGTGGACTCTTTTTATTGATTTTACAGTGTTTTCCTTATAAGGATGTTGTGGGATCTGTCCCAACATCCATCTCAAAATTAGAAGGCTTCATAGATAGACAGTCATACAGTTTATTTTCGAGTCTCTCATCTTTGTATTGCAGATATTTTACTATGATACTAAGTGTCAATTTGGCCAGACTATATTTCTTTAAGTTATTATTGAGATTTTTTGTTGAGTTAAATCTTCCGTTGAGTTAAGTAAGCCAGGCCAAGGGTTCACTTGGGCTAGCAATGTTTCTCGAGTGTCGGCCATGTCTGTGGTGTAGACTAGGGGCATGACAAACTTGGTATCAGAGCCCAGAGTTGAAGAGTTTGAGGGAGTCTATGAGGTCGTGTCTGTAGGGTCCTAGTTATCGGTGTGAGCACCCTACATCTATAATTAGGAGGTTGCGGCATTTAGGAAATACTTCATTACTTGCATATTACTTTCATACGTTAGAGTTCATCTGTAAAAGTTTCTCTCTAACTCATGCTTGCGCACTTTTTAAGATAACCATGCCTCCACGAAGAGCAGCAAGAGGTCATCCAGCTAGGAGGAATATAGGAGAAATTTCTAATGTTGAGTTCACAGAGGCAATAAGGATGCTCGATCAAGTTGTGACGAATCAAGTTGGGCAGCAGAGAGGATCTCGACAAGAAGAGGATGACACTTCAAGAATTTGTGAATTCTTGAAAATAAATCCTCCAAATATCACGGGGTCGATCATTAGTGAGGATCATGATAATTTTGTTGAGGAATTGAAGAAGGTTTTTGATGTGATGCATGTTGTTGATGCAGAACGAGTTGAGCTAGTTGTATATCAACTGAAGAATGTCGCTAGGACTTCGTTCTATCAGAGGAAGGAGGGCAGAGATGAGGATCCATCACATCCGAGTTGGTCCTGTTTTGAAGAGCTTTCTTGGGGCGTTTCTTTCCCCTAGAATTGAAAGAGTCTAAGGTATGAGAGTTTCTTACACTGAAACAGGACTCTCTGAGTGTACATGAGTATGGGTTGAAGTTCACCCAGCTATCCCACTATGCTCTGAAATGGTTATGGACATGAGGAGCAGGATGAGCTTGTTTTATCACTGGCTTGGGTCGTGCATAAAGCAAAAAGGGTAGAGCTACAATATTGACAGGCGACATGGACATATCAAGGTTGATGATTTATGTGCAGCAGGTTGAAGAGGAGAAGCTGAAGGAAAAAGAAGAGTATGAAAACAAGAAATCTAAGATAGGGAATGAGTCCAGGAAGCTGAAGAGTGATGTCAACCGGTCAACCTTCCAACGAAAACAGAAGGGTCCAGCCCCATCATCTGCTAGTGCACCTGCACCTAAGAAAAAGGGTGAGTACTATGGTCAGAATTCTGGAGCTAAACCTACATATTCATACATTAGTGTGGCACAAGGGGGTAGTAAGCCTCATGCCTGCACTAACTGTGGTAAAAACCACTCCGGTGTTTGTCGTGAGGGCTCCATGAGTTGTTTTAAGTATATTTAGACCGGGCATTTAATGAGAGAGTGTCCAAATAACAAGCAAAGAAGTGGTAATGGGGGCAATTGAGACCAATCTTCATTAGTTTCTCCACCAAACATGGCTGCACTTAGAAAATCTACTTCCGGTGCTGGCAGGGGAATAAGCCGCTTATATTCTCTCAACAATCGCCAAGAGCATGAGAATTCTCCATATGTTGTCACTAGTATGATTCAAGTCTTTGACCTTACTGTTTATGCATTGCTAGACCCATGTGCGAGTTTATCTTTTCTAACTCCATATGTTACTATAAACATTGATATTATTCCTGAGCAACTTAGTGAACCATTAAGTGTCTCCACACCTATTGGTGAATCCATTTTAGCAGAAAGTGTCTATTGTGATTGTCCCGTTTTCGTCAATCACAAGAGTACCATGGCTGATTTAGTTGAGTTAGACCTGGTAGACTTCGATGTCATTCTTGGTATGGAGTAGCTTTATGCATGTTATGCCTCAGTTGATTGTAGAACTCGAGTAGTCAAGTTTCAGTTTCCAAATGAGCAAGTCTTAGAGTAAAAAGCAGTTTACGGTGCCTAAGGGTCGTTTCATTTCGTACCTTAATTCAAGGAATTTAGTTACAAGGGGTTGTATCTATCACTTAATCTAAGTTAATGACTCAAGTGTTGAGGTACCTTACCTTCAGTCAATTCCTATGGTAAAAGAGTTCCCATAAGTCTTTCCTGATGATCTACTCTGAGTCCCTCCTTAGAGAGAAATAGACTTCGGCACTTTATTCCAGATACTCGTCTTATATCTATTCTGCCATATATAATGGCACCAGCAGAGTTGAAAGAGTTGGAAGAACAGTTGAAAGGTCTGTTAGATGAGGGTTTTATTCGACCAAGTGTCTCACTTTTGGGCGTTCCGGTCTTGATTATAAGGAAAAAAGATGTTCCCTTAGGATGTTTATAAATTACCGTCAATTGAACAAGGTTACCATCAAAAATAATTATCCTCTTCCGAGGATAGTTGATCTTTTCGTTCAGCTTTCATGGTGCTTGTTGTTTTTCCAAGTTTGACTTCAGATCAAGCTACCACCAATTGAAAGTTAGACAATGCGACATTTAAAAACAATTTTTAGAACCATATATGGGCATTATGAGTATTTAGTCATTTCATTTGGGTCAACCAATGCGCCTGCAACATTCATGGATCTCATGAATAGGGTCTTCAAACCTTATTTAGATATGTTTGTTATCGTCATCATTGGTGACATACTAATCTTTTCAAGGAATGAAGAAGATCATGTTAGTCATCTCAGAATAGTCCTTCAGACTTTAAAATATAAGGAATTGTATGTTAAGTTCACAAAATGTGAGTTTTGACTAAAGTCGGTGGCATTACTTGCCACATAGATCAGGTGATGGGATTAGAGTTGAAAACCAAAAGATAGAAGCAGTTCAGAGTATTCCTAGACCCACGTCTCCAACTGATATTAGGAGTCTCTTGGGTTTGGGTGGCTACTATAGAAGGTTTGTTGAGGGGTTTTCTTCAATCTCATCTCCTTTGACGAAGTTGACTCAGAAGACAGTTAAGTTTCAATGTCTGAAGCTTGTGAGAAAATCTTTTAGGAATTGAAAAAGAGGTTGACTACTTATCAGAAGGTACTCAAGGTTTTGTGGTGTATTGTGATGCATCCAGAGTTGGTTTTGGTTGTGTCCTAATGCAAAATGGCAAGTTTATAGCATATGCCTCCAAACAGTTGAAAGTTCATGAGAAGAACTACCCAACCCATGACTTAGAGTTGGCTTTTGTAGTTTTTTCCTTGAAAATATGGCATCACTACTTTTATGGTGTTCATGTGGATGTCTTCACTGATTACAAAAGCCTACAATATGTATTCACTCATAGAGAGCTTAATCTCATACAAATGAGGTGTTTAGAACTACTCAAAGATTATGACATGAGCATTCTTTACCACCCAGGTAAGGCTAATGTTATTGTTGATGCCTTAAGCAGGTTATCTATGGATAGTACCACCCATCTTGAGAAAGTGAAGAAGGAATTGGTAAAAGAAGTGCATAGACTTGCACGCCTAGGAGTCCGACTCATGGATTCCACAAAAAAAGGAATAGTGGTGACAAATGGGGTTGAGTCATCGTTAGTTGCATAAGTGAAAGAAAAACAAGACCAAGATCTCATATTTCTTGAATTAAAGGCAAATGTTTATAAGCAAAGAGTATTAGATTTTGAACAAGGGGGAGATGGTGTGTTAATATAACAAGGTAAGTTGTGTTTACCTATGGTGGGTGGACTTCAAGAAAGGATCATGGGAAAGCTCATAGCTCTAGATATTTATTCAATTCAATTAGAGGAATGGTATGAAAAAAGGCATTGCGAATTTGTTTCCAAGTGCTCGAATTGCCAACAAGTTAAAAGTAGAACACCAAAGGCCTATAGGATTGGCTCAGAATACAGAAATTCCAGAACGGTAGTGGGAGATGATTAACATGGATTTTATCACATTCTTGCCAAGGTCTCACAAGCGACATGATTCCCTTTTGGGTGATTGTCGATAGAATGACAAAATCAGCCTATTTTCTGCCATTAAAGACTACATACTTAGCAGAATATTATGCCAAATTTTACATTCAAGAGGTTGTAAGACTTCGTGGAGTTCCGGTCTCCATCATTTCATATAGAGGTGCAAAATTTACTGCCTAGTTCTAGAATTCTTTTCAGAAATGCTTGGGTACAAAAATAAACTTAAGTACTGCTTTTCATCCTCAAACGGATAGGCAAGCAGAGCACACAATTGATACCCTAGAAGATATGTTACGGGATTGCGTGATTGATATCAAGGGGAGTTGGGATGATCACCTACCTCTCATCGAGTTCGCTGACAACAACAGTTATCATTCGACCATCCAAATCCATACAAAGCTCTTTACGGGAGAAGATGCAGATCTCCTATTGGATGGTTTGAAGCTGGTGAAGCAGGATTGATAGGACCATATTAGTTGACCAAGCTATGGAAAAGGTGAATGTGATTCAGGAGAGATTGAAAATGGCACAAAATCATCAGAAATCTTACACAGATGTTAGGAGAAGGCCGTTGGAGTTCGAAATGGATGATTGGGTATAGTTGAAGATTTCACCCAGGAAGGGTGTTATGAGGTTTGGTAAGAAGGGAAAACTCAGTCCCCAGTATATTGGACCATATCTCATAGCCGGCAATGTAGCTTATGAGTTGGAGCTTACCCAAGAGTAAGCAGCAGTTCATCCAGTGTTTCACATCTCTATGTTGAAGAAGTGCATGGGGGGTCCTTCATTGATCGTACCAACTAAAAATGTGGGGATTAAGGATAGCTTACCCTATGAAGATATTCCGGTTCAGATCTTAGATTGCCAAGTTTGCAAGCTGAGAACAAAGGAGGTTGCATCAGTCAAGGTTTTTTAGAGGAACCAATTTGTTATAGAGGCTACGTGGGAAGCTGAAGAGGATATGAAAAGGAGATATCCACATCTCTTTGTGTCACGACCCGAGAGTACACATTAGAAGATATCGCATTCCCATGAATCATAACACAGCGTACTTGACCTCTCAGAGGTCTTGTACTATCCCTTTGACATCATTCATTGCATACATGTATGAAAATTAGTGTGGAATTAAAACTTTTCACACGAAAAAAATACTTCAAAATATCTCTTTATAGAAATAATAAGGAGAGGCTAAGTCTCAAAGCCACCATCTTAGACACACGAATCTCTTGGGACACGGCCCATACATCAACAATATAAAAGTATCTAAGTCTATTATAAAGCCTTTAACAAAGAAAACTAAATATAATAATGTCCTGGGATCTATTGAGGACATACCCCAACTTTGCTTAAATGAACATTAATCCAAGCTTCTCTTCAAAGGACTCCTATCAAATTCCACCTACACCTTTAGAGATAACAAATTATACGGAATTAGTACATTAGAATACACTAAGTATGGTGACATGCAATTAAAACCATGCTAAAAGGACATTTATATAAAATATGCTCTTTTTGTAGAAAACCTTTAAGACAAATATAAGAGTAACTTACAAGTCAACATAAACAGTTATAAGTCATGTAACACAACAAAGCATATCATTACCTCAAATCTTACAAACATAAGACTCTACTACCAAAGGTCCTCCTAAGTCTCACTTGAGTGAGAGATGAGCGGCCACCCATACAACCCCTTCACACACACATAAGAGATCCTTAAGTATTCCTAAGATAAGATTATTCACTATATTCAATTAAATCCCTACCTAAAGTTACTCTAAGACTCACCTAAGTAAGACATGAAGAGACCGCCCATACACCCTCTCCAAGCCTACCTAAGTAATCCTCAAAGCTACTCTAGATAAGTATTTTTCCGTTTACATGCATTTAAGTTAAGTCATTATGTTTCTTAAGTCATTTAGAAGACATTCAACAATTAAAACATTCACATGATGGTCTTGGGGAAGACCTAGGGAACCTACACACTAGCATCTTCAAAGTCTACTCGTGCAATATCTAGATAGCATACCATTCCACTACCTAAACTTTGTAGAATATATCAAATACTAGAATGTATCCCACAATATGAGAATAGGCAACAACCGACATAGACCATACTAGCTAGGCATGAAATTCAGAGTCAAACCCTACTCCGATGGAGGGTGTTCTACTTGCCAAGGGTAGAACTAGGACAAATCCCATGTAGGCACATGGTGAAGGAATATCAAGGGTTTCTTTGTACTCTAGTCTCCTCTCAACTAGAGCTACTCCCCAAGTATACTCACTCGGTGCTAGCTTTTGTTCTCATAGAGTAATTCAATGAAGGAGCATATGAAGAGGTACCATATCTTAGTCATAACCAAATCATAATACACCTTACCAAAGAGGGTCCACTAGGGGCTGCCTTACAATGGTTACTAGGATAGCTCAATGACTTTCATAAAGATGATTTCATGTTGTTCGATACAGCCAACCCCTAAGTCCACCATTCACACAAGAGAGATACCATTATGGCTTTCAACTTCAAGGATATCATAACCTCCTTTCTAAAAGGTTCCACATAAATGACCTTCTTAACTATATTCAAGATCATATTCCATCATACATATACATTCATTATAAAGGTGCTTTAGCCTACTAAGTCAAGGATCATATTGATATTCTTCATGTATCAAGTAAGGGACACAGATCAACAAAAATAATACACAAACATACTTCATCTCATCACATGTACAATATAGTTCAAGTAGCATATAGGAACAACTAAGCATACTACAAGTCACCCTACACACTCAGATAGAATCATCAACATAACTCCTCATAAGGTTCACATAGTTAACTAGGAATATTAACACTTAAAGTTCAAGTATACACACACGAAGACATCACTATAGCCTATCATAATCACATATAAACATATAATCACTTATAAGAACACATACTTTGACTTTACATACACACATAAGTCATATAAAACCCTCACAATGATCATATATACAAGTTATTACATGTTAATATCATAATTCATAAAGTAATGCCGACTAGGCCACATTGTTTCACAATTCATAAAGTAATGTCGACAAGGCCACATTCTTCATAATTATATCAAATAAGCACCATCGCCATAAGTGGTCATACCAATCATCACAATTTAAGATCCATACTAAACAATACAGAGAAAATTAGGTCAACATACCACCAATCCAATCTCAACAACTCTAACCTATAGCCAACCCAATCAACTCAATCCACAAAGGCTCTTACCAATAGTCATAGTCACCAATTCAACCCATAATCATAATATACAATGATCCAAGATAATTAATATTAATTCATCAATTTAGGACAACCTACATACAATTCTAACATGTTTCTTACATAATTCAATAGCCTAAATCAAACTACACAAGAAATCAATACATTTGAGACATGATCAAATCACCCATAATATGACCAAATTAAGAAATTCATGATTTGCATGGGTTCATGGAGTTTTTTATCTAAAATCATCAAATTAACATCAATTCAATCATAACTCATTGATTCAAAACGTCTTATGCAAGAACTCATGGCTAGATTACAAAATAGGACAATTCATCTTTTGAAAAGATCTTAGAAATCACTTTGAAGATTGACTCCTTAAAGAAAAGAGATTCAAGGATGAAAATTATCCACGCAACTGAGAGAAAAATTGATGGAAAAATCAATCTCCCAACTCCAATCTCCCTTCAAGCTTCAATGATGTTCTAGAAAGTTCTTCTTTGGGTTTGGGGTTTTGATTTTGAATAATGAACTTGGTTAGGGGTTTTAGACTTATAAAACTGCTTAAAATACCCATAATACCCTTAAATAACCGTCCAAAATATTTTTAGGAAGCTAGGTGAAATTCCTAAAATGCCCAAGGCTTGACCGAGACACCTGCAGAAATCTGCAAGTGCCAATCGATGGTTCAAGCTACGCCCCGTAGACCCACCTACAGACTGTCCTCCTTAAGGAACCTTAGGTTGGTTATTGGAGAGTTGTGCCCTATGTTTCCAACTTAAATATGTATACAAGTTAGGAACCTCTCACATCGAGTTCAACCAAAACGAACACGTAAAATATGCTAAGGCACACCTAAACATACAAGCAGGTCACAAGGCAAATCTTTCGAACGTCATGGACGTTCTTGGACGTTTGACCTCCACACATCACAAAACCTTATACACTGCCTCAAAACATCATTATAAACCATTTTAGGACTTTGAAACCTTATGACACACGTGTTAGGCTCTAGCTTCACCTAAGTCTTTTTAGAGGTGTTACACTTTGAATCCGGAGAGAATGCAGATCAAGGTGATAACTCTCTTCCTAGTACTTTATAAACTATGAGTAAGCATGTGGTTACTTGATTTTGTTTGGTGAGTGTTGAACTTGATGTTACTATCCTTAGCAATCCTTAGCATAGTAAAAGAAATCTCATTCGAGGATGAATATTTCCAAGGGGGATATATTGTAACATCTCACAATTTGAAATGACTAAGAATAAGCTAAGAAACTAAAAATATTCATTTGGAAAGAAAAGGAAAAATCTGGAAAATTGTCTAAGTTAAGAAAGTGATTATTAGTCATTTTCAAATGGTCATAACTTCTAGCTCAGGATGAGTTATATATAGTTCTTTAAATGATTAGACATCCCTTTGAGAGATCTTTCCAATCCCACCGAGTTTGCACATTTTTGATATCGTATGAGGGAGATATGCCTATCAGAAGTTAGGTTGTTGAAGTAAGGAAAGTCCAAATCCGGATTTAAGGAAGGCAAACTAGTATTTTCACCAATTAATTTCCTATTTGGTTTTTAGGGGTTATTGGGGTAAAAGCTAAGTTTAGTTCAGTTTTAGAAAATCAAAATCACACTTATGGCTTGGAGAAGAGAGAACATAAGAAAGAAAGGGAGAAAAGTCAAGAATTCGCCAAGAACGTCAAGAATTGCGAGTGCATTTCGTCGGAGTGATCCCTATCAAGGTATGTGAGATCTTTTAGTGTTGAGTCAATTCACCCATACACCAAGCTTGTTTCAATCCAATGATTTTTGAATTGGTTGAATCAGAATAGTGAAGTTTTTGAACACGGTTGAATTCTTGTTAAGTGAGTTGTTAAATGTTTATTATTGCTTTGATTCGTAATTCTGGGTTGTTTTTTTAGT
Source organism: Solanum pennellii (assembly GCF_001406875.1). Lineage (NCBI taxonomy): Eukaryota > Viridiplantae > Streptophyta > Magnoliopsida > Solanales > Solanaceae > Solanum > Solanum pennellii. The sequence continues at coordinate 9,693,333 of NC_028641.1, read as the reverse complement.
TAGATCTGGTGGGTATTGAAGGTACTAATAATCCTAAGAGTTTGGGAAATGAACTAGGGAGGTTTAGGGGGTTTAGCGTTGAAAAACGAGATGAAAAATTCGTCAAACGTAACCTAGGCAGGGTCAGGCGTGGCGCGCCCCATCTGCGCCAGAGGGTCTGGGGCGGCGCGCCTGCAGTGCGCTCAGATGATACCTCATAAAAAGGGGTCTAGCGCGGCAGGCCCCCGACGCGTCGAAATCGGCATTTTCTACCCAATTTCCTTGTTAAGTCTAATTAAGCCTTTCTAAGGTGTTTTAACACTTACTAATGATTCTAACTACTCTAAGAGACTTCTAATCATATAGAAATCATCAAGAAACACGAATTTACAACCTTGAATCCATAACTTCAAATTCAAGAAAAAGTTAGAGCCAAGTCTAGAGAATTCTTTAAGTTCTTTCAAGAAGTCTTTTGCAAATACTTTAAACTTGTTTGAAAACTTAAAGATCAATTTGAGTAAGGACTAAAGATAAGAAGAAGAAGTTCATTTCAAGTTTCATAAGTCTTTCAAAAATGTTTTGTCGTTTTAAGACTTAAGCTCAAGTTCAGTTCAGAGTAAAGTGAAGTATTCCTTCAAAGCAGTTTATGGAAACTAAGTATTCCCAAAGGAACTTAAAAGGTTTCACATTTAAAAAAAAAAAAAAGAGAAACTGAGATTTTCAAACAGCCTTCGGGCTAGTTTTTAGTGTAACAGAAATAACTTTCTAAATGAAGCAAGCACGAAAACTGAGATTTCCAAGATAGCCTTTGATCTAAGTATTTTGAACACTAATCTCAAATCACAGAAATCAGTACGTTTTTAAAAACATAAGAGCCAATATATTTGGATAGTAGTATTGAGCACCAATATAGAGGAGAGTTCAGAAAACTCAAAGCCCCATAATCAAGTAGCCACCATGGGTAGAAAAGGGTCATACTTTTTAGATGAACCCTTTTCACAGTAGACTAATGGATCCATTATGCAGTTCAGGTCCTATACCTTTGGCCAGGTATAGGATGCGCTGGCAGCGTGAGGTAGATCGATGTATCATCACTGTAGCTCTTAAGTGATGGTTGTCGGTTAGAGAAACTCTCACATAAGTTAATGTATTTATATTTATAAATCAATTTATTTGTATTTCTACATACATCTCGGAGTTATTTGTATCCTTGTATACATTCAGAGTTTACTACCTGTTTCTGAAGCAGATTTTCTTTATATTGCTCTTGATTTTAAATTGTTTTATATTGAATGAGTTAGTTATATTGAGTCATATTATTCATGAATTGAACAGAGTCAAGGTAAGTGTTCCTTCTTACTCCTTTTCAAGCTTAAGTCGTTTTAGCATTCCAACTCGCATACTCGTACATTCAATGTACTGATGCAATTTGGCTTGCATCATATCATGATGCAGATGCAGGTAACGTGGATCAGAATCATCCAGCGCCTCGTTGATCCGGTTGAGCATTCAGATTCAGTGGTGAGCCTCCTTGCATTCTGGACTCCTTTTAATAGTATTGGTGGATCTGGAAAGAATCTACCAGATTATTAAGTTTTTGTTGTAATTTTTTTAATTATTATGTTTTGTTGTACTTTTAAAAATTACTATATATTTTATATTTCATATTTGATGTATGTCAATAACTACTTTGTTGAATGTTTATTATTTTTAAGTACATTGTATTATTTGTTTAATTATTTATATCTTTTCAGTTTTAATTTTTGTGAAGGTTAATTGTAGTTATATCCAATTGTAATTTATAGTAGAATTAACATAAATTTAATTTTTTTTTAAAAGTCATATATAGAAAATAAATTTATAAAAAAACTAACTTGTATATCTAAAATCAATATTATAAAAATATTACATAAAAATAATTAAATATACAAGAGATTTAATTAAAACATACTATTTATATAATGTTTTATTATAAGTTTTGTGTAATAAATGATTTTAAGGGTTGGGGTATCTAGGTTAGGAGTTTTCTCTCTACTCTAGTTTCATCATGGATAGTGAACCTCAAAGAATGGATTTACACCAAGAGATCCCCCCCAAAGCCTCCAGATATTCATATAACCCAGTACCCTTCCCAATCCACTTCTAGTTCGTATAAAGGAATGCTCTTACCCAATGTACAAGTAATCAATGAAACAATAATTGCAGATCCATCGAGTATCCTTACTCCAGAAGGAATAACGGAACGAATGGAAGGTATTGAGATTACTGAGGAAGATAAAATTCGAAGTATTCTCCTTGGAAATTCTCGGTGATTATCAAGCTCCAATGGAAGTGAATGCTTCATCAACTATTAAAATCTAAACTATAAATCCTTAGGAAAATTTCAGACGAGTTCCCACTCATAGATCTTGGTTGTGACTACTTCATAGATAAATTCTCAAAAGAAGAACATCTCAACAGAGTTCTTCAACTGGGGCCATGGTTTATAAATGGGCATTTTCTGTCAGTCCAAAAATGGGTACCAATTTTTGTAGCTACCATAGCAACTCAAACAAAGACAACAATCTGGGTGAGGCTCTCTCAACTCCCCACAGAATTCTAGGACAATGTGATCCTAAAAAATTGGCAACTCTATTGGCAAGCTACTTAAATTTGATGCATGTACAAGCACAACGATGAGAGGGAGATACGTCGAGCTGTGTATTGAAGTCTCACTAGACAACCCAGTAAAATCCTATGTTCAAATTGGTGCCCACAAACAAGAAATTTGGTATGAAGGAGTAGGCAAATTAGGTAAAAAGTGTGGTAAAATTGGTCACACCATTTTAAACTACAGTTTCATAAGTCACCTACATAATGATTTAACTACCCAAAGTCAACCCTTGAATAAACAAAACGATTGGCATACGGTTTCCTTCCCAAGGAATAAAAACCACTCAAAAAGCCTTCTAAAAAGTAGGAGAATAACAAATACACGCCAACGTGTGACTCGATTTCCGATGCAGCAGCCACAGGTAAGTCTACTAACTCTACTAATGCAATCAAATTCTCAACTAAAATCTCAGGCCATATCCCTTCTCCTACTAATAAGTTCCTCGTTAGTAATGTCTGCATTTCTATGCCTTCATTGCAGCTAACTAAAAAATTTCAACCCCTCCACAACAATGAGTATAATATCGCAGATCCTCAGCTCGATAAGCATACTAACCCCCAGATCCTATTTCAGGAACTGCTAACATTCTCATCCTTGCGTCCTAAGAAATCGATAATGCTACAATCGTCACACGAAGAGACCAAACTACCAATTTCGCAAACTTCGACCCTCATACATCTGGCAAAAAAAGTTTCGCTGAAGAAAAAAATATCATAACCACACATATGGACATTTGTCATCATAATCCTCAGGACACGTACCCCCCTTCCTTTGAACACTTGGCAACCCCCTCCTGCCAAATAGAAGTAATCAAATCTAGTGAAGAAATCATTCTTGTTAACCACGAAATACCTGTCAGCATTAACGATCACACTTTTTCTATAAAAGCCACCAATCTAGAGCAACACCAACTCCAAGAAAAGGATACCCAATCATTACATGGAGATATTACACCTTCATTTTCTCCGCTAAACCCCAAATCTGAATATTTCCCCGGCTCCAATGGAAAGGATCCATTTACCACCAAACATTCACAAAACCTTTCTTCAACCACTAAGGTCACCCTCCTCATTTCCGACCATGAACACCCACCCATTCCCTCCAAGCGACAACAACACCCTAGTCTATGCCACCCATGCTCTTCCACCCTCCCAACCCCCTCTATCTTGGTTAGAGCAGGGTATGAGAGATCAGGCAGTAATCTTCACGATGGATATCCTGGGGCAGGAGATCATTTTTATACTCCATAATCCAAACTTCCTAGCCCAACTAATAACAGAACGAATGAATCTAGCAATGGACAACTACTCCAATCAGATTTGGTTGAGCAACATCCTCAACCCCCTTGCTCCGATCGTAGCTACAGCCCTATTCCACAACATGCAAACCCTCTGGCACCAACCATCACACTTCAACTTCAGCCAGTGAGGCACGACCTCCCCTAAATTCCGCCAATGAAGACAACCCTAAAAAACTCTATTTTCTTTCCTTGGACCCCCATGCAACCTCCTCTCATCTTTCCTCCAAATGCCCCAAACTCCCATAACGTACCAACAAGGGCGATGCATGTAGGAGAGGAAGAACCAATGGACCAGCATCCCTTGTTCATAGAAATATCAAGCCTAAAAAGAGTTGCCCTTATGTTTTTCCCAAATAAAAGAAATACATTTATCTATGGCCAGTGATACTAAAGAAATGTTCGATAGACATTTGCCCACCTTTTAATCTAGCAGCGGCAAAATTAGCAATAGTTTTGAGCCCAACTCTGATGAATCACGAGATGTTCTAGGACTCTAAATCTTCCTTAACTATGAATCCTGCAAACACTATAATAATCTGGAACATAAGGGGTTTCAGGAATGACCTTTTTAAGAGAAATCATAAGGAATTAATTAATACTCACTATCCTTGCATCTTAGCTCTTCTTGAAACTAAGCTTGATGATAATGATGCCCTGAGGATGAGCTGAATTACTCTGGCATGCTCGAAACTCCGGCAGTTGGTGGTTCGGGGGGGACTAGTTATTCATTGGCATGACCATTTGATCACCCAAACCTATGTGTGGCACTCTGATCAGGAGATACATGCAATGGTCCAGGTACTCTTTAGCCAAAGTCCCTTGTCTTTTACTGTCATATATGCTAGTAATAATGTTAATTATCGTAATAACCTCTGGAATAATCTCAAAAGTGTTTATGATGACTATAAAGGTACCTGGCTCATTGGGGTGATTTTAATGAAATCATCAATCAAAATGAATAATGGGGAGGTAGACCCACTAACATAGTCAGGGACGATAACTTTGTTAACTGCATTTACTACTGTAAATTTCTTGATTTGGGCTTTAAAGGTTCACGATACACTTGGTCCAATCATCGTAAAAAAGGTCTAATCTTGGAGAGACTTGATTGTTGCATGGCTAATGAAGCCTGGCAAAATAATTTTGACAATGTGACAGTTACCCACCTCCCCAAAACCTTCTCAGACTACTCTCCTCTCTTAATTACGCTAAATAATTTTACTCGTCCCCGGACTAAATCTTTTTGGCTGGAAAAATTTTGGTGCTCTCCTGCTGAGTTTCGAAATTATTGTTTCTGATGGTTGGACTACTTATGATATCTTTAACCCCTGCTCCAATTTTGAACAGAAGGTCATGGATTGGAGTAAGCTTACTTTTGGAGATATACATAAAAAAAAGTTCTTCTTGCTAGACTAGCAGGCATTCAAAATTCCTTTCCCTTAAGTGATCTTTTATTCAATATCAGTGATAATTTGAATAAAGAATACAATACCCTTCTCCGATTAGAAGAAGATTATTGGAAGCTCCGATCTAGAATTAACTGGATTAACGACGGAAACGCTAGCACTAACTTTTTTCATCTTTTCTGTATTTCATCGTCAAAAGGAAAAATAAAATTACTTTTTTTGTGGATGATAGTGGAAGCTGGATAAATAACCATAGTGACTTACTTTCATACACAGAAAATTTCTTTCAAATATCTTTACTACCAACCATACTTGTTCCAAACTAAAAGACACTAGAAAGATTATCACCTCCTATAGGAAAGTTGTTCTTCACTCTCTCAATGCTCCCCTCTCTTATTAAGAAATAACCCAAGCTATCCAACCCTACAAACCACTCGGCCTGACGGTTTCCACCCCTTCTTTTACCAAAACTATTGGGATATAGTAGGGAGTTCGGTTAACGCCTTCTACTACCAAGTGTTCAAAACACAATCTATCCTTCCGGATATTAATCATACTAAACTGTGTCTCATTCCGAAAATCCATAATGCCAATAATCTCAAGATTTTTAGGCCTATTGGGATCTACAACACGCTTTACAAAGTCATCACCAAAATCATAGTTAATAAAATCAAGCCTTTCCTCCAAAAATTAATTGGCCCTTACCAATCCAGCTTTTTAGCAGGAAGACGTCCTTCCGATAATGCCATTGTCGTTCAGGAAATTGTGCGCCATTTTAACCGCACAAAAAAATGTTCGAGATTTTTTTACACTCAAGATAGATCTCGAAAAGGCCTTCGACAAGCTTGAATGGTCTTTCATCTACAGAGATATGGTATTTTTCAACTTTCCCCCATAATTACCAAGCTCATCATGAATTATCACGGTCGGACCCAGTAAGACAGACGCGGGTGCTCGAGCACCCATTGATTTTCGAAATTTTTTTTATATATATATAGAAAATATGATACATATGTTATTATAATTTAAATGAGCACACATAGAACAAAAGCAGTTGTGGGTGAGCTGGTTTAAACCTCTGCAATAAGAGGTGCGCGAAGCTACTAGCGAGGGTTTGAATCCCGCTAGTAGCACTTTTTATTTAAAAAAATTTCCAGCGAATTTTACGCCTGGAAGTGAGCACCCACAACCTTTAAATCCTGGATCCACCACTGTGAATTGTATCACTACAAGTTCGATAGTTGTTCTTATCAATTGGACTAGTACGAACTATTTTAACCCTTGTCAAGGCATCAGACAAGGATACCTATGTTCCCCTACATTTTCATTCTTTGCATGGAGCTCCTCTCATTTTATATTAACTACCAAGTAATATTTGCCTTTGGTACCCTATCTATATCTCCTCTCTCACACCTTTTCGGGAAGGCAAATCTTAAAACTATCCATTTCATTGACACCTCCCTTCAATTATTCTGCCATCTTTCAGGTAAGACTATAAATCATAATGTGTTCAACAGAACCTTTAACAAAGTTCCCAACTCCATCCTATTCTCATTCAGAACTGACTCGCCATAACGACATACCTAACATAATCTCTTGTTTCAGGTATTGGCTGAGGAATCCTCCTATCACGCATAGCTACAAAAATGGTAACAATGTAGTTCATGTGTTGGCGGCTAAAGCTAAAATCAATGCATCTTTTTTGGAACCCCCTACCTATTTGTTGCATACAGAAATGGTAACAACATTATCATATTGATTTACTTAGTACTAGTTTAACTTCTTTAAATGCATCTAATAATAACCCCACTAATGTAATTAAACATCTGTTTTAATTTATAGGACAAACTTACATATCACTAATTCATATGTCTGAAAAATTAAATTCCATGCTAAACAAATTGGATAAGTATATTTTCTCATGAAATTTTTCATTATCAAATCTCAAAATTGTCAATTTTAAACATCTTTCCATGTATAGGTAGTCCTTGTGTGGTCACAAAAATTATAATTCTCATAAGTTAAGGCGATTCAGTAGGAAGACTGAAATAGAAAATACTTTATGTGTTTTAATTTACGTGACAAATAAGCATGGAATTTTTTTAAAAATATTACAATTTTAGAAAATTGTGAATTTTTAAATATATTATCATATTTGTTTAATTATAAAAACTTTATATTGACGACAAAATTGAAATGTTACATTCTCTTTAAAATATTGAAAAATTAAAAAACATTACCACATAAATTCAAAAAGAAAGAATAATATGAATTGTCAAAATCAAATCAATATATATAGCTTAATATACAGGCTGCTGCCCACAGACTAATGAATTGTTTGCATATTTGTAAGCAGTAGTGAGAATATAAAACAAAGACCTCAACATTGTCAACTTCTATAATTTACCTTGCATGTGACTTGCTTTTTTTCTTACTATATATATAGTGGCTGGTTGTATCTTTTTTATTTTATTTTATTGTTTTCATTTTTTGTGTGTTTTTAGCATCTTCATTCTGACTTTGGGATAATTGGCCTGATTTGTTATGGGGATATGGTCAGTCTTCTAAAAGAAAATAATCCATTCAACTGCCCCCTCCCCCCTCTTTTATTTTTACTTTCTTCGTCTTGTATTGACTTAAAATTGATTGGAGTATTCACCCTTAATCAGAATTTCGAGTTTAAGTTTTGAATATAGAGAAGATCATATTAGGAGCGTCGCCTTCAAATAGACCCCTGTAGCCTGTAGTGCGTGATTTGAATTTAGTCAGGATTTCAATATATGCTCCAGACATCGAATTGGAAATTTTTAAAAAAAAAATTAAGAAGTACTCTTCAATTTCATACTTATTAAGAAAAATATTTTAAGGACGTATTTTCTACTATTATTTTTTGTGAAATTATAAATATAATTTTATAAATAGTATAATTTATCTCCTAGAAAATATCAATTTCATTATAGTCAACAATAAAGATAAATATGTATGAAAAGACAAGTTAACTCTTAATTCCTTAAATTAAAAATTTATATTAATATAGTAAAAGGGCCTAAAATACCCTTAAAGTATTGGAAATTGTACAAAATTACCCTTCATCCACCTATTGGCTCCAAAATACCCTTCCCACCCACCTATTGGGTCCAAAATACCCTTGTCATCCACCTTTTGGTTCAAAATTGACCACTTATTTAACGGTTTTATATTTAAACTATTTAAATATTTTTTAAAATACGTGACGCTCAACTTTTTGTTATAATTTAACTTATTAGTATAGTTTATAAATCAATCCACTACCCACCCCATTACTAATCAAATACCTCTAAATTAATGAATCCGTCACATTATTAATGCAAGCTACTGCCAATTGAGTGTTTTTAAAAATTATAGAGGTAACTTATCATACATTCAAGTGGCTAAATAAGAATCACCGATAAACTTAAAGTCTGACTATGTTCATTTTAATCATTCTTACGTCTCAATTATGTGATGTTACTTCATAGGTAACTTTTTTTCAAAGTAGTATATTAAAGGTTTTAAAACAAATCATAAATATTTATAAAATTATATTTAAAAAAAGTGCATGAATTAATTCGGGATGTATTACTTCTTTACCTTTAATCATAAATTTCTAATTCAATTTTGAAAGAAAGTGTCCTCCTAAATAAGCGGCTCAACCTAAATATAATTGGGGCTTCGATTCGGACTCGAATAATTTGAATGTCATTTTCAGGAATCTATAATTTCATCGTGTTTTAGTAGTGTTTATGACGATTTTGATATTATAATTGGATTATTAATTGGGTGAGGTTTAATTAGTAATGAGTGAGTAGTGGGTTGGTTTATAAATTATATTAATAAATTATAATTATAATCAATAGTTGAACGCCAAGTATTTTAAAAAATATTTAAAGAGTTTAATTTTAAAACAATTAAAAAAGTAGTCAATTTTGAACCCAAAGATGGATGACAGGGGTATTTTGGAGCAAATAGGTGGATGAAAAGGGCATTTTGGAGCCAATAGGTGGATGAAGGGTAATTTTGTACCATTTTAAATACTTTAAGGGTATTTTAGGCCCTTGTCTGTATAGTGTATAAGTAAAAATAAATAGACGGAATATGATATATATTACATCTAATAATAGAAAATTAGGAAAAATGAAGCATGTTTGCAGGTATGGGCCCTCCCTTTGGTCTCCTTGTGCATTTAGATCCTACAAATTATTTACCCTTTATTAATTTGGGATTTTCTTTTCTTCTCAGATGAAACAAAAATATATAAAAACCAGCAATTATTGGGATTTTACTTTTTAGGGAACATAAGATCAGGGACAATATCACTGTATTTTTCATCAATCATATCAGGGAAATAATATGAAAACATTCATATCAATCAGACACCATATTATTATTTCTTGCATAACAACTCATATAGTTGTTGTTTGTGGATTACAAACTCTTTAATGTTACTTATCTTAATGTGTATGTATATTTTTGGGGAAAAAGGTTTGAAATATAATTGAATGTTGATCAAAATAGATGTAATAATTGTAAATTTTGAACATGACTTATTATCTCTGCACTTTTAACAGTGTATTTTAAAGATATATAAGTGTTCAGCTAGATAAGTTATTATTTACAATAATGCAATATTTATGATGTCCATGTGAACACCAATATATCTTTAAAATATAATATTACATGTTGCAGGGATAATATGTAATGCCCAAAGTTGGGGATAGTTATAACAATTTCAATTAAATTTCAAATATATTTTAAACTTTTTCTCTATATCATTACACCACTAATAATGGTGTATTCGAAATTTAAATTTCATAAATTCTATTTTTAAAGTTCAATACTTAATAAGTTTAAATTTATAATATCTATTAAAATTATAATAGATTTCACTTACTTATTGCTACATGTTAAAAAATATTAGTTTCACCTGAATTAACATATACAAAGAGCTAGATCCAACGTGGTTTACTTATAATAATCGTTTTTAAAAACTTTATTTAATTCAAACATATCAAGAATATTTCCATGTAATGACTACTAACAATTTTTTTTATCTAATGCCAGCATCATGTTATTATCACTGCCTGATCTGTCATGGGGAAATGGTCAGTTTCATTAGGCATGTTTGTTTAAAAAATGAGTGAAAACGAACTTTCATTTTATCAAGGCAATGCATTTGGGGCTTTAAAAATATGAAAAATCAATCGAATCTAATTGAATGAAATTGATTCATATCATTTTTTTGGAATTAAAAAATATAATAATAAATATTCTATCGAATAAATTGACAAAACGTATGCAAGTATTTTTGTTAAGTATTTAAAATCAAATAATACGACAATAAATTTTTATTCTTGACTTCTTGGTGAAGAATTGAAGTATTTTTCAAGAATATACTTGCGAAAGAAATATTTTAATTATAATGTATTTTGTGGTGATATTTAAAAGAAAAAAAATATAAAAAAATTAATGAATCGTATCAAAATCAAATAAAAATCAATGTGATTCGGATAGTTGTAAAAATCGAATTTGGTTTACACATTATATAATACTCAAAAATAAAAATGGTATAATTTTTTAATAAATAAGTGACCAAATCATCTATTCTTATAATAAATAGGAAAATTAGAAAATATGGAGTTGGGATTCTTGCAAATATGATCCTTCAATTTGATCTTCATGTGCATTCCAACTTGTACAATTCTTTTAATCTTCATCATATTAATTTTGGATTTTCCCACCGATTAAGATTTTAATATTTAGAAAACGAAATGAAAAAAAATCGAATACATTGATACCTACTAAACTTGTCTCATTTTAAGTAATTCATATTAAACGATTTTTGGTCATAATTATCATGTGAATTCGACCTTCTAGATTTTAAGGTGATATAAAATATAAACACACTTTGCATGCGAAATTGAAAAAACAAAAAATCAAATAACTTCTACTTAAGATATTAACCGTGTAATCATATACATTGATTTAATTGTACAAAAATTTAATTTTCTTCTTATTCTACCATGCATATTCTATTCTAATTTAAAATTTGTTGTGAATCAAGTAACATCTGCAAAAGTCTAATGAAATGAGGAAACATGTACAGAATAAATATGAGAATATTTTATTTAAGATTAGGTTTAATTAGCCTCCGATTTAAAGAAAGTATGGATTTGAATGATTAAATTATGTGTTTTACGAAGAAAATGTTGCAAAGCCACATAATTAATTATCTTTTCAAGCCAAGGCAAATAACAATCAAGATTGAAGGTTTAATATACCAAAGAAAAATAAAATGAAGGGAAAAGAGCCTAAAATACCCTTACATATTAGAAATGATACAAAATTATCTTTCATCCACCTATTGGCTCCAAAATACTCTTTTCACCCGCCTATTGATTCCAAAATACCCTTGTCATCCACCTTTGGGTTCAAAATTGACCACTTATCTAACCGTTTTAAATTTAAACTATTTAAATATTTTTTAAAATACATGACATTCAAATATTTATTATAATTTAATTTATAAATAAATTCACTATCCACCCATAATAATTAAAGAAGAGATAGAATCATAAGCAGTCACTTTCTTGTTATATCCTTTATCAGTCATTTAAATGAATAATAATAAATACTTATAAGTGAGGGAGAAAGACAATTCAAATAATTATTTTCATTAAAAACAAAAATTATATAGTTTTATATTGTAAGTTGTTTTAAGAGAAAAAAAGATTCTTTGATGTTATAAATACTTATAAGTGAGGGAGACAGATAATTCAAATAATTATTTTCATTAAAAAACAAAAATTATATAATTTTATTTTGTAAGTTGTTCTAAGAGAAAAAAAGATTCTTTGATGTTATAATCCCAATTTAAATCTATGTCTAATATATCAAAATATTATTTAATTTTGTGATTTTAAACATGTCACGTGAAAAATTAAAATTAAATAATTATTTTCATTAAAAAAGATGATATAATTTAACTTTGTTCTTTTTAAGTTAAGATTATAAAAGAGTTTTTTTTAATTTTATAATCTCAATTTAAATCTATGTTTTAAAATATCATTTAATTTTGTGCTTTAAATATGTCACAAGAATAATTAAAATTAAAGTATTACGAAAACATCTTCTTTTAAATAGACTAAAACAAAAAATATTTTTTTTTTAATTTAAAAATATGTAATTTTTAAAAAGTTATATATAGAAAATGATTGAAAAGGTGAGAACAAGATCAAATTACATTATTATTATAACATATATATAAATTTCAATTTCATATATCGAGTAGATAGCATCTAACTTAATTTATTTGTCGATATTGGTGGGAGTTTTGTCTCCTACCTTTCCCCTCCTTATCTTCTTCATTCCCTTATGTATTGCACAAAGACTATTATAAAATTAAAAAACTTTGTTATAAAAATATTATTTTACATAAGAAAAAGGACAAATGTGTTCCTTGAGAAAAGCGAGTTTTCGTTTTTTTCTTTCATTAAATTAGTAAACTATACATGTGAATTTCGTGTATGATATATCATATAATATTTATTATCATATTGGTAGTTGGGTGGAGGTTGGAAATGGTCCTTTATAAACTTTAATTTAATAAGCATGTCCACATATAGGAATAAATCTCACATTGAAAAAAAAGGCACCCTTAAAACTAGTTACTAATAATACATAATTAAATACTGAAATTTATTAAAAATTTTATTTAGATATTTGAAATTAAGTATTTCAACTAGATATATTCAGATTTAAAGTTTTAGGGTGGGGGTAGATAATTAAATTAATTATATAAAATATACTTTTTTTTTAGTTATAAGCATTCATCTTAATAAGTCGTAAATTTGCATACACTTTTTGTTAATGTGTATAATTAAGGAGATGATATATTTTATATGATTAACTTAACTATTTAGTAGACAAACGAAAATACAGTTTTTAAATAAAAAAAACAAACTTAAATGTCTAATTGAAACACTTTATTAGAAATTGATATGTTTAATTAGAACAAGACTTGGTTCAAGTATCTAAATAAATATTCTGACAAATTTAAGGTGTTCATTATGTATTAAGTTTGAATTATTGTTCCACCTAAACACATGATAAAATGATAAATACTTTCGGGGTTATATTTTGAAAAGAAAAAAGGTGTATCGTCGTATGTCTATTATAAATTAGCCATATAAAACATTTCATGTTATTATTACGTATGTGTTTGGCTATTTAAATTGAAATATATTTCATCATTTATTTAAATATTTAAGTTTTCTTTCATAATTTTTCATTCAATGTCCAGTATCGACATTGAAGTCCCACTAATTTGGACTTGAGTTGATCCTCATTTAGAGGAAAGCGTTCTCTACTAAGAATTATTTCACATCCAAACTAAAATTTGAAATCTCAAAGAAAGAGAAGCATCATTTGTTATACCACATTTTTTTGATAATTTTAAATTAAAAGATATTATAATTTAAAATTTAAACAAAATTAAATGATAATTTTTTTATAAAAAAAAATTGATGATGTATTGAGTCAAAAAGGAAGTGTGACATGGAGTTGTGCATTATTGTATTTGCATCTATTAATTGACATGGTCCATTGATTGATATACATCATGCTTCCGCCTACCCTTGGCACTGCATTTTTTCAACTTTCCTCAATCTTATAATTATCAAGTTCAACATAAAAATCTTGTAGATATTTTTATGCTCTTAGATCTACTAATTTATATTAAACTTTTTGGTGTAAATTTAACATTACACGTGAATCGACCTTATCATTTCCATCTTTGGTTATCGAAATAATATGAACAATAAAGATTTATATAATCAATTTTACCTTTAGTAGAACATACTAATATATAACAATAATATGGACATGACGTATTAATAGTGTAAAAATTAATTAGTTAAGAGCTTTTTTTTATCCACGATTTAGTTTGATTTTTCAAGGATAATTCTATTTTTACTTTTACTTATTCATATCTTATAGCTTTTGTATAATTAATATCGTACCTTATAAATTAAATAATATTATACTCTTAATTCTTTCTCTATTTAGAAAATCGATTTTCTTTTTTTTTTTTGTTAAAAGAATAACCCTTTTTTGTAATATTTTATATTTTAATTTTAATTTTTCATATAATTTAAAATCATAAAATTAAATTATATGATATAATTTTAATTTAAAATTATAAAATTAAATATATATATATATATATATATTAAAATTAATATTAAATTAAAATATATTATTTTTTTTAAATAGTGAGAATAAATAAGGTAAGATTCTCTAATAAATGTTACCAAATGACTTGGAATAGTAATACTCCATTATTGTAATAGTATAGTCAACCCAACCAAATGGTAAAAAGAAAAAAGAAAAAACATAAAAATGATTGATGATATCCAATTGAGTCATTTCAAATGTTTAAGATAAAATATGTGTTATCGAAGTTAATAGTGGACTGTTTAGTATTTTTTTTTTAATCAGACAATTTTGAATTTAATTTTGTCTGTTATAAAATTATCTTTGTTAGGAAATATTTTATATTAGTATGAAATTTTTTTGGCATAAATTTAAATTTAATCGAATTTCAATGAGTTATAGATAAAATCTGTTGGAACACATCACATATAACTGCTACTTAAATGACTCCCATAAAAGCTAGTAGTAACAGCTTTGTAATAAATTTCAAATGTGTCACACCCTTCCCTTGTTTCTTCATAAACATAAATAAAAATCCCTTTTGATCAAGTTTTATTGCTAGTTCCAGTAATGTTTACAGCAGTTCAATCAAGATCCACTCCAGTTAGTTCAGAAATCCAACATGTATTCAGCATCAGAAGAAGGAAAATCAGTCAGATTTGTAGATATAATAGGTCTTGTTTTAAAGTTAAAGCTGTGATTCAAAGTGGAAATGATAACAAGACTGTGAAAGATGCAAACTTTATGGAGAAATCTATGGAAGAGAGTAATGGGTTGTTGGTATCTTCTGGTAAAGGGAGAGATGTGAAGGCAGTGGTAACTTTGAGGAAGAAGATGAAGGAGAAGATTAGTGATAAGATTGAAGATCAGTGGGAGTCTTTAATGAATGGGATGGGAAGAGGAATCTTGATTCAGCTTATTAGTCAAGACATTGATCCTGGTTTGATTTCAAATATATGCTTATTTACTCTGCTTATATGAGATTTTTTTTTCTCTTCTTTTTGATGAGTTTATTGTTGTATGAGTTGAGTTCCATAGTTTATGTTTTTTTTTTCTTTGATCTAAATTCTCACCTTTATTTCTCTGTTTTGCTGCCTTGAGTTCAGTTTGGTTCATTGACTTGCTTGAAAACCCCCCTAAAACATATTCGCGGAATCCCACTAGTGGAGTCTGGAGAATATGTGGAATCCCACGAGTGATGTTTGGAAAGGGTAGGGTGTCATTATAAGGGAAGATAACATTTACCATTACCGCTGCCAGCCTAAAGGCTTATTGGTAGCTCTTATGTTGTTTGTCGGTAGAGTGATTGCCAAAACCTAGGTATGTTTTTGGAGAATAGTTAGAAGAACCTTGGAGGTAGAGAGTCTGTTTCTGAAAAACTCCTCACCTTTTATAAAGTTATTTAGAACCCCCACTACCTTTTTTTTTCGTTTTATTACTGCTTTGAGTTGCTTGAGGAGAAGGTCTTTTAAGGATTGTGTACACTCTACCGTCCCGGATTCACTGGGTATGTTCTTGTTGTTGTTGCGGGAGCAAAATGAAGGAAAAAACTTATCAGTTTGTGGTGTGTACACCTGACTAATAACTGCATGAAATGTGCTTATAGATTGTTAGCTACGGTTAATTAATATACATTCTCATGGAAAGTTAATATGGTTTGGTGGAAAGTGGAAAAGACCACCTAGTGCAGATATGTATTCTGAGGTTAATGAAGTACTAAAACTATGTTTTGCTCACAGTCACCAAGTCGGGAAAGTTTGCAGAGTCTTATGTGAGGGGTTGGTTGTCCAAGCCTTCTGATCATCCACATATAGTTGAATATGCTGCAAATTTGACTGTGCCACACGATTTTGGACGTCCTGGCGCTATCATTATTACCAATCTCCTTGACAAAGAGATACACTTGGTGCAGATTGTTGTTCATGGTTTTAATGAAGGACCTGTATTCTTTAGTGTTAATACATGGATTCACTCTCAAAAAGATAATCCAGAGAGTAGAATTATCTTCCAAAATCAGGTAAGCCACGTATTTTCAAATGATTTTACTTTTTCATTTTCATTAACAAATCAGATAATGGTGCTTGATCAAGGATATCGTTGCATTTTATGACAGGCATATCTACCATCTCAAACACCACCTGGTATCAAGGATCTTCGACGTGAAGACTTGTTGAGCATTCGTGGCAATGGGAAAGGCGAGAGGAAGCTGCATGAACGAATCTATGATTATGATGTTTATAATGATTTAGGAAATCCTGACAAAAGTGAGGATCTTGCTAGGCCACTGCTAGGTGGCAAAGAGAAACCTTATCCCAGGCGCTGTCGGACTGGTAGAGGTCCAACTAAGAAAGGTATTCAGCATTCTGCTGAAGAGTATACTTTTCATTTAGTTTGTTTCCCAGACATTCTTACACTGACTTTTTCTTGATCTTTGGATGCTGAAAGATCCACTTGCAGAGAGAAGAATAGAGAAACCTCATCCAGTTTACGTCCCTAGAGATGAAACTTTTGAAGAAATTAAGCAAAATACTTTTTCTGCTGGAAGGTTGAAAGCTCTGTTACATAACCTGGTACCATTAATTGCGGCTACATTGTCAAGCTCAGACATTCCATTTACAAACTTCACTGACATAGATAAACTGTATAAGGATGGGGTTGTCTTGAATGATGATAATGATCCACAGAAGAATAAATTTCTTTCTGAAATGTTGGAGAAAGTGTTTTCTGTCAGCAAAAGGTTGCTCAAGTACGAGATTCCTGCTATAATCAGACGTAAGCACACAGATTTACATTTTCATTGATATATGTTTACCAGTATCATTTAGCATTGTTGAAAGTTGTAACTCGAGTAGTCCTGTTTGTCTACTAGACTTGCAATATGTGCCATCAGAAACCTGCTATACTCTAATTCTTTCCAACGGTTGTTCCTGGAGTGACATTTCATAACTCTGCATCTTTCGGTTTTTGTCTCGCAGGGGATAGATTTGCTTGGTTGCGAGATAATGAGTTTGCGCGACAAGCTTTAGCAGGGGTTAACCCTGTGAACATTGAACTTTTGAGGGTAATTTCTTGTTAGTATTTTTTTGTACTAAATCAATGATAATCTTTCTTTAGTTGATCACTAAGCTTCTGGATATTTAACAGGAATTTCCAATTGTTAGCAAGCTAGATCCAGCTGTTTATGGTCCCCCTGATTCAGCTATTACACGGGATCTTATAGAACAAGAGCTTAACGGAATGAGTGTTGAAGAGGTAGTGATCCTTTTCCGAATCTAGTCTAGCAGTTTCTCTTTTCATGTGTAAACCAGCTCTAACCTAAAATTTTCTGTTCAGGCTATTCAAGCTAAGAGATTGTTTATGCTTGATTATCATGACATGCTTTTGCCTTTTATTGGGAAGATGAACTCCTTGCCGGGGAGAAAAGCTTATGCATCAAGAACACTTTTCTTCTATACATCCAGAGGTGTTCTAAAGCCAATTATTGTTGAACTTTCACTGCCTCCGACACCTTCTTCAGCTAGGAACAAGCGTATATTCTCCCATGGACAAGATGCAACCAATCACTGGATATGGAATCTAGCCAAAGCACATGTTTGTTCAAATGATGCTGGTATCCATCAGTTGGTGAACCACTGGTAAGCGTAGAGCCCTTCTCTTCTTCCCTTAAGTATTTTTCTTGTAAACATTTTTACATAGAGTTCTTCCAGTGTTCGTTCTCATTGTGCTTTCGTAAATTCTAATAATCTTCTAGCTTTGACTATATCAGTCAGGGAGGTGCCTCACTGTGCATGTAAAATTAATCTCTCAGGTTAAGGACTCATGCTTGTATGGAACCATATATCATTGCATCCCA
Organism: Solanum pennellii; assembly: GCF_001406875.1. Classification (NCBI taxonomy): domain Eukaryota; kingdom Viridiplantae; phylum Streptophyta; class Magnoliopsida; order Solanales; family Solanaceae; genus Solanum; species Solanum pennellii. The sequence continues at coordinate 9,674,914 of NC_028641.1, read as the reverse complement.
TAGGCATCTTAGCTCACTGCACCCAATTTATAAGCTACTTCACCCTCATATGCGCTACACGCTGGAAATCAATGCACTTGCAAGGCAGAGTTTGATAAATGGAGGTGGAGTTATTGAAGCATGTTTTAGTCCTGGAAGGTATTCAATGGAAATAAGCTCTGCCGCTTACAAGAGCATGTGGCGGTTTGATATGGAAGCACTGCCTGCAGATTTAATAAGAAGGTAAAATTTCTCAAAACCTTGAAATGTAGCTATTTGCGTTGCGTGCTCAAGCTCAGACTAACCTTACTGTTTACCTGATAATTGCATCTTTTTCAACTAATAAACACAACATTGACTGCTTTTTAAGGGGAATGGCTGTGGAGGATACGTCGATGCCTTTGGGGGTGAAACTTGTGATTGAAGACTACCCTTATGCAGCAGATGGCCTTCTCATATGGTCTGCAATAAAAGAATATGTGGAGTCCTATGTTGATCATTACTATTCCGAGCCTAATTCTGTCACGTCTGACGTTGAGATCCAGGGCTGGTGGAATGAGATCAAGAACAAGGGACACGCTGATAAGAAAAACGAGACTTGGTGGCCAAAGCTTGTTACTAAAGAAGACTTGTCTGGCATACTCACCACAATGATCTGGACTGCCTCAGGCCAACATGCAGCAATAAACTTCGGGCAGTACCCTTTCGGAGGTTACGTACCTAACCGTCCCACCCTTATGCGAAAGCTCATCCCACATGAAGATGATCCCAGCTATGAAAACTTTATTCTTCACCCCGAGTATACTTTTCTTGCATCTTTGCCTACTCAACTCCAAGCTACTAAAGTGATGGCTGTTCAAGATACCTTGTCGACTCATTCAGCAGACGAGGAATACATGTATCAGTTACACGAAATTCAACAATTCTCAGTAAATGATCATGAAGTTTTGAAGATTTTGAAAAGATTCTCAACCAAATTAAAGGAGATAGAAGATAACATCAACCAACGAAACAAGGATATTCGTCTTAAGAATCGAAGTGGTGCTGGCGTTCCTCCATATGAACTGCTACTACCTACTTCTGGTCCTGGTGTTACCTGTCGCGGTATTCCGAACAGCATCTCTATCTGACATGTTCATGTGTTCACTCTATAATTTATATCTTCTGTGGTTATAACTTTGTGCTATGCAATTTGTAGGTACTATTCCTTCTTTTAGAAATGTTTGACAGGTCTTGCAGAATAATATATTGAGGGTTGTAAACTGTTGAGAAGCACATTGTAATTAGAAAATAATATTGAGCTTCCTTTTTTTATTTCATTTTTCATTTAACATTCACAGCTCTGATGAAGAGAAGAGCTAAATGATAAAAACAACACACTTTTTTTTGGGAAAAACAAACCTCAAAGGGTAAAATTCAGAAGACTTGTAAATTAGTATCATTGCAACAAAAACTGTAATTCATACTAGCAAATAGTTTGTGCGTCGTACCAACATCAAGCGTTATACCTATTAAGGTTTTACAAGAGCTCCACATAAAAATTCAATCACATGCATGAAAAAAAAAACTTTTTTAACATGAGAATTCTATACTCGATATATTCCAGACATCATTTGTTACTCTAATAGTTGGTTATCCTATCTGCGTTCAAATTTAATTTTATATATCTATAATTATACTTTTATGGTAAATGTAATGATCAACTTGTGTATACAAGTAAAATTATTACTTATTTTAAATTATTTTATTGAAGGACTTAAAGTAGTCATAAACCCTGAATTTGGTATAATATTGTCCTTTGTCTACTTTGTGGGTGTAACTCGTTAGGAATAAGGGTAGACTTGACCTAAAAAGTTTACATCAGGGGCATTTTTATTCTGACAAATCAATGGAAGACTATCATACTAACACAACGCACCAAACTCACATAAAGGTGTTTATACACACTTTCCTATTATACAATATTCTTTAAAGAAAATATCTCCAAAGAACTTCAACCCACAAAATTACATCGAAAATGTATCAGAAACATGATCAAACAACTTGATTTTTCATTGAATAGCTTTAAATATTTATCTAACTTAAAATTGACATCCTTAACAAACTCAACCATTACTTTATCAAAAAATTGACAAATCACAATACTCGTTTGTGAGTTTTCAAGCTTTTAAAAACTCCAATAAATAAAGTTCTTATTTTCCTTTAATTCACCGAACAATGTTTAAATTTATGATGATAAATCTGATTACCACTCTCAATTAGTTTGTAAACATCAATAAAATAAAAAATCATAATCACAAGGTAAGAAAATATTACATTATTTTCTAAATATTTTAAATTATATACAAATGGATTAGACAGCTAAGCCTAAAAACTTTGTGCTCATTTTGACGATAAGCTTGGGCTAAGTGAAACAGAAGGTAAAAGTTGGGTTAAATAATACAAACTCCGCTAGTTTAGTACATAATTATCTTCCTTTCCTTCAATTTGCATAGTCATATTTTTCGTCTCGGATATTATATATATTGCTTTCAGATATTCGAGATACATAGTAGTCAGAAAGTCTAAGAAATGTACTCTCTCTGTTCCTTTTTACTTGTCCACTTTTAAATTGGCATATCTATTAACAAAATGATTAATGACGTAGTGAGTTTACCATTTTACCCCTATTAATTATGAAGTGGATGAAAGTTCTACATTTTTCAAAGTAATTAGTTTGGGTATAATAGGTAAAAAAAAATTGTCCTTTCTTGATATGTCAAAATGAACAAGTAATTAGGAACAACTATAAAAAGAAAAAGTGGACAAGTAATTAGGGACGGAGGTAGTAGTTGAAAGTCATAACTTGAGGAGGAGATCACGCGTGCAACAATTTTACAATATTCTAACACATCACAACGTGTAAAAAAATAAAAAAAAAATCAAAATCCTTTCATTTTCTGAGGAGATTCAATAAACTTTATACTTTTCTCCTTAATTCTTCTTCAATAATTTTGAGCCTTTTTGTTCAGCAATGCTCAATGTCACTATTTTGTTGAGACATTTTAAACATGAATTTCTTATAATATTTATAATGGATATAAAATTGATGGAATCATTTTCAAATAGTACTGCTTCATTTCAGTATAAATACAAATCGATCAATATCTTAAATGTATAGAGATTAGATATATAGTGGAAAGAAATCCAACTCCAACGAAAATTCAAAACGAAATGGACATGAAATTATTTATGAAATCAAAAGGATATGTGTATCTGAATATATCATTTATAAGCAAAAACTCAATCATATACATGTCAAGATATAAATAATCACGTATCTGATATCAAATGATACATGTACATGATCAGATACCCTATTCTTGATGGATACAACTTAGAAACAAATTTATTTTATTATTATTATTATTATTATTATTATTATTATTATTATTGTTGTTATTATTGTTATTATATACACACCTGATATATACATGAAAACTTACTACAAATATAGTGAAAAATTAGTATTAACATTCTAAGATACATCAGAACTTACGGAATATAACTCAGATACATAATTGAAGACTTACTATAGATTGTTGTTGTTGTAAAAATACGTGAATAGATTAGCGTGGAAGGAGAGCAAATTGATTTGGACAAAAAGCATGATTTATGGGATAGATTAGTGTTGGGAAAGCGCGGACAATCACAAAAATATATATGCTAAAAGTAATGAAAATAAAATGGGAAAATAACGACACCAAGAATTTACGTGAAAATCCTTCTGAATAAGGGAAAAACCACGCGCCAAGAGGAGCAACTAATATCACTACAGTAAGGAATTTTACACTGTATAGTCACGAATACAATACTCAAAGTAGCTACTACACACTCACACCCTTTTGATTTCCACCTTACTAAAATATCGTTCACACTCTATTTTTCTTCACAGATTACTTTTCTTGTATAGTCTATGGAATACCTCACTTTACTCTCTAAATGGATTTTCTCTCTAACTTGTTGTACATTAAAAATGAGCTAATGAGCTCCTTTTATAAAAGAAATTTGCAACTGCAAATTTCAACATCATCCACAACATGTCAAAGTTGTGCCACCGAAAATTTTTAATTATTGAATTTCTCAACATTTGCTGCCACTATAATTTGCCAACCATTGACAATTGCATGGAGCAATTGTTGAAGTCAATAGTGGCATAATGGGGCTGGACCCCAAAATCTCCCCCGCCAGTCCCATTCACTGGAAGAAGGTATCTCCAACTTCTTTAGAGAGAGCTCATACACACAAGTTCTTTGCATAATTTGAACTTGTCTTTTGGTATCATCTTAGTCAACATATCCGCAAGATTTTCACTTGTGTGAATCTTTTTAAAGCGAAGTAATTCACTCTCCACTTGTTCACGAATCCAACGATATCTGACGTTGATGTGTTTTGTCCTTGCATGGTACATGAAGTTCTTGCTCAAGTCTATTGCACTCTGGCTGTCACAATAGATAATATACTCGATCTGATTCAAACAAAGCTCTTGAAGAAATCGCTTGAGCTATATCATTTCCTTGCCGGCTTCAGTAGCGGCAATATACTCAGCCTCAGTTATAGATAGTGCAACACACTTCTGCAACTTCGACTACCATGATATAGCTCCCCCTGAAAAAGTAAACAAGTATCCAGTAGTGAATTTTCTGTTATCAAGGTCACCTGCCATATCAGAATGTGTATAGCCTTTCAAGTTTGGATCTGATGCTCCAAAATACAAGCATTCATTTGAGCTTCCTCTAAGATACCTGAGTATGCACTTCACAGCTTTCCAATGCTATTTTCCCGGATTGTCGAGAAATCTGCTGACAACACCAACTGCGTGAGCAATATCCATTCTAGTGCATACTATTGCATACATTACACTTCCGACGACGAAAGAATATGGAACTTTGGACATGCTCTTTTTTTCCTCCCTAGTTATAGGACACATCTTCTTTCTCAACTTCATATGACCAGCAAGAGGTGTACTAAAAGGTTAGTTTTCTTCATATTGAAGTGCTCCAGTACACGTTCAATGTACTTCTTCTGTGACAAATAACTCTTTCTTTCATCTCTGAGACGAGTAATTCTCATGCCCTAAATTTGTTTGGCATGACCTAAGTCTTTCATAGAAAAAAACTTACACAAATCCTTCTTCAACTCGTCAATCTTGAAATTATTCTTGACCACAATCAACATAGCATCCACATACAACTTGAGGATGATAAATCATTGTCAGAAAATTTTTGTACAAATACGCAATGATCTGAAGAAGTCTTCTCATAGCCTTGCTCCCCCATTATAGATTCAAACTTCTTGTACCACTGTCTGGGAGCTTGTTTTAGGCCATAAAGACTTTTTTTGAGTTTGCACACAAAATTTTCTTTACCCTTTACTTTGAAGCCCTCGGGTTGTTCCATATAAATCTCTTCTTCTAGGTCTCCTTGAAGGAAAGCCGTTTTCACATCCATCTTCTCAATCTCTAAATTAAGACTAGCAGCCAAGCCTAGAACTGTGCGAATCGAGGACATCTTCACAACAGGATGAAATATTTTGTCAAAGTCAATACCCTGCCTTTGACCAAATCCCTTAACAATCAATCTAGTTTTGTACCTGGGCTTCAAGTTGTGTTCTTCAACTTTAACTTTGAACATCCACTTGTTCTTCAAAGCTCTCTGCCCTTAGGCAATTTTACCAACTCATAACTATGGTTCTCATGCATAGACTTCATCTCATCTTGCACGGCTTCAATCCATTGATCTTTGTTCTCATCTTCCATGTCCTCCTCATAACATTCAGGTTCTCCCCCGTCAATGAGTAATACATACTCATTGAGTGAAAAATGGGAGGAAGGAAATCGTTGTCTTGTGGACCTCCGAAGTGGAATATTTGATTCGTTCACAACTTCATGAGCAACAGAATTATCAATAAAAATATCATTGTTATTATCAACATCAACATGTTGATTTGATACATGATTATGGGCGTCACCGTATCATTAACCCCAACAACATCATGTACACTTGTGTGAGGAACTTCATCATGATGAACTATACCATCAAAACTTGAAGATTCTAGCTTCTCCGCTTTGTTAATATCTTGTTTGATTCTCCATGGAAATAATTGTCACGCCCGAGCTAACCCCGAGACGCGGACATGGAACCTAAGACCACAAGTGATCCCAAGCTAACCCTGCTGGGATGATCGTGAACATACTAAAGATAATAAAGTGATGCAGAAGCTAAATCATAATTAAATCTAAAAAGATAGGGAATACCCATACTCTACAATTGAGATATTCGAAAATAATGAGTTTAATACAAAGGAAATATTAATTCAATACTGAGATGAATCTAACTATGTCTAAAATAAGCCTCTAAACTGGACTAGAAATACTGGGACAAGCCCCAGCTAAATCTAGTAAAAACTAAAACTAAAGTGACTAAAGACTGAAATGAAACGCATAACTGTTGTTCTCGGAGAATGAGAACTCACCACTGGATCTGCTAAACTGGATATCAAAAATTGATCTATGCGTGATCTGGATGCTGAGAACTTGAACCTACATCACGAGAAGATGTAGGGCACGTATGCGTCAGTACTTGAAAGGTACTGAGCATGTAGGATAGAGTAAAGCTAAAATAAAACATAATTGAACAAGCATAAAAGCAAGTATAATAATCTGACATGATAAACTGAATTCAGAGCTAACTGGATGCAATGACCAATTTATAACATGCTAAAACTGAATACAGAATATACTGATAAATGGTCAATGTATAGAGTCTTACTGATCTCTGGGAGCTACTAATAACCGATAATAAAACCGCATGAGCTAAATGTGGAGTCCGATGTATACGCCCATCGAGAGGACCCAATATACCATGTCAAAGGTATAAAGGCATGCTGGTGTGATCACTAAACTGATTGCCCACATAGGGGACTTACAACCTACTTGGCTAGTAGTTCTGAGACTATTGGGTACGCTAAACCCTAGTCCAACTTAGTATTATGCTACTCCTAATGAATTCTATAAATTAACTGGTTATGTTTGAGTTTCTGTAAATATTGGATAGCTCGAAACTGAACATGCAAACTGAGAATGCAACAATTAATCTGGTAATTATGCATTTATGACTGAGGCATATATATCTGAAGTGTCTGAAATATCTAACCTAGCATGTGTAATTCAAGAACTAAAGAAATACAAAGCTAGGGTTCTGAAATTCATGTGATAATCTGAGTAATAACATGATAATCTTACTTGAAACATAAAACTAATAAATTCATAAAGTTCTGTTGAAATTCTAGAAACTCTAGATCTAATCATGATATGGAATGAAGAATCTGACTGAAAACTAGGGACCCAATGGGTGAAAAGAACCCACTAGTGAAATCCCACATACCTGGTGATGAAGTTCATGGAGAAACACTTAGATTTCTGGGCTGGAACTGCTGGAAACTGCTTCGTTCTTGAACTAGGGTTCTTGAGCTTTTTCTCCTTTCTTGCTTCTAATTTTTTAACTTTTGATTTTATGATTTGACTTAGATATGTTTTAGTTATGTTTCTAGGCTTAAACTAACTAAAATTTTATGATTTAGGGTCAAAACGACATAACTTAAGGTTTAAACGAAGTGAGAAAGGTCAAAAAGACCCCTGAGAAAGTTGTTGTCGGACCAAACGACGGCCAGGACAGACGGTCTGACCGACGCCCCGTCGTTGGGTCCGTCGACTGGGCCTGTTCGACATGCCTTTACTAAAACGGGCATAACTTTTTACTCGGAGGTCTGATTTTATCAAGGTCAGTGGCTATGGAAACCTAATTCAGTTATCTATATCTGTGTAGGTTGTGGGACACCTAATTCATTTTGTGCTAAGAGTTATGACCATCTGAAGTTTACCCAACTGTATTTCCCCTTAACTGTCTGCAAATTTTCCACCTACGGTCAGCACCACAGACCGTGCTGGTCATCCGTAGCTCTTGTCAGAGAGTGGGTGAATGGAGGTATCGATCGAAGGTCACGGACTACGAATCGTCGTCTGACCTACAGACCGTAAGTTCCTCCGTCGTACAAGACTAAACCAATTTTTCTAGGCTGAAATTTTTGGGAGTTTCTAATCCCATCGACGGTTGTGCAGGACGGACCGTGGGTCAGGATACGGTCCATCGATTCCACCGTTGGTTGCACCTGCAGATTTTTCTATAAAGCTGGTTTTTGGTCTGTTTTTTGCTACGGGGTGTTACATTATCTCCCCCTTGGGAATATTCGTCCTCGAATGAAGACTAAACTAGCCGGAATAGAGGGTAATACAAACCCTAATACTAAACACTGAGAACTAAGTTTCTGACTGAAATGAGTTTTGATAACATGCAAATACGCTAAAAATTCAAGTACAAACTAAGGGAACATGATTCTAAGACTGAATTTATGCATGAATGACTGGTAAATTGAAGAGGAACTATTACCTCAAGCTAGAGTGGAATCAGAAGGAAAGAGGTTAGGATACTTGGCTTTCATGGCTGCTTCTGCTTCCAAAGTAGCTCCCTCTACGGGACTAACTCCTCCACAAATCCTTGACTGAAGCGATTTCTTTGTTTCTCAACCTTCTGACCTAACGGTCAAGAATCTCAACTGGTACATCCTCATAAGAAAGACTATCTTTCACCACCACGCTCTCTAATGGAACTACAGAGGCTGGATCACCCACACACTTCTTCAAGAGTGAGATGTGGAAGACCGGATGCACTACTGCTAATTCTGCTGGCAACTCTAACTCATATGCCCCCTTGCCAACCCTTTTCAAGATTTTGTAAGGGCCTACATATCTAGGACTGAGCTTTCCTTTCTTTCCAAATCTCATCACCCCTTTCATAGGTGAGACCTTCAGAAAAACCCAATTATCAACTTGGAACTCTAGTTCCCTTCTCCTTACATCTGCATAAGATTTCTGACGACTTTGGGCTTTCTTCAGTCTATCTCTAGTGAGTTGCACTTTCTCCATAGCATGAAGGAATGAATCTGGCCCTATCAAAGCTACTTCACCTACTTTAAACCAACCAACAGGAGATATACATCTACACCCATATAAAGCCTCATAGGGTCCATCTGAATACTGGATTGGTAGCTATTATTGTAGGCAAACTTAATAAGAGGAAGGTGATCATCCCAACTACCTTTGAAACGATCGCACAAGCTCTCAACATATCCTCTAAGGTCTGAATGGTATGCTCTGCCTGCCCATCCGTCTGTGGATGAAATGATGTACTAAGGTTAACTTGAGTACCAAGACCTTTCTGAAATGACTTCCAGAAATGAGAGGTATACTAAGGACCTCTATCTGAGATGATTGAAAAAGGAACCCCATGAAACCTCAGAATTTCATTGATGTAAAGCTTTGCATAGTCCTCCGCCGAATCTGTAGTCTTGACCGCTAAAAAGCGAGAAGACTTAGTCATCCTATCAACTATCACCCAAATGGAGTCATGTTATCTGCGAGTACGCGGTAATCCTTTGATGAAGTCCATATTGATCACATCTCACTTCCAAGTAGGAATATCGATCTCTTGAGTCATACCTCCTGGTTTCTGATGTTTTACCCTTGACTTGCTGGCAATTGGAGCACTTACTCACAAAGTCTGCTATATCCCTCTTCATGCCATTCCACCAATAGGCTTTCCGCAGATCGCGATACATCTTAGTGGCACCTGGATGAATAGAATACCTAGAGTTATGGGCTTCTACAAGAATATTTTGTCTCAACTCGCCCACATCGGGAACACACAATCTACCCTGGTAGTGAAGTACACCATCTCCCCCTTGGGAGAAAACCTCCACTCTCTTATTACGGATTGCACCCTTAAGTTCAAGCCAGATTGGTTCACTGTCTTGCTTTTCCTTAACCTCCACCACCAAAGAAGATTCTGCCCCATTCTGAACTGTTACACTTGTCTGATATGCTCATAAGGCGAACTCCCAAGCGAGCAAGCCTGTGAACATCCTTCACTAGCTCCTTTCTTTCTTCCTCAACATGGGCTACACTACCTATAGATAATCTACTAAGAGCATCTGCTACTACATTCGCCTTACCAGGATGGTAATGTACACTCATATCATAATCCTTAAGGAACTCAAGGCCATCTCCTCTGGCGAAGATCATCTCCTTCTGGGTGAACACATACAGAAGGCTCTTATGGTCAGTGAACACATCTACATGAACACCATACAAGTAGTGTCTCCATATCTTGAGCGCAAACACCATTGTTGCAAGCTCGAGGTCATGAGTTGGATAGTTCTTCTCATGCACTTTAAGTTGTCTAGAGCTTACGCTATAACATCTTGTGAGTCAACCTAGTCAATGGTGAGGCTATGGATGCAAATCCTTCCACGAACCTTCTGTAATAACCCGCTAGACCTAAGAAACTTCTGATATCTGTAGTAGAGTTAGGTTTGGGCCATTTTTTCACTGCTTCTATCTTCTGTGAATCCACTCAAATCCCTTCGCTAGATAAAATGTGATCGAGGAAAGCTACGAATTGCAACCAGAACTCACATTTGCTAAACTTAGCAAATAACTGGCGATCCTTGAGAGTTTGTAAAACAATTCTCAAATGACTCACATGTTCTTTCTCATTCCTAGAGTAAATGAGGATATCATCAATGAAGACGATAACGAGCAAGTCCAAGTACTGTTTGAACACTCTTTTCAATCAAATCCATGAAAGCTGCAGGAGCATTGGTTAATCCAAATGACATAACTACAAATTCGTAATGACCATACCGAGTTCTGAAGGCTGTTTTCGGAATGTCACTATCTCTGACTCTAAGCTGATGATAACCCGATCTGAGGTCTACTTTTGAGAAGTGACTAGCACCCTGAAGTTGGTCAAACAAGTCATCAATCCTGGGGATGTGATACTTATTCTTGATTGTGACCTTGTTCAACTGTCTATAGTCAATGCACATTCTGAGAGAACCATCTTTCTTCCTTATGAACAACACTGGTGCACCCCATGGTGAAATACTAGGTCTGATGAAGCCCTTATCTAAAAGGTATTTCAACTGCTCTTTAAATTTCTTAAGCTCTGCTGGAGCCATTCTATAAGGAAGAATAGAAATAGGTTGGGTATCTGGAAGGAAATCAATTCCAAAGTCGATCTCCCTTTTGGGAGGGACTTCGGGAAGATCTTCTGGAAACACTTCTGGAAATTCACAGACTACTGGAACTGACTAAAGAGTTGGGGTTTCAGAGCTAGAATCCTTAACCCGAACTAGATTATAGAGATAACCCTTAGAGATTTTTTTTTTGGCCTTAAGGTAAGAAATGAATTGACCCATAAGCGCTAAGATACTACCCTTCCATTCCAGGATTGGTTCGTCCGGAAACTGGAAATGAAAGACCCTAGTTCTACAATCGACTAAGACATAAGATGAGTGTAACCAATCCATGCCTAGAATGAAATTGAAGTCTACTATTTCTAACTCTACTAGATCTGTTGAGGTGACTTTCTGAGAGACTGTGACAAGGCAATTTCTGTATACCCCTCTAGCTATAACTGGATCACTGACTGGAGTAGAGACTGAGAAAGGTTCTGAGAGAGTTTCTGAACTAATACTGATTTGGACTGCTATACTGAGTTATAAAAGACAAAGTCATCAATGTTGTCTTTCCACTTAGTGAATTTAACCATATGTGAGTCACACCTTAAGCTGGTAGGATGCCAATTTCACCTATCACTACCAGTTACTTGCATCACACCAAATATTTTCTTGACATCCTCATTGAACTTCATGGATCCTTACCAACTTTTGACCTTAAAAACTTAGGAGGATTCATCCTAACAAAATCACAAACCCTGGCTGCCACTAATCGATCATTTCTATTAGTAGGAACTCGAACCTGCTGATTGTTCTGGTTGTTCATACTCTGAGCCAAAAGCTGAATGGGCGTTCTGAAACTCTGCATTTGAACTTCCTTATCTGGTACTAGAGGAATTGCGTAAGCATTGCGTGTATTAGCATTCCATGCCTAAGCTCTACAAGAAGGCATGATCTTGAGCTCACAACGTCAAGTTAGAATGGAATTTGATCATACCTTACGCATGATAAGAGTAACAAGAAAGTGAAGTTTTTCCTAAAACACTTCATAGCCTCCCTTTCGATGTGGTGCACTTCACACCCATAAAAAGGACTCTACTTAGTGCGGCTTTTTCAAACATCCTAGGACTCTTGAACCTAGTGCTTTGATACCAAGTTTTGTCACGCCCCGAGCTACCCCCTAGACGCGGACACGAAACCTAGGACCACAAGTGATCCCAAGCTAACCCTGCTGGCAAGATCATGAGCATATTAAAGATAATAAACTGATGCGGAAGCAAAATTATAATTAAATCTGAAAAGATGGGGAATACCCATATTCTATAACTGAGATATTTGAAAACAATAAGTTTAATACAAAGAAAATACTAACACAATACTAAGCTGAATCTAACTATGTCTGAAATAAGACTATAAACTGGACTAGAAATACTGGGACAAGCCCCAGCTAAATCTATCAAAATCTGAAACTAAAGTGACTAAAGACTGAAATGAAAATCATAACTGTTGTCCTCGGAGAATGAGGACTCACCACTGAATCTTCTGAACTAGAGATCGGAAATCGATCTATGCATGATCTGGATGCTGAGAACCTGAACCTACATCACGAGAAGTTGTAGCGCACGTATGCGTCAGTACTTGAAAGGTACTGAGCATGTAGGATAGAGTAAAGCTAAAATAAAGCATAAATGAACAAGCATAAAAGCAAGTATAATAATCTGACATGATAAACTGAATTCTGATCTGACTGGATGCAATGACCAATTTATAACATGCTAAAATTGAATACTGAATATACTGATAAATGGTCAATGCAGAGAATCTAACTGATCTCTGGGAGCTACTAATAACCGATAATAAAACCACATGAGCTAAATGTGCAGTCCGATGTATACGCCCCATTGAGAGGACCCAATATACCATGCCAAAGGTATAAAGGCATGCTGGTGTGATCACTAAATTGATTGCCCACAGAGGGGACTTACAACCTACATGGCTAGTAGTTCTGGGACTATTGGGTATGTTAAACTCTAGTCCAACTCAGTATTATGCTACTCCCAATGAATTCTATAAATTAACTATGCAATCTGAGAATACAACAATTAATCTGGTAATTATGCATTTATGACTGAGGCATGTATATCTAAAGTGTCTGAATTATCTGACCTAGCATGTGTAATTCAAGAACTAAAGTAATACAAAGCTAGGGTTCTGAAATTCATGCGATAATCTGAATAACAACATGATAATCTGATTTGGAACTCTAATAAATTCATAAAATTTTGTTGAAGTTCTAAAAACCCTAGATCTAATCATGATATGGGAATCAAGAATCTGACTGAAAACTAGGGACCCAATGGGTGAAAGGAACCCACTAGTGAAATCTCACATGCCTGGTGATGAAGTTCACAGATAAACACTTAGATTTCAAGGCTGGAACTGCTGGAAACTTGCTTCGTTCTTGAACTAGGGTTCTTAAGCTTTTTCTCCTTTCTTGCTTCTAATTTTCTAAACTTTTGATTTAATGATTTGACTTAGATACGTTTTAGTTATTTTTGTAGGCTTAAACTAACTAAAATCTGATGATTTAGGGTCAAAAAGACGTAACTTAAGGTTTAAACGAAGTGGAAAAGGTCAAAAAGACCCCTGGGAAAGTTGCTATCGGACCAAACGACGGCCAGTCGTCTGACCGACGCCCCGTCGTTGGGTCCGTCGACTGGGCCTGTTCGACAGGCCTTTACTAAAATGGGCATAACGTTTTACTCGGATGTCTAATTTTAGCAAGTTCGGTGGATATGGAAAACTAATTCAATTATCTATCTCTGGGTAGGTTTTGGGACACCTAATTCATTTTGTGCTAAGAGTTATGATCATTTGAAGTTGACCCAACTGTATTTCCCCTTGACTGTTTGAAAATTTTCCACCTACAGACCGTGCTGGTCATCCGTAGCTCATGTTAGAGAGTGGGTGAATGGGAGTCTCGATCGACGGTCACGGACTACGGACCGTCGTCTGACCTACGGACCATAAGTCCGTCTGCCGTCCAAGACTTAATCAATTTTTCTGGGCTGAAATTTTCGGGAGTTTCTGATCCCATCGACGGTTGTGCAGGACGGACCGTGGGTCAGGCTACGATCCATCGATTCCACCATTGGTTGCACCTGCAGATTTTTCTGTAAAGCTGGTTTTTGGTCTCTTTTTTGCTATGGGGTGTTACTTACAATCACGGCTTCTCACAAGTTTCTTTTCGATTGGATCATATAGCCTGTAACCGAATTCATCAAGGTCATATCCAATGAAGATGTACTGCCTTGTCTTGGTATCTAACTTTGACCTCTCATCTTTTGGCACATGTACAAAAGCTTTGAAACAAAATACTCTCAAATGGTCATAGAAACATCATTTCCATACCAAACACTATTTAGTACATCACTTTGCAAAGCAACAATAGAAGATAGATTAATAACATGTGCAGCGGTCAATAAAGTCTCCCCCGAAAATGAGTTCGGCAACTTTGCTTCAGAGAGCAAACATCTAACTTTTTCCATCAAGTTCCTGTTCATCCTCTCAGCCAAACCATTAAGTTGAGGAGTCTTGGGAGGAGTCTTATGGTGTCTAATACCTTGATGCTTGCAGTATTCGTCAAATGGTCCACAATATTCACCACCATTATCAGTACGAATACATTTCAGTTTCTCTTTCAACTGAAGCTTGAAACTTTTTGAAGATACCTAACACTTGTCTTTAGTCTTCTAAGACATGGACCCAAAATTTTTATACGAGCAATCATCAATGAAAGTGACAACGTAGAGTGCACCACACAATGTCTTTGTCTTCATTGTACCACATAAATCAGAGTGCACCAACTCAAGCAACTCTCTCTTTCTCGAAGGAGGGTAGGACTTAAAGGAAACTCTATTTTGTTTACCAGCCAAGCAGTGCTCACACTTTTCTAATTTAGCACTTCTGAGATTTGACGAAAAATTCTTCTTGGCTAGAACATTACGTCATTTCTCATTGATGTGCTAAGTCTCTTGTGTCATAACGTTGAAGAGTTATCGCTCTCAACTGCATTCACCATATCAACACATATAGACCACGACGTTTGTTACCACGAGCCACAACCAAGGAACCCTTAATGAACTTTCATTTTCCATCACTGTAGTACTAATATATCCTTCATCATCTAAAACGCCAACAGAAATGAGGTGCAGACGAACGTCAGGAGCATGTTTCACATTGCTTAAAATTAATTTAGTTCCAGCACTAGTTTCCAAACAAATTGTACCAATACCAACCACCCTAGAAACAGTCTCATTACCCATACTCAAGGTTCCAAAATCACCAAGAGTATAGGAAGAGAAAAAATCCCTCCTTAATTTCACATGCGATGCGGCACCAGTGTCCACAACCCAACTTGACTCATCACAAGCAATATTTATCATATTCACGCCAAGAACAGTAACAAGATCTTCGGTGGCTAGGCAATTTTCATTGCCATCTTTATAAGTTTCGTCTTTATTTTTGTTTTCCCTCTTCAACTTCCTGCAGAACTTCTTTGTGTGCCCTTTCATGCCACAATGATAGCACTCAATATCATTAAATCTGCCTCTGGATTTTCTTCTATTTTGTTCTTTATACTGAGAACCATGAGTTTTTTTATCCCCCTGGGCTAGTTATCAGGATATCCGACGAAGAAGAACTTTGAGTTTTCCTTCTCATCTCTTCGTTCAAGACACTACTCCTGGAGGAATCCATAGAGATCACACAATTCGGAGCAGAATTTGACAATGAAGTTCTAAATGTTTCTTAAGAGTCTGGTAGGGAACCAAGTAGAAGCAAGCCTTGAATTTCTTCATCAAATTTGATGCCCTTAGAAGATAACTGATTCATGATCCCTGAAAATTATTCAGATGGTCTGTCATCAGAGATCCATCATATAATACTTCAAACTCAACATCTGCTTTATTAAGAACATTTTGTTGTTGCCAGTCTTCCGATCATATAAACTTTCAAGATGCTCTCATAGGGTTCGAGCTTGTGTCTCCCCGGAAATATGGTTCAACACATTATCGTCGACTCATTGCCTAATGAATCCACAAACCTGTCTGTGCAATAAATTCCACTTTTCCTCTGTTTTATTATCAGGCTTTACAGTGGTAAACACTAGTTTGTAAAAGTTCTTGACATAAAGCAAATCTTCCATTTTTTTCATCCAAATGGCATAATTAACACCATTCAAAGTAATCATTCTACTTGTGTTGGCTTTCATTGTTTTCCCCAAAAATATAGTTATCGCAAATCAAAGTAAATTTATTCTGATGTGGAAGTTCAGACAGTGCTGTAACCATAGAGCATACTCAAATAAAACCTTGGCTCTGATACCAGTTTGTTGAGAAAGAGCGGACAAGCATAAAAATATATATGGTAAAAGTAATGAAAATAAATGGGAAAATAATGACACCAAGAATTTATGTGAAAACCCTTTGAAATAAGGAAAAACCACGGGCCAAGAGGAGCAGCTGATATCAATATAATAAACAATTTTACATTGTGTAGTCAGGAATACAATATTCAAAGTGAATACTACACACTCAAAAGGAACAGCACTCTTTTGGTTTCCACCTTACTAAAATATCGCTCAAACTCTATTTTTCTTCAGACTACTTTTCTTGCATAGTCTATGGGATACCTCACTTTGCTCTCAAAATGGACTTTCTCTCTAACTTGGTGTAAATTAAAAATGAGCTAACGAGCTTCTTTTATAAAAGAAATTTGCAAGTGCAAATTTCACCACCATCCACAACATGTCAAAGTTGTGCCACCGAAAGTTTTTAATTGTTGTATTTCTCAACATTTGCTGCCACTACAATTTGCCAACCATTAACAATTGCATGGAGCAATTGTTGAAGTTAATAGTAGCATAATGGGGCTGGACCCCACAATTAGCATGTGGTTTATAAGTCTAGACTAATTCTTGGTATACCTTCATATATCTTATCTCATTTATGATAGAAAAATCTTAAATAGTGGGATGTTAGGTAATTATTTAAAAGTACAGGTAGAATTATTATATACGGTATAGATATTTTTATCCTAAAATTTTGTTGTCTAAATTAACCCATGAGAAATTCAAGCCTATATAATTAGTTGAATGTTATATATAGTTATACTCCATCCGTCTTATTTCATGTGGCCCTTTCCAATTTAGTTTGTTCCAAAAAGAATGTCACTTTACATGATTAGAAATAATTTTATTTTAAATTCTTCTTTTATCCGTAAAAAACGATTTACAAAAAACTATTTTAAACAACAAATTTCAAAAATATTTTTTTCTTAAATACCATATCAAGTCAAAGAGTGACACATAAAAATGAAATAACAAAACATTAAAGAAAAGAAAATTGTTGGTATGAAATCAATTAATAAAAATCTAAAATTTTATATGGGTTAGGAATTGGATATGACTCATTACTTTGTTCATTTTGAGGTCGTTTCATCTCAACTAGAGAAACCTTTGTGCAGCTAGCAGCCCTTTCATCTATCAACTTAGATCATTTTGATGGAATTCAACTTTTAGCTCAAATCATTTCGATGGAATTCAAATCATCTATCACCTTCTTTCTTTTCAATATCTAACTATATTTCGTACCATATTAATTTAATTTTTAAGATATCTTTCATTTTTTAAATTAATTTATTTGTTCAATTTTCAAAATTATTTTTAGAACATTCTTTCAACTTATTCATTTATCACCTTCTTTATATGGTCTTTTCTTTTGTAGTTTAAAATAGATCAAAATTTTGTATGCTTACTCATATTGCTTTTGATATTCATATAATAGATCTTGACACCTCAATAAATTTAACAATAATTAACAAGGATAAAAATAAAAACTACGTTCAATTTTGTCTTTATCTGCTTTTCTTAAAAAGCGTGAATCACTTCAAAATTCATGAAATTGAGGAAGTAAAACTTGTTTTTATATAAAATTTGATAAATATAAATTTGAAAAAAAAATGATATTTGTAAAAAATTCAATATGACAATTGAAGATAATGATGTCTATTCTACGTGTACTTTGTTTATTTCTCCACTTGTCAACCAACATTGGCCATGCATACCCTTCATATGATAATCTTCTAGCCATGCATCATCTCCTTCATAAACCCTCTTCTATATGATAATCTTTTAGACATATGCATCATCTCCTTCATAAAAAGCACAAGGAGTAATTCAAGGTAATGTGTTTTTTGTTTTTTTTCACCTGCCGCACAGATAACATCGTCTTCATCTCGAATAAACTGCTTCTGTTATCAATGTTTACTGCCTAATTTACAGGCAGAAATAGGTTCAAGTTTTGGTTGAATAAAATATGGATTACTTAAACAGTGTCAGAAGTTTGAAGCGTGGGTTGACAACAGCAACAGCCACTGCATAAAGAGACTTGAAGCACAACACTGCAAATGTGTTCTACATTCTGTTAACTTGGTACAACATTTATGATCGATACCAACTCCGTCCTAAGATGCAACACAACACTGCATGACATTAGATACTGACGAAATATGAAGGTGATTTAGTTACAAGCATATTCAAAAAGAGAATCAAGACGGCTTATAATAACATACGATTTTTCCTCTTCAAGGAGTGTGCTATCGCCATATTCATCTTGCCTCTCTACAGCTTTCCTTTCTTCTCCTTCTCTAATTCTGAACTTCTGCAGACAACAGTGACCAAAACATGCAAGGAAGAACCTCCACAAAATCAAGTAGAGATGACTATCAAAGACCAAGTGTAACAATACCCAGTAAAATATTTTAACTGCTATTTATTTGCACGTCTTTCAAGCACCACTGTTGAACATCCATCTCCCATTTCATAGCCCTTAAAACATTCCAGAATAACAGACTCACTTCAAGTAGCTACAAAACTTACTATCAATTTCTCCCTAGTCTGGACTGGTTACAGATCTATTTCCTTGAAATATGTCCTTCCACCCACTTCCCTGCTAGTAGATGAGCTTCCAGGCTTATGAATCTAATGTTCCTGCCAAAAACCCCAATTCATAGGAAAAAAATATGACCAAACGTGGTTACAAGCCTTTACTCGTCTATTTCCAGCCCCTTCTGGAAGGCATTTGCAACCAGGTTCACCTGCTCTTTCTGGTCAGAACAAGTCGAGGGAGTGGGTGGGGGTTATGGTTTTAAAAAAAAGTTGAGTGTCATAATCAGGGTCTTCACCACCCCCTCCATCCAAAATAAATATCATTACAAGAAAGAGAAGAGTCGCTAAGTGAATTTCAAGACTCAATGCAAGTTACTAAAATTAAACAAATGAAAATGTCAAGACTTCTCCCAGTTGCAAAGATTCAAGGCCAAGAGTTTATACATCTCTTTTGCAGAGGGACAGTTGAAAGAATGACAGCTTTGCAATTTGGATTACAAACCAAGTAGGGTTTATAATGCCACCAGAACACAAAATAAAAATTAATCAACAGGGGTGGAGATATAACACTTAGCTCCTCCTTGTATTAATCAACTTACAGAAATCCATGTTGCAACAAACCAAGAAATACCCAGTTTGCCTCTTAAAGAATGTAAGAGGAAGAAGGTAACAGCAAAACAATTTGTCATCTTTCCACATACAGAAGATTTGAAAGGAAGTATCAAAAATCAATGCAGCCAGACCAATTATAGGCTCAAATAAGAATCCCCCATCTAAAAAAGAATGCAAAAGATATCAAAACTTAAAATTTGTACATCTCTAGCAGATGAGGCAGTAAGTACCTTTACTGGCTTGGGCAGAGAATACGATATCTGAAGTACGGAAAATAAATTTGAAATTCTATGTATGCCAGGTTGTAGATAAGCTCCTCAACCTGCTTTCCTTGATACTGCAGTGACATTTATAGATTTTAATTCTACATCAAAAACTGAAATATTTCCCAACATAAAATACAAAAGAAACCAAAAATGTAGACCCATTGTCTGGCATGCAAGCCAGAAGGAATATGGGTATCCATGTTCTCAAAAATGAAATAGAATAAATCGTAATACAAAAGTCAAAGAAATAAAGAATGGAAGCAACATACAAGGCACTACCTATATATGGAATCATGCTAAAGGAAAACAAATGCTTCAAGGAATGAACTACTCGCTATTTAGATAGTGTCGTAGCAAGAAAATTAGATAGTGTCGCAGCAAGAAGAACGAATCGACATTTCCTTCCAAACGGAGAAAATATAAAATAAAATTCAAGTAACAAAGTCAATAGTACTTTCAAGATCAGGCCTTGTTTCATCTTGCTTGGCAAAACTTTGTTAAAAAGAAAGCGGGTAACGCTTTCAGCCAAAGAAAATGGTTGGTCTTTCAGCCTAAGTACAGCATTTTGAAATGAACTTTGAAAGAAACAACTTAAACCAAAATCTTAGGTAATAATGTCATCCATGGTTGACTTCCATTATCAGCATTCCACCTAGCAGTCAGTAACTTCAGAACCCCATGTAGATAAGAGAGGTAACTGTAGTTGGTCCCTAAAACATGAAATGATTCTGAAACAAATCATACAGATAACAAAATAATCGTGCAGCTTATTCATAATATCACCATATAACCTTTAAGCGACTTCGAAAATGTCATCATGACTTCACATCACATTTGAATGACATCACTAAGACGTGTACAGAAATATGTAGTAATTCACTACTAAGGTTTGTCCCAAAAAACAATGGACCATGTGATATTTATGTGCCCTAATCCCCATGTGATATTTACGTGTCCTAATCCCCATGTGATATTCATGTGCCCTAACCCTTTGTGATACAGACAATGATGCGCAAGCAGCCCATGCAGATGGAAAGGGCCAGAAGAAAAGCATGGAAGTACATAATAATCAGGAGTCAAAGTTGTGAACATGGAGAGCAGTAAAACATTCAATGTTGACGGGAAAGCATATATGTCATCCTTGATTACTATCCATGTATTCAGGTCCAATAATTACCTTCATATGTGCTATAGTTTCATTGAAATTCTTCATCAATGAAAAAGCTAAGAATTCCCCATCAGCTTTACACCACCATCTCTTGCAAACAGAATATGAAAATTAAAATCGGCATACTAGAAATACGAAACCAATCCATATGTTTTAACAAAATCAATTTCAAGATCATTGTTTACACTGCCAATGGGTAATATGTTACACACACGAGTTTCAATTGAAACTGTTCCTTAACAGGTAAGCTCACTACGCCACCCCTGCCATGCAAGCAGGCCCAGAGATTTTGACAAGACACCAGAGCCAAGTAGGTCAACCTGCAACAGATCTGATAACGCATAGCCAAAAGAATTGTTTCTTGATCTAATTGTCAGATAAGCCTGCTAAAAAACAGCTGAACTGATCGTCTAGCAAACAATTTTTGCAACTTCCTATAAGTGCATTGCTCTAGCCTCAAACCACGTCAACCCATGAGTATTACAGAAAGCAAAACTCAAACAGTTACTGAGCACTATTCACTTATCTTAGCCAAACAATCCACCAGTTCCCAACACCCCTTGCTTCAGTTCCTTTCTTCGCTGCTCCTCGAGAGGATCTGGACTCTTCATTACTCTTCGCACACGCCTAAAAACAACACAAAGAACATCAAATAACAGTCCAAGGAGCTAACCAAACTCCCATCTGAAGATTAGCACTGAAAGAAGATTTACCTATCTTGTGCATGCTGTGCAGGGAAAGTAGGCATGAATTCTTTAGACTTGGGGAGAGGAACTTCACGAAACCACTCATGGTTCAAAGCAGCATCGGCAGATATCCTCTGCAATATGTCATATAAACATCAATATCAGAAGAGGTAAAAACAACATAAAAAGGAATTTAGAAGTTCCCAAATGTTATTGCCATCACCTTCGCAGGATCATAAGTCAAAAGCTTATTCAACAGGTCAAGGCCAGACTCTGATAGGTCTGGTTTTCCCATGTAAGATGTTGTAGGGCTTTGAAATTTATTTCTTAAATTATTAAACCTGTTACAAACAAATCAAATGGTTAGTAAAAACATGAAAATATTTCTCCAGCATAGATTGTCATCAGAGGAGGCCAGAAAGCCAAACCAGAATCACCCAAAGCTGGAAGCCTGGGAAAACAGCGGCAAAAATAAAAACATGAATCTCTGGCCGACAAGAGAAGCAATAGAATATATAAGAAGATAATACTTACTGATGCTTTACAAAGTTGACCTTCACCCCAGGAAGCTTGGAAAACCCTGGCCAAATCGTCTCATTAGGGGTGCCAAGAATTCTGAATATCTGGTAAGAAAAACCACAGAAGTATATAAAGAAGACTTCAAACTCATGGTAAATGTCATCAAAAATCAAGTAATTCTCCATCAGCAGCTAGAAAGATACCTTGTCAATTTGATCAACTTCTGTTTTCCCATTGAAGAGTGGTTCTTTGCATAGCATCTCGGCCATAATACAACCCAGTGACCACATGTCAATTGCAGTAGAATATTGCTTGGCTCCCAACAGAAGTTCTGGCGCCCTGTATCCATAAAAAACTAATCAATCACTGGCTAAATAGAAGCCAGCTAGGCGAGAACTCAATAGAAACGTTCATCTACATGCAGACACACAGCAATAAAAGTATTGAGTATCTACTTGCATCTTTTCAGATTAATGAAGAATAAAAAATGAAACTCACCTGTACCACAAAGTAACCACCAAATGAGTGTATGGTTTCAAGGGGCTCCCATATTGACGAGCTAAACCAAAGTCACAAATCTTCAACTCACCTTGGTTGTTTAGAAGCAAATTTGAAGTCTTCAAATCTCGGTGAAGGACCCAATTATCATGAAGATACTTGACACCATGCAAAAGCTGGAGCATAAGACATTTGACTTCACTTTGGGTAAATGGTTTTTTCATTGTCTCCATCAATGCCTTCAGATCATGTTCCATGTACTCCATCACCATAAAAATACTGTCAAGACTGCTTCCAACAACTACTTCTTTGACATCTACAATAGAGGGGTGATGAAGAGAAAGAAGAATGTTAATCTCCCTGAGAGATGTTAGGGGGAATCCTTCTCGTTCCTTCTCCATCTTAACCTTCTTTAGTGCAACAATTTCTCCCGTCTTCTTATCTTTAGCTCGGTAAACAACCCCATAAGTGCCTTCATCTATCCTGTTAAGCCGCTCGAATTCATCGACACTTCTACACCCCTGCAGCATGTTTACGCTCCTTTGTGGAGGAAGCGCAGCCTCCGGTGTACCACGAGAATCATGTTCATCTTCAGATTCTGTATCTGACTGGCTAACACTAGTCCTATCATAATTGCGGTCCTTATCCACATCCATTGGGCCATTCTTATCTAATTCATTGCCCTGGTAACTCTCTCTGCTGCAAGACCTAATATGTTCATCAGAGTCTGAAGACCTCGTTCTATTTCCTCCGGAGCTTTCTCTCTTGAGCTCCTCATATTCAGGAGTTAGTGATTTCCTGCGTCCACCCATTTCGGCCAAGTGGGGAACTGCTCGTCGCTTTTTCAGAAGGAGCGTATCATCACCTGAAATCTCACCTTCATCAGCTGGAGAGTCAGCATCAGTTGCCCATCGAGATGATCTTATAGTCGGCACGGGCACATATTCCTCATCTTCTACTTTCCTGGCTTCCCGACTGGGCAATTGCTTCTCATCAACAGGTGGAGAACATATGTCAACTGGGGATTCATGAGATGCATCCATAAGTAAACCAAGTGCTGTATTTGTTTTACTTGGGGATGGCTCTATAATGTGAACATTATTAGTGTTCAACAGAGAGACCTGCTCAACCCTTTCCGAGGGGAAATTAGCCAACTGGCCAGATGACTTTGGCAATGGAGGCGGAGGAGGTAGCTTAGCAGCTACTGGTGAATTTCTACTCTTTGACATTCTATTCACTTCCTTATCTTCCCTATCCCATATAATTGGAGAATATTTCCGTTTCTTGCTCTGTACAGAAGACTGATTCCCATTGGCAGCATTCTTGGTCTTCTGGTCTGACTCAATAGCCCCATCAGACCCACTCTCGCTAGACAATTCCCCAGGCTCTCGGTCAATAGCCCCGACTCTAAGCCCACTTCTCCTCATTCCACCAGCATCACCATCACTACTACCAGAATCACTCCTGCTTGAACCGGACCTATAACTGCCATTCATCATATCCCTTTCTTTTATAGGCTCTCGGTCAACAGCTCTGACACTAAGCCCACCACTTCTCCTCACTCCACCACCATCACCATCACTGCTACCAGAATCACTCCTGCTTGACATGGACCTAAAACTCCCATTTATCATATCCCTTTCCTTTACATCCTTCTGTCTCAACCTACCCCTATCTCGACCACCCCTGTCATGACCTCTATCCCTATCAAAATCCCGATCCTCAGACCTAATTCTTTCGTAATCCCCCTTGGAGTAACCAAGCTCCCTCCGTGAAACCTCAAACTCAGCCTCACGCCCCCTAAATTCATTATCCCTGTAACCACCATGTCTTCCAGCAGCCATGTAAACGTCCGTATCAAATGAAACCCTAAATTCACCTATAAACCCTAACCCTAATTTCACAATAAAATCAGCAAACCCAACAAACCCTAGCTCGATGAAAAATCGAGTTATTTGAAAACTCAATAGCAGATCTGGTAAAAGCTAATCAAAAGATATAAAAACCAATTGGAACTTTTTTCCCTAAATTTTTTTTTCCTTTTCCTCGAATAGATTGAAAAACTCTAATACACAACAGATACAGACAGCGAAGAAGCGAAACCCCTAAGAATTGAAGACTTTAGGATAAATTTACGCTCTTCCCGGCACGTTATAGCTAAGATCGGAATACTTACCGGCGAATCGAAGCAACCAGACACGACGGCGGCGACGAAGCTTTATAAGAGAGCGAGGGAGAGAGAATATGCAAATTCCCAAATACGAAAGCGAAGAGAAAGTCCCAGACCGCGTAAAGAGGAGTTTTAAGATTAGCTTCGACTTCAAGTATGTTAAAATTGCAAATTAGATCCTCTATGTTTATCAAATTGTTTATAGG
This sequence comes from Solanum pennellii, assembly GCF_001406875.1. Classification (NCBI taxonomy): domain Eukaryota; kingdom Viridiplantae; phylum Streptophyta; class Magnoliopsida; order Solanales; family Solanaceae; genus Solanum; species Solanum pennellii. Next base: position 9,649,747 of record NC_028641.1, on the reverse strand, counting down.
AATTGAGAGAAGGACCATGATGTTTCTTACATGTTTATTTAGCACCACAAAATCTTTGCCACAAGTTTAAATTTCATTGGGTAATATTCCAATTTCCAAGGCTAATAGATATTTTTCCTTTTTTATCAAAAAGACATAATACATAAATATACCCTTTAATTTTCCGTTATTTTATATTTATATCCTTCAACTTTGAGTAAGCATAAATAGACATTTAAACTTGTATAAAATTGAATAAATAGAAATACACGTCCTATGTGGCATCCTACATGACCTACGTGGTGTCCTATGTGTATTGTGTCACATAGGACTAATGTGTTTATTTGTTCAACTTTATACAATTTTAAACATCTATTTGTGCACACCCAAAATTTCAGGATATAAATGTGAGATGAGGCCAAGTTAAAGGACATATATATGTATTATGCATCAAAAATATGGAATTTGATACTATACTAATATGTATGGGGAAAAACTCTGAAATATATTCAAATTTTGGTCGAAATTTTTGTAACAATCTCAAACTTTAGGCAAGTGTATTTTAAAGATATATAAGTGCTCATTTGCACAAGTTACTATTTATAATGATATAAATTTATGATGTCCATATAAACACATATATATTTTTAAAATATACTATTAAATAGCGCAATGATAACTGAAAGGTATCATTCTAACCTAACTAATTTAACTGAAGTGTCTGCGAAACTATGATTCGATTAAGGGTTCTAATTACCATAAGAGAAAGGAGCTAGACGTATTTTAATTAAGATTCACAAATATGAGTCTCAACTCTCAACCGTATCTCATATATTTTATGTAAAGGTTCATATGTAGCAAACAAAGTTTATTCTTTAATTATTTTAATTAACTAAATTAAGTGATAAAACAAATATAAACAAATAAGGCATTTATAATACAAATAAATAACATAAATACATTGAAGAGATGAGCAAGGAGACCAAAAAAAACACAAATAGATAGGACAAAAAACATTTTTTATTCATAAAACTACCCTAAATATATACCCGCAAAATATTTAAAAAACCTAAATTAAATTAATCCTTTTGAATTAACGCTCGGCTTATTCGTGTTTTATTAAGACAAATCAAAATTTATCTTTTCTCTTCTCTGGTCAACTTACATCATTTATAACAAGGGTCTAAATACCCTATCATCCAATTTTCTAAGTTTGTTTATTATTTAGCTCCTAAAGCGATTCAAAAGAAAATAATAAAACTAACATCCTAAAAAGGTACCTTGTGTTTTAGCTTAATGTCCAAGAAGCATTGAACTACTAGATGATAGGTTTAGACTTAAAGAAAATTCAAGAAACCTAATTAGCACATAAATCTCATATTAGCCTCTAAATTAGTTATTAGCATGCTAGCAAAGACACGTAAATAGTGAAAAAATCATGCATTATTGTGTGTGCAAACCAGCATTTTAGCATAACATGTTAACTAATTTTAGAGAGGACATGTAGATATAACATGCTGAGTTTGACATATGGCAGAAACTAATCAGAAAATTATTGGACCTTGTTAGTTTTTAACTGTTGAATGGTCGGCTAGTAATTGCTAACATGCTAGAAATAAATCAGAAATTATATTTAATCAAATATTAGCACACTAAAAATTATTTAAATCCTATAAACATAATTCAATCAATTAAACAAATCGGACCTAATATACGATATATATGCCTATTTATTTTTGAACATTATTAAATAGCCATAATGTCTATTGCTTGTTTAACATGCTAAGATTGTTTAAATCTGATTAATCAATAAAAGTATTGATCGGACCCTAAGCATAATGTCTAACCAATGTAGCATTCTTAAATTAATTACAACCTACAAACATGATTCCCAAGTTTGAACATGCTAAAAAATATTTTCGAATAAGGATTCATACACGACAATTGATTATTAGCATGCTGAAAATATTAATAGCATGTATGCATGATTTTCCTATACTCGAATAATATTTTTAAAATATAAGTAATTCTTATAGACATGATTTCGAAATAAATAATAAACTAAAATAATTAGTTTAAACTTTGATGCACGTTTTTCTACTCTCAAATAATACATTAAAATTGATTAGATCTTGATTGAGGCATAGTATAAAAACAATTAACAAATCAAAACTTTAACAAAATTTATAAGCATGATTTCACAACCAAGAGTAAGATAAAATACTTGTTTGAAGCTTATTATATTATTAGGTCAAAAGTTATTTAATTCTTATAGACATGATATCTAGTAAATTAAACAATCTGTAGTTAACATAATATTTAAGCCCAAATTCTATACTAATATCCTGGAATTTTAATATGCAGCTATAGGTACAATTCGATTGATTAACATGTTGAGATTATTATAATTTGATTAATTAACTACATGTTGAAATAATTTTTAAAAAAAAAAAACAAGACAAAGGCATAAACATATAAAAGTTGGTTTTTAATCAGATTATTATAATTTGACAATCATATAAAAACGGTTTTAAACTTGATGATAATAACATTAAATTCAAGTAATTAATCAACGCGAGCATATACATATATCATACAGACATAATTAAAATAAAGTAAAGATAGATAACACATAATTCCCCTCCCCCCAAAGGCAGACCCTCATGCCTTCGATAACTTTTTTTAAAAAAATCATATATATATATAATTGATAAAATAATAATATATTTGATTGTACCCTTGTAATAAAAAGACGCCTAGTGTATTGATCAAAATTGTTATTTCTGACCGCGACTACGTGAGTTCGAATCCCACGAAAGATTATTTTTTTTACTTTAAAATTTTTACTTTAAAATCATTTTGCATTGTAATAAACTTTTTAAAAAGATTGCCGCCTCGACCCTCTTTTTGAAGAGGAACTGCTTCTCCAGGATACCCAAAAAGAGTGGGAGGTGCCTGTGCTCGTTCCTCCCGATAAAATAGAAAGGACAACCGGTGTTGAAGGTCGACCCCACCCTCTTTTTGTCATCTCATCTGGCCCAATTCTTTTCTTAATTGAATCTAAAAATAAATAGAAGCTCTAACACAATTCTAAACAAAATATAAGACCGCTACAAAATCTACAACTTAGAAGTATTTTTCACTACATAATTAAAGACTTACTCCCGTTATCTTGCACAAATTGATAAGTTCTTTTTTAATAAGCGGATTTTTTTTGTAAGAATTTGTTGTTGATTCTTGTGATTTGGAATTGAAAGATTTTGGACGAAACATAAGTTTTCTCAACCAAGTGCTAGTTTTAGAGACAATTATTCGCATTATATACATGAGTTTGATTTGTTATCACTTAAACCGAATCCTGGAGAAGAATATCCATTGATTAATATAGGTCTGAAATACGAGATGAAGTGAGATATTCAAAGTGGACCTTGTCAATCGGATTTTAATGATAATGAATATCCTCGAATTAGATTCGAAATGAAAATACGACGATTTTGTAAGACATGATTTAAGGGTTCATATTCTAGTTGGTTGGAGTATAATGTGAAGAAAGATATTGTATTTTTCTAACCTCATCCTTAAGTCAAATTATTGGGGCCTCAGAGATTTGGAGGCCTAAGTAGGGCGCTTTGATAACTTACTCTTAAGTCATTCCTAGCCTTACCCTTGAGCCTCTCTTAGTGGTACCCTCTATCTTCAAATCCTAAATTCGCTTCTCCCTCCCCCTTTAAATGGTTCCCCAAGTTATTTCATATATGTATGGAGTAGATGGAGTTTACAAAATTATTACAAAAATTGAAATATAAAGTAATAATATTAATACATAAAAGTCTAAGCAAAACTAATTCCATCCGAAATTCCGGTCTCAAGCGAATTCTTCGACATCTTGAACCTTATGTTCAAAATCGTGTTAAACAAAAGGAAGATAACGACAAATACACAACACATAAAGACAGTCTAATATAGCAAGATATTAATACTAATTATACAGACATCAACGTAGCACATAATATTAATTATTTCATATACATAGGCAGAAAACAAACGTACAAGAACTCCGACAAGTAATGAAGAGTATAAAATCACACACAAAGCAAGAAAGGATTAAAAAACTTACTCATATACTTATTTATTTATTTATTATGAATTAAATTAACTAAATTAAATTAAATAGTACACTAATGCAAAACAAAAATTAAGTTGAATAGAAACACTAACCAGTTAATCAGAGAGAATAAGTCAGCAGAAACAATCCGATCTGATGCACAACTTGTATCAATGGACCCAAACAGAGAACTTTTAAAACCATTTATAAGAAATGTTATAATCTTTTGGAGTAGAGAGTATCTGGTTGCCACTTAAAGCGTCTGTAAATAGTGAGAATGATGTTACTTTGTATAGTAAATAAGAGGGTACATAATAAAGGAAAATAAATAAATCTTAAGATCGATTAAATATTTTTCTTAAACAAAATAAAAAGTAGAATCAGTCAACAACATCTTTTTTCAATACCAAACACATATTTAACAAAAATAATATGCAAAATCTATTTGCCCTTGACTAAGGGTTGTAAGTCAATTAACAAACTATCAATTAATATTACACATTATTAATCGAAAGAGATCAATTATTTAAGAAAAGATAGTAACATACAACTTAAATCAAGTATACACTTTCACATACTACATTCTTGTATCCTTACCATATCCAAGACAAGTAACAATTTAAACAGATTCTAAATAAAGCAATAAAATTATGATCAAAGACGAAATCCTATTTTACAAGGATACCATAAATGAAGGGATTGAAAATCAAAGTTTGAAATAGTTTGAAGTCGGATTAAATTATAACATAATAGTAAATAAAAACCATTCAATTTAGCCAAGAAAACAATCAATTAAGCATCAATGATCACTCAAGATTATCAACTTGACAAATACAGAAAACGTTAACAGGTCAATAAATATTATAGCACCAAATAAGACGAAAGTTGAAGGAGATAACCATTTAGATACAAATTGAAAAAATCACTTTAAATTAAGAAACAAATTTTTAGGATAAATACATTCACAATACATTATCAACCATTTTACATTTCATGCAAGTGAATATTAATACAATGATATTTTAAAGCTAAAGAAATAAATTCAGCATAAATTATCAAGCGGACTTATGAAGAAATTCCACAATAATTATTAATGAAAATCATAAATTATATATTTGAAAACAAATCAAGAGCATTTTAAGAAAAAATTTCAAAAGATAATAATCAAATTAGAAACAAACCTGGATGGATCTGTAAGGGTCCGTCATTAATAAGCCAAAATCTTGAAGTTTTATGTTGACCAAGCTACATCCAAAACGGTTCTTATTGTTGTCATCGCATCCATTGACCGGAGTGGCTAGTCGGGGCTTGCTACGTTGTTATCGACCTCCCGGAGTTGGTTGGTCGGAGCTTCAACGCTCATGTTGTTATTTTCCTCAACCTCGCTCAAAAAGAGAGAAGTGGAGGCGACACTTGGAGCTGGCTACTCCTCGCGGTGGCTCGCTGGCCGAAGCGACAAACATCAACCGCCATTTGTTGTTGTTACCGATCTCATCGACGGATGAGGTTTGACTGGTGGTTTGACGGTGTATCCACCAGCGAAAAAGAAAAGAAAGGGATGGAATGAGAATAGGTGAATCAGGTGGTTGGTGACGGGATTTTGCCGGGGGAGATAGAGAGAGAGAGGAGGAGGCGAGGGGAGGCTCGCCGGTGGTGGCAATCAAAGCAGCGCGGTCTCGCCAGCCGGAGGAAAGTGGCGGCGAGGAAAGCAGAGTATGGAGGGTGCGGCGCTGCTGCATTCTTCGAGAGGAAGAGGAAAATGATTTAGGGTTATTTGAGATGATGAGAATTAAAATAGAAAAAAAGAGTTGGTGCATCCGGACCACTGGATCTATTAAACTGAACGAGTAGGATATGATCTCAGAGTTGCTTCACGTGATGGACGACAATGATTAAATGAGAGTTGAGAATTGAAACAAGAGTAGGCCACAATTGAAATCAATACGTGACTATAACTTAAATAAAATTTTAGTTGAGAAGAGTAGAATTAAATAGAAAAATGGGTCATAAGATAAATAAATTGAATAGAATAAGCTACGATTTAAATTATTTAAGAGAAGATTAAGTGAATGGCTATTAAATTAATAATGTACTACGCCTAATAAATTATTTCTATATAAAATAAGCACATTTAAATATTTTAAACTTCAAACCAACAAGTAAAATAATTATTTCAAATTTTCACTACCGAACAAAACATAATGATTAAAAAATAATAATTCGATAAGGAGAATAATTACAATAAATTTTGTATATTACGAATATTAGAATGTAAATTATTTACTTAAAACTACTAAAAATTTTAAACTCGTAGAATAAAGGAAAAAGATTTTGCAATACATATTTAATCAAATAGCAATTCGGAAAAGGCTACAAGTCGGTCAAATTGGTTGTCAACTACATTACTGATTTCATGAATTTTTATGTATTAGTGAAACATACTTTAATGTCAAACACAGTGTATAATATAGGTTGAAAAAGTGTACAAACAAGGTACTAATAATATACGAAGCTAATGTACATGCCTTATTTTTTCTAATGCACTCTACCAAATGACCTATTCCATAATACCAAATATAGAGAATCTTAATATATTTGTTGGTTTGTTGTCTGAACTCCACTTTGTTGGAGAGAGTTCGAATCCCCATATTATAATCCTCTCCTCATTTTCTTTTTCCTACTCCCATTTATTTTACAAAGAAAAAAGTTTATGATATCAAATATAATGTATAATATTGTACCAAACAAGGTAAGAGGTGTCAAATTGGCGGGTTAGGTTGAAATTAGAGATATTAAAATGAGTTGAAATAAATATTGGGTTGAGTTTTGACCCGTCCAAATTTACTTTGGACTCAAATGAACTAAAAATGGGTCTTGACCTGCTTAATCTCAATAATATTAATATGTTAGATAAGTTTGTTAACCACAATTTTAATTCAACTCAAAATTTTATTTTTAAAAAGTTACAAATGGATAGATAAATCTTAAAATATATACAATAGATAGAAATTTATACATTCAACATAGGAACATACATTACATCAAGACAAAAGAGTCTTAAAATGAATTGAAATTGGAGATTAAATTGAGCTCAATTAAGGATTCTCTTAAAATTGGTTAAGGCTTGAATGAGTTGAGATTGAACACAATTAAAATTGGATACATTACTTATATACACAACTTTACTTATTTTATTCTCCATTTTCCCACCTTTTTTAAATATTTCATAAATCCATTGTTTCTCTCAACTCTTAAAAATTTCAGATACATAAGATCAATCAGTCAAAACCCACGTTTACTAATCCATTTTTCACTCCTCTTTTCTCTCCCTAAATTCAATCCACATTTCAGCAGTTATAACTTTCAAATTAATTTGATTTTCAAAAGGATTTTCTCTCTCAAATCAATAAATTTCAAACTTTTGAATAGGTGGGATTTTGTCTTCTCCATTGATGTCTTCTTCCATTTCTTTTCTTGATTTTTTCTAATACATATTGGCTAGGCCCCTTCATTTAGTATTGGGGTTGAGTATTAAATTCTTCTAATACTAATATGAGATCTTGGAGTTCATCTCGTCCTACTCCAAAATGTCGTTGCTGGTAGACTTGTTATGAAAATGAATTGACAAGGTTTTTATTGTGCATTCAATAGACTACCACAAATACAACAACAATCTGATACATTATCGATATATTGAGAAGAAGAAGGAGAAGGAGAAGGAGAAGTAGATCCGATCATTGGGCTATTTTTCAATTTTTTCTTATTCATCTTTTTTTATATAAATGTGGATTCGTATTTTTAATGCATCTAGTTATTTTTATTTTCTTAAATTAATGTATAATGCTTTCTTTTCAACATTATGATACATTACAATTTAATCATGCTGAATATATCGTATTGAAATTGTATAATCTATCATGTATCAATTGTTGTTATGTATCTGTAGTAATTAGTTTTTGTTCAGACTTATTTAAATTAGAAGACTATGTGCATTATACATTACTCAATAAAAAAAACTTGATACATAAATTTTATTATTCTATAGACAAAGTATCGTGTATCAAATTAATTGATGAGATGTAATTTAGGATCTTACTATGAGATTTATGTAAATTATACTAAATTTTATTCATTATTTGAGAAGTTGTTGTAATTTATTGAAATTATTGATACAAAAGTAATATTCAATAGTAGTGAACATTTTGTATCATGTGTGAAGTTGTTGTAATTATGTGAAGTTATTGATACAAAAATAATGTTCATTGTTGTATCATTCAAACTCTGCATTATTAGAGTGTGTATCAAATACAACTTTACGAAAATATATCAAATATACACATAAGATACATTGTCAATTACTAATTTGACCATAATTCATTATTTGTATAATGTTTAAATGATGGATAATTTTTGTATCATGTTCAATTAGTAGGCATTTTGTATCATATATATATATATATATATATATATGTCAGAGTTTATAGATCATCAATTTGCATTGAGCATTAGTTACTCTTTTTTTTTTTATCTTTATATATCAACTAAACATTAAGATACCTTGTACTTACAATTATGTATCATATGATTAACTTGACATGTTTCTCATGATGATTTACTTTATATAACTACTTTGTTGAGTTCCTAAGTGACGAAATCAACATACCATCAAATGATTTTCAAGTTCATTATCTTCACACAAGATATGAAGCACTATTATGGAAATACAATACTGAAAAGGCTAAGTCATACTATTTTAGCGATAAAGATGATCCTCCAAAGCTCAAGGATCGCTTTATTCCACTGTAACAACATGATTTGGTTAATGTTGAATAGTGATTACGTACCAATGAATAGAAACCATTTGATGTTTTATTTCTTTTTTGTTTAAGACAATCTTACTTAAATTTTAGAGTGTTACTCTAAAATTATTTCATATTATGTCTGAATTTGAATATATTTGTTATTAATTATATCATGTAATTTTTTTTATATTTTATGTTTTAATTATAGTGATCTTGATTACAACGCATCATGTGATACTTAAAACATTCACATTATATAATTAGATGTCATTGTCACGCCCTGAGCTACCCTGGAGACGCGGACACGGAACCTAGGACCACAAGTGATCCCAAGCTAACCCTACTGGCATGATCATGAGCATAGTAAAGAATATAAATTGTTGCGGAAACTAAATCATAATTTTAAACTGAAAAGATGGGGAATACCCATATTCTATAACTGAGATATTGGAAACAATGAGTTTAATACAAATAAGTTATTAACTCAACACTAAGCTGAAACTAACTATGTTTGAAATAAGCCTCCAAACTGGACTAGAAGTACTGGGACAAGCCCCCAGCTAAATCTAGCAAAAACTGAGACTAAATGACTAAAAGACTGAAATGAAACTCATGATTGTTGTCCTCGGAGGATGAGGACTCACCACTGAATCTGCTGAACTGGAGATCGGAAATCGATCTATGCGTAATCTGGATGCTGAGAACCTGAACCTACATCACGAGAAGATGTAGCGCACGTATGTGTCAGTACTTGAAAGGTACTGAGCATGTAAGATTAAAATAAGCTGAAATAAAACATAACTGAACAAGCACAAAAGCAAATATAATAATCTAAACATGATATACTGAATTTCTAAACTAATTGAATGCAATGACCAATTTATAACATGTTAAAACTGAATACTCAATATACTGATAAAATGGTTAATGCAGAGAGTCTGACTGATCTGTGGAGCTACTAATAACCGATAATAAAACCACATGAGCTAAATGTGGAGTCTAATGTATACGCCCCATCGAGAGGACCCAATATACCCTACCAAAGGTATAAAGGCATGCTGGCGTGATCACTAAACTGATTGCCCACAGAGGGGACTTACAACCTACTTGACTACTAGTTCTGGGACTATTGGGTACACTAAACCCTTGTCCAACTCGATATTATGCTACTCCCAATGAATTCTGTAAATTAACTGATTATGTCTGAGTTTCCATAAATACTGGATAGCTCAAAATTGAACATGCAAACTGAGAATGCAACAATTAATCTGATAATAATGCATTAAAACTGAAGCATGTATAACTGCATAACTGAAATATCTGACTTAGCATGTGTAATTCAAGAACTAAAGAAATACAAAGCTAGGGTTCTGAAATTCATGCGATAATCTGATTTGGAACGTATACTTTAACTAAATCATGAAGTTTTGTTGTAATTCTAGGAACCCTAGGTTTAATCATGATAAGAGAATCAAGAACTGACTGAAAACTAGGGACCCAATGGGTGAAAGGAACCCACTAGTGAAATCCCACATGCCTGGTGATGAAATCCACGGAAAAATACTTAAGTTTTGGGGATGGAACTGCTGGAGCTTGTAGCGTTCTTGAACTAGAGTTCTTCAGCCTTTACTTCTCTCTTGCTTCTAATTTTCTAAGTTTTGATTTAATGATTTGACTTAGATATGTTTTAATTATGTTTATAGGCTTAAACTGACTAAAATCTGATGATTTAGGGTCAAAACGACGTATATTAGGGTTTAAACGAAGTGGAAAAAGTCCAAAAGACCCCTGGAAAAGTTGCTGTCGGACCAATCGACGACCAGGACTGACGGTCCGTTGATTGACCAATGCCCCGTTGGTTGGTCGTCGGTTGGGCCTGTTCGACAGGTTTTTACTAAAACAGGCATGATTTTTTACTCGGAGGTCTGATCTTAGCAAGGTCGGTGGCTATGGAAAGATGATTCACTCCAGTTTTCCTTCCGATTCCACTCCAGCTTGAGGTAATAGTTCCTCTTCAGTTTTCCAGTCATTCCTGCGTAAATTCAGTCTTAGAATCATGTTCCCTCAGTTTGTACTTGCATTTTCAGCGTATTTGCATGTTCTTGGAACTCAATTAAGTTAGAAACTCAGTTCTCAATGATTAGTAGTGGGATTTGCAGCTCTCTCCCTCTATTTCAGCTAGTTTAGTCTTCCCGGGAGATAATGTAACACCCCGTAGCCAAAACAGACAAAAATCAGTTTTTCAAAAAAATCTGTAGGTACAGCCGACGTGACTATCGACGGACCGTAGCCTGACCCACGGTCCGTCCTGCACAACTATCGATGGAATCAGAGACTCCCAAAAACTCATCCAGAAAAAATTGGCTAAGTCTTGATCAACGAACGGACCTACGGTCCGTAGGTCAGACGACGGTCCGCAGTCCGTGATCATCGATCGAGACCCCCTTCAGCCAGTCTCTGACAAGTACCACGGGTGACCAACACGGTCCGTAAGTGGACCCAAGGTTCGTGAGTCTGATCGTAGGTGGTAACTAGCAGCCAGTTAGGGGGGAAATGCAGTAGGGTCAATTTCAAATGATCATAACTCTTATCACATAATAAATTAGGTGTCCCATAATATATCAACAGTAGATAATTGAATTAGCTTTCCATAGTCACCGACCTTGCTAAAGTCAGAGCTCCGAGTAAAATGTTATGCCCGTTTTAGTAAAGGCATATCGAACAGACCTAACCTACAAACCCAAACGATGGACCGTCGATGGAACGACGGACCGTCGATGGAACGACGGACCGTCTGTCCAGGTCATCGTATGGTCCGAAAGCAACTTACCTAGGGGTCTTTTGATCTTTTTCCACTTTGTTTAAATCTTAAAATACGTCGTTTTGACCCTAAATCATCAGATAATAACTAAAACTTACCTAAGTAAAATCATTAATCAAAAGTTAGAAAATTAGAAGCAATAAATGAGAAAAAGCTCAACAACCCTAGTTAAAAAACGCAACAAGTTTCCCACAGTTTCAGCCACGAAATCTAAGTGTTTCTCTGTGAATTTTATCACCAGGTATGTGAGATTTCACTAGTGGGTTGCTTTCACCCATTGGGTCCTAGTTTTCAATCAGTTCTTGATTCTCTTATCATGATTAAACCTAGGGTTCCTAGAATTACAGCAAAACTTCATGATTTAGTTAAAGTATACGTTCCAAATAAGATTATCGCATGAATTTCAGAACCCTAGCTTTGTATTTCTTTAGTTCTTGAATTACACATGCTAGGTCAGATATTTCAGTTATGCAGTTATACATGCTTCAGTTTTTAATGCATTACTATCAGATTAAATGTTGCATTCTTAGTTTGCATGTTCAGTTTCGAGCTATCCAATATTTAAAGAAAATTTGGACATAATCAGTTAACTACATAAATCAATGAAAGTATTATAATACCGAGTTGGACTAGAGTTCAGCGTACCCAAATAGTCCCAGAACTACTAACCAAGTAGGTTGTAAGTCCCCTCTGTCGGCAATCGGTTTAGTGATCACGTCATAATGCCTTTATACCTTTGGTAGGGTATATTGGGTCCTCTCGATGAAGCGTATACATCAGACTCCACATTTAGCTCATGTGATTTTATTATCGGTTATTAGTAGCTCCCACAGTTCAGTCAAATTCTCTTGCATTGACCATCAGTATTCAATTTCAGCATCTTATAAATTGGTCATTGTATTCGGTTAGCTCAAAAATTCAGTATATCATGTTCAGATTATTATACTTGCTTTTGTGCTTGTTCAGTTATGTTTTATTTAATCTTTACTCTATCCTACTGCTCAGTACCTTTCAAGTACTGACGTATACGTGCGCTACATCTTCTCGTGATGCAGGTTCAGGTTCTCAGTATCCAGATCACGCATAGATTGATTTTCGATCTCCAGTTCAGCAGATTCAGTGATGAGTCCTCATTCTCCGAGGACAACAGTCATGAGTTTAATTTCAGTCTTCAGTCATTAGTTTCAGTTTTGCTAGATTTAGCTGGGGATTTTCCCAGTATTTCTAGTCCAATTTAGAAGCTTATTTCAGATATACTTAGTTTCAGCTTAGCGTTGAATTGATATTTTCTTTGTATTAAACTCATAGCTTTTCATATATCTCAGATTTAGCATGTCAATATTCCCCATTTTTTCATTAAAGTATGATTTAGCTTCCGTAACAGTTTATTATTCTTTAGTATGCTCATGATTATGCCAGCAGGGTTAGCTTGGGATCACTTGTGGTCCTACGTTCCGTGTACGCGTTTCGGGGGTAGCTCGGGGCGTGACATAAATATTTTCATCAACGACGTTTTTTTCACTTTTGTATCATTCATAACTAACCTCGTTATTCCCAAATTTCTGAATGCATCAGCAAAATCAAAATATTCATTATGTATTTTATGAAATTATCAGCTTCTGAATGAACTACTACTACAACAATCATCATTTAATACTTGTAATCTTGATTTCACAGTGTCGAGTGAAATTGTCACTAATACAGACACTCTATTAGCCATAACCACACTCAATCGTTGAAATACAAATGTTGCCTTTCCATCTGTCCTTTAACCGCCGTCGTCATCTTTCTTGAAGAAAAAAGAAAACTAATCTGGATATTAATCTACCTTTGCTATTAAAATTGATTTAACGAAGAACATAGAGAAGAGATTTGAATTTTCAATTTTCAATTCTTTTGGATCTCGTAAGATATGTGAGTGGATAATTGATAATAATGTGAAACTGAAAAGCGTCAATCATGTGATCTGAATTTAATTTTGAAATTACTCCCCTTATTACGCTTAACAGACGTAGTTGATGTATCAACAATAATGTATCCTCCCGATTAGTTATGTAGTCGAAAGACCTTAAAAACATTAGATTTATGTAATTAGAAAAAGAGTAGGGATAAGATGTAATTTCACTCTTACACTATGTGATTATTAAAATTTATACATTAAAATTATTAGTCACTTCACATTGTTTCTTACTCTCAATTTTTTTTCAAGAGTTTATTTACATGCAAAGTCAATAAACATTTAGACATATTTGAGTCTTACAATACTATTTTTCCCCAATAACACATTGATAAGTGACATTCTTAACGAAATAAGTTCTTTTTATTAGCTTAAATGAAATAGAGCAGGTTTGACTCATAAAACGATAGTTCATTAATTTGCTTATGGCTTGTTGTAAAAATGGATGTCCTTAGAAGAGAATGAAAAAAGAGAGGAAAATAATAAATATCCACGTGCATTTAATGAGCCAATATTACCCTGTAAAGCTCAATTAAGCAATTTTAAAACAAGTATAAGAACATGTGTTGAATTGCATTTTTGAGATGTTTTTACATTAGAATAACTTTTAAGCAGTTTTATAGTATTTGGGAGAAATAAAAGAATGCTTATAAACACTTATTTAAAGTTAAAATATCAAAAAATAAATCAAAATCCACAAGTTAAAATTGCTAACTTATAACATCTTATTTTTTATATATCAAAATTCAAAGTCAATTTAGACAAACTCTAAATCAAGTAAACATATTAAACATACAATCTTTGCCTATTTGGTTTCAATCCATCAAGAGTTCAAATCAAAGTATCAATTAATTGTATCATTAATATTAATAGAAGATAGTATTAAATAATAGTATTAAATAATATTAGTATTAATATTAGTATTTACTGTGTACTAATCCTAGTCCTATTAGGATTAGTACTCCTTAATCCTAGTCCTATTAGGATTATAACTCCTTCCTATATCTCCTATATATATCTCCCATGTATTCCCTTATTAGGTTAACACTTCAATACAATCAATATTCCTTCATGGTATCAAGAGCCAGAAAACCTAAATCTTCTTTTCTCTAGGTTTTTTCTCTCTTTAGGGCACCGATCGTTCCCTCTCTTCTCTTGGGCGGCGGCAGCCATGACAACCGAGGTGGATCCTCTCGATTCACTTCCTTCTGGCGTTAAACTCCTTCTCAGGCATCTTCATGCCCTGATTCCCGAAAAATTATCAGACATAAATTACCCTACATGGAAAATCACCGTTCTTACAGCCCTTGAGGCCAATTACCTTCTCAAATACGTCGATGGAAGCACAGAACCGCCGCCGGCAGTCATCACCG
>NC_028641.1:9630540-9633520 GCF_001406875.1 Solanum pennellii | reverse complement strand
GCACAAGTTCGTCTGCCCACCCAGTTTCAGAAAGCGTTCCTGTGGCTCCGGTGGCTCTTTCGGCTGATGGCCACAGTCTGTTGTGGCACAGTCGTCTGGGTCACCCGTCTACTCAAATAATAAATTCTTTAATGTCTCAATTAGGTTTTTCTTCCATTCATGTAAACAATTGTGACTCCTGTTCAATTGCTAAATCTCATAAATTACCTTTTACTTTATCTGAGAAGCGTACAACTGCACCTTTTCAACTTATTCATTCTGACCTATGGGGTCCTACTGCTGTTCCTTCATTTGCTGGTTTTCGCTATTATATTTGTTTTGTGGATGATTTTACAAAATACACTTGGTTGTACCCACTAAAACACAAATCACAGGCATACACCACCTTTGTCACTTTTGAAAAAATGGTCAAAACACAATTCAATTCTCATGTTAAACTTTTTCGAAGTGACAATGGAAAGGAATATGTCAATAACATCTTTGGCCAGTTTCTGCAATCCCTGGGAATTATACATCAAACCTCCTGTCCATACACTCCTGTCCATACACTCCCGAACCATCTGTGTGGCCAAGAATTCCGTCCTACACACCAGAATGAAGCATGTTGATACCGATTGTCTCTTTGTTCGCGATGAAGTTCAGGCCGGCACCATGACTGTGTAGTATGTACCCACTGAAGAACAACCGGCTGATATTCTCATCAAGCCTCTCTCGAGCCGACAGCACGATTACCTCAGTTCCAAGCTTCCGTTCGCTTCCGCTCAGCTCAGCTTGAGGGGGGATAGTAACAGATAGTATTAAATAATAGTATTAAATAATATTAGTATTAATATTAGTATTTACTGTGTACTAATCCTAGTCCTATTAGGATTAGTACTCCTTAATCCTAGTCCTATTAGGATTAGCACTCCTTCCTATATCTCCTATATATATCTCCCATGTATTCCCTTATTAGGTTAACACTTCAATACAATCAATATTCCTTCAAATATCATTATATTCTGTCAATAACAACAATATTCAATCATCATGTCATCTCACAACGCAAACATCATGCAAATCATATGGGATGTCTTAAATCAATGACTCACAAGGGACAAATTTATATTCACACACGGACATCAATGATTTTTAAAACTTAACAATTTTAACTTATATAATCATACTTAAATTCAGAGTTATCAATATAGGTCATTCAAGTTCATCCAAAGTAGTTCACACGGGCTTTGAAATTTGACATATCAAAATGGAATAACTCATATTTTTAGCTGAAAAGAAGATATCAAGTCCAATCCATCATTACGTGGGTTGTGGGACACGTCGGTCCAACCCACTTTCTTGTAATTTTTTATATTTAAATTCTAATTTTGAAATATTAACATAAATATTTACAAGACAATATTACATGCGGGGCGGATTTAGGTGTACGGGTGGGGGTGTCACGACACCCAGTATTTTCGAAAGAAACGTTATATACACATGTATATATGTATAATAATTAAATATATATTACTTCTGTCACCCAATAACTATACAACGAAATAGCCCAATTGACAAAGGAGAGGGTCTACCACCTTGTCAACCCGTGTTCAAACCTCAACAACAACATTAAAAATTTTTTTTTGCTCCTTTTTTTCTTTTTTCTTTTCTTTTTCTCCATTCATTCTTATTTATTTACTATTCTTTATTAATTCAAATTGACTCCTTTTCATAATTAATTTTTATTTATTTTTTTACTTTCTCTCGCACTAATTATTAATCTATTGATTTAAGTGTAACGTGTTTATTTTGTTTTATAAATTAGTGAGTACTGAATTATGAGTGTCAATTAAATATTATTAAGAATATATTTAAATAATAGTTTTTAGAAAAAACATAAGCTTCAAATTTCTTTTTATTAAAAAAATTTAAAGGTTCTTTCGATCTTCACCGACGTTTTTGCTAAGTAAGATGAATAGGTTGAAACTACAATCTTTATTATTTTTCAATTATATATCTCCAACAACACGTAAAGTCAATGGAAGACGAATATATTATGTTAATATTATTAGATGATTTATACAAGCTCAAATTTTAACATGACTTTTTTTTCTCTCAAAGTTTCAGCGAATAAGACATTTAATTCCAAAAAGAAAATAAAAATTGAATTGTTTAGTTATCTCTGATCACATAATATCTAAAAGAAAATATTACTATAGGCACATTTGATCGATTTGTTTATAAAATAAAATAAAATTAATAACCTGAATTGTAACCCAAAATTAAAGCAACCAGTCCTTTTATCTTACTTGAATGTTATGACACCCCCGACCTTCAAATCCTAGATCCGCCTCTGATTACATGATATTATTATGCAATGATATTTGGGTACTATATAAGAAGAAATGACTTTCATAATCTCAAATATCTATTAAATTAAATAACTTTTTGACATGACAACACTCGAACCAAATAGAGATATTAATAAGAAAACTACTAAATAGTTAATTTAGTAATAATATAACTAGACAAAGATAACTATAAAATTGGTACTTCAAAGGAGGTTATCTTTAACCTACTGCTCAACAATTCCAAATCAAAATTGGAAATCTTTATTGGACCGTGATGGTCAGCTATCAATATGTTCTGATTTAAGTAGACTTTAAATTTGAGTTCTGATATACCGTGGTTTCACGGTATAATTAATACTTTTTCCTTAAGTTTAGTGTGTCCGAAAGCCTTTTTGTGCTAATTTTGATATAAGTTTCTCTTTGTTTTGCAGGAAATCTGTCCAAAGCTGAATGCGGAGATTTTGAGCGAAAAAATGCAGAAGAGACCACCTACGGAGCTTATGACGGTCCGTCGTGCCTGTGACGGTCCGTCGTGCCTGTGACGGTCCGTAGGTGGCATCGTAGTGCAACTGCCGAAGGAAGATGTGGAAGTCTGACCAAGTGTGGGATTACGAAGCTTGTGACGTTCCGTCATGGCTATGACGGTCCGT
>NC_028641.1:9547137-9625595 GCF_001406875.1 Solanum pennellii | reverse complement strand
CTATTTTGAAATTAGGGCACACACGACGGAACCAACGACGGGTCGTCACAATTGCGACGGACCGTCGTCGGAGAACCGTCGCGTGATTAATGAATTATACCCGACCCGACCCGGCTGGACCCTTTTTCAAAATCTGACCGTTTAAACCCCCCCAACCCCTCATGTCACCCCATTCATTCCTTATTCCTCTCATCTCCCCTCTCTGTTTCAACTTCCACATTTCCCCCACTGATCATTGCTCCCACAATTCTCCAAAGCCCTAAAATTATCATCTACTAGTCGGAGCCGTTGCTGTAGGTGTCTACCTTGCCAACTGAGTCATTGTCCATTTGCTTTTTCGCCATTTCTAAGGTATGTGTCTCTAAATTTATACTCATTTATCTTGCATTTTTGTTTATTTGTTAGTATTAGCTTAGTTCTTAGTCGTATATTGTTTCCTTTATATGATTATGTCTAAACCTAGGCTCAAAATGTTCGAATTTGCCATGTTGACAACCCTAGACATTGGTGATTTTGCATTGCTAGTTTCCTAGGTAGTTGGGATAGACAAATATAGGTCCAAAACACTACAAGACCATGTGGATTCATCGGGGATGCATAGGGTACCCCCACTGCTGTCACTGCTATTCAGAACGAGACCCCAATGACGGACCGTCGTACACACGACGGACCGTCGTAGGGTCCGTTCCAAAAGCCCTAGCACTCTGTCCCAACGGACACATGTGACGGACCGTCGTGTCCACGACGGTCTGTCCTGCACAACCGTTCCGGTTGTCAGAGACCCTGTTTCTAAGGGTCTCTCACTTTTTCTAAGTGTCCTTCAACGGACACATGTGACGGACCGTCATATCCACGACGGTCCGTCCTGCACGATCGTCATGATGGTCAGAGACCCCTCTGCTAAGGGTCTCCAATAATTTTTCAAGTGTCCTACGACGAACACCTACGACGGACCGTCGTACCCACGACGGTCCGTCCTGCACGACCGTCATGATGGTCAGAGACCCCTCTGCTAAGGGTCTCCAATATTTTTCTAAGTGTCCTACGACGGACACTTACGACGGACCGTCGTACCCACGACGGTCCGTCCTGCACATCCCGTCATGCTAGTCAGAGACTCTCCTTCAGGGTTCTTTATATATACATAGACTAAGTAAAACACGACGGACCTCATGACGGTCCGTCATAGCCACGACGAGCCGTCACCAGGCCCGTCGTGTGATACAGTTTCAATAGCAATGACACACTATTTTCAATGTTTTATTTCGTATGGTTTTGCCTGTCTTGTTTGCCACTACTCATACTAATATCGATCCTTTACAGGTACTATCTACTATGGCACCCAAGCAAGACCGCACCTACGCACGCGGGCGATCGAAGTCTGTCGCCCCGTCTGCCCGCATGGTCATTGGCTCTGATGATGAGCGTGACCCTGAGTACGTGCCCCCAGGCACTTCCGCCCCTTCCCGTGCTGCGCGTGCTCCCAGAGCCACACCCAAAAAGGTGGCATCCGGCGTAGTCACTGCCTCCCAGTCTGATGAGGAGCGCACACTGACCGGCACACCCTCTGGGTCAGCCACAAATGAAGAAGGAGCGTCTGGCTCCTTAGGAGTATCATGGTCCGAGGAAGCTTCTGGCTCTGCAGAGGTTCCCGCACCCGTCACTGCTGCAGCGTCGGCCTCGTCTGATGAGGCTGACAGTTCAGACTCTACATCCGGCGCACCAGTTCAGGTCCCCACCCCAGCCGCTGACCAGCCAAACCGGTGGTGTGTCGACGGCCAGTTTCAAGTTTACTCCGACGCCAAGTTCTTGACTGATAAAGGAGTAATGACTCGAACACTCACCTTGGAGCGGCGGGTACTTACAGGGAGTCTCCCAACGATGCCGGAGATCCACAACCTCTTCACCAGGCATCGCTTAGAGTGGACAGCACGTCCGTTGGGACGATACAGCGAGGAGATGGTCCGAGAGTTCTACGCGTCCTACGTAGCGACTCTCCGATCACAGATCGACAGGCGGGCTGCTCCCGCTAAACAGGCCCCATTGGAGCAGGTTCGAGTCCGGGGCGTGCAGGTTGACATTTCCCTGCCAGCCATCCGCCGGTTCCTATACGGCGAGAGTGCAGATGCTACTCGGACCCCCATCACTGCCGAGTTTGACTATCGCTGGCAGATAGTGAAGGATGGACAGTTCCTGCGAGAGCCAGCACTGAGGGAGACCACCAAGAGGTGGATGGCCCTGCACCTATCAGTCGACGGAGAGGGTGCAGATTGGGTCACTGAGCCGAAGGGGGCCATCAAGAAGGCCAACCTCACGTTCGTCGCGAAGTTCTTGTGGCTGCTCGTCCGTCACTGCCTTTCCCCCACAGCTGCTGACAACATCGTCACTTGGGATCGCGCAGTGTTGATAGCGGCGATGATAGCCGGATTCGAGGTCGACTTCGCATGGCTTCTCCAGGCAGTCATGCACGAGAGGGCATTCAAGGTCACCACCACCTACCCCTTTCCGTGCATGATCTTTGCCCTTTGCAGGTCTGCAGGTGTGCCCATATGGCACATAGATCAGTTGAGGACCCCACAGGGTACCGTTGACGTCGGCCTCATCAGAGACGAGGCCAATGAGTTGGCCCCACGTAGAGGGCCCCGTCTAGAGCTGCCACCACTTGCGGATGATCTGGTAGACACGGTAGCCCAGGCCCGCACAGCTACACAGGCGTCCACTGACACTACCCCGGTCGAGTCTATCCCGGGTAGTAGCACAGCCGCGAGCTCCTCTCGCACAGCCCCTCTACCGTTACTGGTCCCGCTTGCTAGGGTCCAGAAACTAGAGGCACAAATGGCCACTCTTCTGCATCATATCCAGCCGTGGATGCAGAAGTCTATTACTGAGTCTGAAGCGCGTATGGAGAGGAAGATGCAGCGGAAGATTGCTGAGGTTCACCAGCGCCTAGATGCATTTGAGTTGAGAGTGTTAGCCCGCCCAGCACCTCCGGTAGATGTGTCGACTCTTCAGGCTGCAGTCGACAGTCTTCGGGCAGACATTGACACGATCCTAGAGACGAGAGTGCCGGAGCCTGTCGAGCCTGTTGAGGACACTGTATTGGCGGCCCTGTTTGCCACCTCAGACATTCACCCACCTTCCCCTCGAGAGAGTGCCAAGAGGCGTAGGGGTCGATCAGAAGATGAGGCGCGAGCAAGGAAGAAGGAGCGACGGGAGATGGAGGCCGCGAGGAGAGCCTCACTTGCTGAGGCGGAGGCACACCAAATCAGAGCATCACAGATAGCGGCTGGGGCGTCTAGCTCCCGCACTATAGAGACAGCAGGAGGCCCTACTGATGGTGCGGTGGCTGCTGAGGACATCACTGAGGGTGTCCAGATTGCTGAGGACACCACTGAGGGTGTCCAGATTGCAGAGGATGTGGGTTCTGGGAAACCGGACCCACCAGCTTGTTGATCGACGGCGCTATGCGCCACAGGTTTGCTTCACCTACCCCTCTAATCTTTAGATTTTTTTATGCATTGGGGACAATTGCATGCTTTTTTGTTGGGGGTGGGGTAAATGGAAAGTGAGTGTTAGGGTGAAGTCTGAGTAGCCCAACTCACTATCCTCTTTTGGGGTTTTCTTGCCTGAGTTCTTTTTCCCCAAAAGACTGATTATTTTTTTTTTGGAACCGGCATGTTTATATCTTTTGTACATAGTTTAATTCTAGAGCATGATGGCTAAAATGATATCCTGATAAACTGAAAATAACGCATGACTAGGCATAGTAACTGACAATTGTGTGGCTCTAAGCGTGAAATAGAGTTACACCATTGCATTACCCTAAGTCTTTAATTCGAACTAGGTGTCTAATAATCTGGTATAGTGATGACATGTCAAGTGAGAGTGAGGAAATTTGAATAGTCCACTATTGGTACTGAGCTAGAACTTGCCTGGTTAGTCCTGCTAAAAGTAAGCTGTAACAAACAATTAGGAAAGGATCATAGGCCCTTATTCAAGAAAGCCCATTTCCAACCCAAATAAAAGAAACCGAATGAAATTTATCCTTCTTTGATCCAAATAATCTGAGCTTAAATTAGACCTTTC
The DNA here is from genome assembly GCF_001406875.1 of Solanum pennellii. Lineage (NCBI taxonomy): Eukaryota > Viridiplantae > Streptophyta > Magnoliopsida > Solanales > Solanaceae > Solanum > Solanum pennellii. Next base: position 9,621,509 of record NC_028641.1, on the reverse strand, counting down.
TTTTTCACCCTAACTAATCTTTTCGGGGAACAATGTGTTGGCCCTGGTCCCTCCTTGGACATGTGCACCTCAGCTTATGCCAAAAGCATAAGTTGAGGGTGGCTAATACAGTAAACAACCTTCGTTTTGGCCCTGACCCAACCTTGGGTATTGTGTACCTTGACTCATGGCAAAGCCATGAGTTGAGGGTGGCTATTACGAGGAATGCTCTGGAAAGTGGGGTTGAAAGAACAAAAGAGAGAGAAAGAACAAAAGTAAGGTGACTCAAAATTAGTTGAAAGAAAAGTAAAGAAAAAGAAAAATCACTTACACAAATGAAGAAAGAAGAGAAAATTGAGCAAAGGGAAAGAATATGAGAAACTGGGCGAGATAAGATGATAAAAAGGGAAGGTTTAGCCGATATGTCAAGGAGGGCAAAAAGTCACTAACGTATACCTAAAAATGTACCCTACCTGACCCTGAGCCTATGTTACAAGCTAAAAAAGTCCTATCGTGATCCTAAGGGTTGTATAGCGAACTTAAGGCAGTGAAAATAAGGGCAAGCTTATGGCAATAGGTATGAATGAGTGTGACTTTGTTCTGAGAGCGAGTGTTGAAATGTAATCCTTATACTCAAACTGAAATCATTGTGTGAAAAATGAGGATTTTGTTCTAAAGTGAGGACATTAGTTGCAATACCAGAATTGTTAGCACCTCGGTGAGAAATTGAAGAGGATAGGTGTTAATGCATGGTGAGTCTGTGTCATGTTCTGATCCCACAAAAATTCAAGCTTAATAGTGATAGCATGCATAGATTTGATGAGATTAATCGGGATTGATAGCCAAATGATTGCAAAGGATAAAACATGGATACTATTGTACAAGGATTGTGTAGTGAGTCATAGTGCGTCGCTTGAGGACAAACAACGAATTTAAGTTGAGGGTGTTGATATACCGTGGTTTCACGGTATAATTAATACTTTTTCCTTAAGTTTAGTGTGTCCGAAAGCCTTTTTGTGCTAATTTTGATATAAGTTTCTCTTTGTTTTGCAGGAAATCTGTCCAAAGCTGAATGCGGAGATTTTGAGCGAAAAAATGCAGAAGAGACCACCTACGGAGCTTATGACGGTCCGTCGTGCCTGTGACGGTCCGTAGGTGGCAGCGTAGTGCAGCTGCTGAAGGAAGATGGGGAAGTCTGACCAAGTGTGGGATTACGAAGCTTGTGACGGTCCGTCATGGCTATGACGGTCCGTCCTGCAGGTTCGTCGTGAAGTTCAGAGAAGTGATCCCAGTACCCAAATTCCGAGAGTTGAAGTATTTTGGAACGAAGACCCTCGACGGACCGTTGTGCCTATGACGGTCCGTCATACTTGCCGTCGAGGGGAATGAAGAAAGCAGCAGAAGAAATTGCACAAAGTATGGGACGACGGAGTCCACGACGGTCCGTTGTGACCACGACGGTCCGTCGCGAGGTCCGTCGACCCAGCCGCGTTTTGGCAGATTTCCAGCAATTAGAATTCTTGTTTAATTAGGTTTTTGTTTTTTTATAAATAGTTCGAAAAACCTCGTTTTTGAGGTTAGACACCTGATAGTTAGACTCTTAGATTGTTAAAACTCCGTATTGGTAAACATTGTATTGTGAGATTCTTGATAATCATTAGACTTTTCGTGAGATTATTGATTACTTTGAGAATTCTTGCAAGTGATTTTTGGTGATTAATCAAGCAACCTTTTGGATTTTATTCTTTCTCATTGAAGTAAGTACATGAATTCTTATTTAATATATTTGAGTATTGTATTTATGGCTATGAGTAACTAAACTCCATAACTAGGGTTGTGGGAACCATAGGCAAATAATGAGATAAACCCTAGCTAAAATAACAATTCTAGAATAGTGTCTTGCATGTATTAATAATTCTTTCGCTTAGAAGTCTTTTTAACGGATGATCAACGTTAGAACTCGCCTTAATGCTACTTGCCGGACCAAGGAGGTAGATAATAGGAAAAGAATTATCAACATAGATTTAGTGTATACTATCTAATAGGCTAGTATTGATTGGTACGAGGTAATAACTTAGTCAAATATCGAATACGATGCTTAATATGAGGTAAAGATAAGGGTTAGGAAAGCAACACACGTAGCCGGACCAAGGTGCGGAGTGAGATTTTCTAGATGCCGGACCAAGGATTTAGAAATACATAACTTATCACTTTGCATGCAAGATACTAGGAAAGAATTGTTATAGTTAGAATTATCAAGTTATGAACCTGTGGGGAACACGTAAACCCTAGTTACTTTGATTAATTGATTAAAATCCAACTTTCAAAACTGTTAAGTGTCTCTTTCAATTGTGTTATTTATTTTCACTCATTTAGAACTAGAAACCCCCCTTTTTATTGTTTTTATTTTCCAAGGAAGTCATTGACCAAATAATAGTAATAACAAGTTGAAGTTAAGTCTAGACTATTTTCCTCGTGGGAACGATCCCAACCTTACTAGTTGGGTTATTTACTTGAAACGACCGCTTTACTTCTTATTTGAGAAGTAAGTTTGAGCGTATCAAGTTCTTGTTGTTATATACTTATTTTATGATTGGTGTGATAATAAAGATGTGAACTAGCATTTTCAAGAATTTCTCGTTCAACATTCGATTATCACATATATTTGCGTCACACCATTTATATGTTATCCCCACACTACCATGCATGTATAATATAATGTTTGTATAAAATTTCTATTAATATCAAAATTTTAATTTATCTAACCTTACGTGCGCTTTAACATCTCAAAATCACATCTCCATGTTCAATCAGGTCTAAAAATAAACTTTAGTAAAAAAATATATTTAATAATATCAAACGAATCTAATCAGTCATTTTTTATAATTTAATATGATACTTGGTTAAAATCAACAAAAACAATCCTAAAAATTAATGACTCTATCAAGCCTCCAAATCAATTCCTTAATTGGATTGCCCATTATATAAGAATTTCAAATATATGCTTAGACTCTTGATTCTAGTTCAGCTCGACATTCAAAACTCCAATATATATTTTATCAAACATAGATAATTTTTCAAATTTCACTTATATTTAAAGAAAAATTGTAGCTAATACATATAACTAAACTGAGTTTAGATTGTTAATCCAACTCAAATTATATATTTTCCAACAAAAATTAAGCTAACTCGAACTTAGAATCTCAAAAATGATTTGAAATGAAATAGACTTTAAAACTTAACATTATATAGCATACTTTCTCTCACGGCCGTAACAAGAGGCCATGCGATAACGAGGAACGATCAAACATAAGCCCTACACAGATACAACAACAGACTCGCGACTAAATTGACCAAAAAATGATCCTTGCATCATCATAACTCTAATCTTTTCAATCGCGAGGGTCTACATCTAGAATCAAATATAAAATCCTACACAATTTAATTGAGTGTTCTCGTTAGTCTCAAAATCCATTTGAGCCTCTCAAATCCTAACCTAAACCCTTAAACAAGTGTCAAATGGTTATACTAACTTGTACACAATCTTGAATTTTAAAACGAGACTCAAAATATAAACATTATCGAGTTGAGTTACAACAAAACATATATATATAGGGTTGACGATGGGGTGGTACGGACCGGGGTGGAGCAGGTTGAACTTAACTTGTAAAATTTTTAATCTGGACCTCATAACATTTTCTTCAACCACCCCATCTCCCTTGCATAAATTTTTAAAAATATTTATTTCTCTAGTTAAATTTGATACTAATAATAAAATTCATAAACATAAATTCATATTTTTATTAAATTGTATATACTTAATAGTATAATGATTTAAAAATTTATTTTAGATGTCAATTGGGAAACATGTAAGAGAATGTATTATTTTTTTTTGAACAATTTTCATTATTATCTTGAATATTTTAGTAGTTTTAAAAAAGTTATCTTAATAAATAACACTCTATCACTCTTGTAACATCTAAGAAGTTAAAATTAAGTTTGAACCCACATAAAATCACATAAACCCGCAATCGATCCCCACCCGCACATTAATTTAAAAAACTCACTTCAACCCGCCCCGTATCCCACCCGTCTCGCAAAACTTTTTTTAAATTCATCCCGCTTTATTGCCATCCCTATGTATATAGAATTGTATATATATACATCTCAATGTTAGCCCCATATGACTTACTGATTTTGATTAATGATCCTTAAATGAAATAATTCTTCAGAGGAGAAAAAATAGAAAAAGATAGCATAAAGATAGAAAAAAGTAAATAAATCATATCAAAATCATTTGGAGAATCAATCTAGAATCAATCAAGATGACAAAAGATCACACACTATAAACAAGTAAATCACAAAGATAGATGAATACAATCAAGAAGGAATTTTGTCTTATTCAAACAAGAAATACGCAAACCAAGATTAGGGAAAGAATATCATCAAGCCCAGATTTACGAGAGAGGAAGCACCACTCTAGAAGAAAAAACTTACAATAAGACCAAATCAAAGATGAGATGAAATTATAGCACGACATGGATATGGTAATACAATCATCCTCAGTCAAGGAATCATTACGAATCCTTCACTGAAAAACGTATCTTTAGATTTTCTTTACAATAACAAAGAGTTACACTGTATAAACTAGCTTTAGAATTAGGAGAAATCAACGCACTTTACTTCAATTAATGTATTATATTTCTTTTATATTTTATATAACATTGTATTCTTTGTCTGCAATTGTAAGAAAAAAAGAAAAAGAAATAACTCGGGTTCTACAAAACGATGTTGTGTCTTGAAAACAAAGTCGGTAAGAAGTTAAGAATTAAAATTGTTGTACAGTCTACTTAGAGCTCTTAAGGGAACCCTTAAATCCAAAGAGAACTAGACTAGACACCACACTGGTAATTCAAACCAATATGAAATTTTCTATCATCTTTACTTTTATGCTTGATATTTAGTTATGGAGAAATGGTCTAGTGGACCCTTAAACTTGTATCAATTTGTATTTTGAACCCTTTTACTTATCCTTTTGTCATATGGATCCTTAAACTCAATAAAACACAATTAACAAATCCCTCTGACCATTGACCAAACTTATGTGTCTTTAAAATGACTGAGTTGGCAAAAGTGTGTGACTTCACGCATCTTAAGGTGAGTGGATAATTTTTTCAGAATTTTTTAAAACTCAAATGGCCATATGTCCTATTATATTAAAAATAAAAATAAATGCAGAATATTTTCTTCAATATCTTGCCATGATCCAGCTGAAAAGAAAACAAAGAGTTAGCACGTAAAACAAAACAATAGAAATAATCTTTTTTAAAAAAGGAAAAAAAAGTGAAATTAACATCTGAGCACATAAAGTCAAAAGTTTCTTCGATCATTAAAGAAATATTTTCTTTTAAAAAAACAATTAAAAAGTCATTTCTTCTTCCTCGAAGTTTAGTTCATCAAAACGAAAGGGAATGCTTAACATGCCGATCTCAAATTTCAATCACTAGCTTAGCTTCCAGAAAATCCTTTGTTGTAAAATGTTGCTCTTTAATGGTGTTGTCTGCTAGAGACTTGAAGGATTTGACTCTTAGAGAAGGAGAATCGTGAATTTTGCTTAAGATCCATATCGCAATAAGCGCAAATAGCTGAAATTTGCCTTCTCTCATAGGCCCTATGAGCCAGCTCTTAGCATCTTCGATTCCTTCTCTAGTAAGAGATGGATAGAATCAGTTGGTGAAAGTGACAACAGTGAGTATTTGACGATCGGAGAAACTTGAAAATCATGAGCTGATTGAATGAGCGATTCTAAAGTCGAGCTCCCTAACAAGAGCAAAACCTCTTTCTTCATTCTCGATCCTCTCTCTGCATAGAACTTGTTGGTCGAAATGCTTAAGAGAACCAAGTATGTTGAAGAAATTCAAAGCAACCAAATTTATTTGTCCAGGTGACTTGTAACCCACTGCAAACAAAATCAGCACGTATTGATATTGGTCGTGAAAATTTTGAATGTATGGAATTTCACTTTAAATAATATCAAAAATAAATTAAAATGTTATTATTTTATATTTTATTAAATAATTTTGGTTAATAATTTTTAAAAATAGTTATGAAATAATTATGATGTGGCATTAATATATCTGACGTGAATATGACATGTAAATTATGTAACGGAAAAGGGCCTAAAATACCCTTAAGGTATTGGAAATGGTACAAAATTACCCTCCATCCACCTATTGACTCCAAAATACCCTTCTCACCCACCTATTGGGTCCAAAATACCCTTGTCATCCACCTTTTGGTTCAAAATTGACCACTTATTTAACGGTTTTATATTTAAACTATTTAAATATTTTTTTAAATACGTGGCGCTCAACTATTTGTTATAATTTAACTTATTAGTGTAATTTATAAATCAATCCACTACCCACCCATTACTAATTAAATCCCTCTAAATTAATGAACCCGTCACATTATTAATGCAAGCTACTGCCAATTGAGTGTTTTTAAAAATTATAGAAGTAAATTATCATACATTCAAGTGGCTAAATAAAAATCACCGATAAACTTAAAAGTCTGACTATGTTCATCTTAATTATTCTTACGTCTCAATTATGTGATGTTACTTCATAGGTAACTTTTTTTCAAAATAATATATTAAAGGTTTTAAAACAAATCATAAATATTTATAAAATTATATTTAAAAAAAGTGCATGAATTAATTCGGGATGCATATACTTCTTTACCTTTAATCATAAATTTTTAATTCAATTTCGAAAGAAAGTGTCCTCCTAAATAAGCGGCTCAACCTAAATTTAATTGGGGCTTTGATTCGGACTCGAATAATTTTGGATGTCATTTTCAGGAATCTATAATTTCATCGTGTTTTAGTAGTGTTTATGACTATTTTGATATTATAATTAGATTATTAATTGGGTGAGGTTTAGTTAGTAATGAGTGGGTAGTGGGTTGATTTATAAATTATATTAATAAATTAAAATTATAACCAATAGTTGAACGCCAAGTATTTTAAAAAATATTTAAAGAGTTAAATTTTAAAACAATTTAAAAAGTGGTCAATTTTGAACTCAAAGGTGGATGACAAGGGTATTTTGGAGCCAATAGGTGGATGAAAATGACAATTTGGAGCCAATAGGTGGATGAAGGGTAATTTTGTACCATTTTCAATACTTCAAGGGTATTTTAGGCCCTTTTCCGATTATGTAATGGATAGTGAGCTACACACATAATTGGAGGGGCTTAAAAGTCTCATTTTAATTAAGTACACACATGGTTGAAGGGGCTTAAAAATCTTATTTTAATTAAGTTTAAGAGTCCAGATGACAAAGGAATAAGTAGATTGGTTCAGAATACAAACTAATAAAAGTATAAAGACCGTCTTTGATTATTATATATGACAATAATCTGTAAGCAAATAAACTCTTCCATTCAGACAATCAATTACATAAGTGTTTTTTTTAATTCACGCTCCTTTAAATTTTAGTTAACAGAGCACCCAATGACATGGCCGAGTCGTTAATAAGATGATTTGAAAATTATAATATCTCATGTTTAATTTCACTAAATAATTGTTCCATATGTCCAAGTCTCGAAAGATAGTCATTAAATATTTACGTATTTGAATTTTGATTCCTATTATGCCCCTCACAAAATCAGCTATGTTACAAATAAATGATTAGGTTAAGGGGTAAATTGTAAGAGAATAAGGTGCAAATAATTTTTATAAAGTACTCGAGGATACACAATGCATTGGATGCAGTGAGCACGGCTGTAAGGCGGGAAATTATTTTAAGCAGCGACGATATAAGAAAGGGGCATTCCGGGAACCGTTTCGTCGGAAAAATGGCCGGAGGCGGAGGGCGGGTGATAAGGGTACTAAATGTGGCTGAAAAGCCGTCGGTGGCCAAGGCAGTGTCGGGGATACTATCGAAGAACCAACCAGGTGGCATTAGAGTAAGAGACGGACGTTCCAGGTACAACAAAATCTTTGAGTTCAACTACACCATTCGGAACCAGCCTTGCCAGATGCTGTTCACATCTGTCACGGGACATCTCATGGAGATTGAGTTTCACGAGCGTTACCGGAAATGGCACTCGTGTGACCCGCTCGACCTCTATAATGCGCCTGTTCGGAAGTTTGTCCCTGAGGTGTCTCTTTATCCTATTTACCTTAAGTTTATCTCCTGTTAAATATTTGTTTTCCTGCTTATTTGGTTACATGTTGAATAAGATATTGAACTTCATGTATGCGCTAGAATCCAATCCAATTGCTAATGTTGATTGCAAACTGAGGCTTTTCACTATAAATGATTCAATTTGCAGAATATGGTAAAGTTGATCTGAACTTGATCAATTTCTGAGAGGTCATTTGCTTTGATGTATTGCTGAAGTCATGCATGTATTAAAATTGGATCAATTATGTTGCATTGGTATATTATTTTATATTCAATGTGAAAAATGGAAAGCAAAATTCAAAATTTGATAAAAGTCTTCATTTAGCTTTGATACCATGTGAAAAACATGAATAGAAAAGGTCGGATTTGTCTTCTATGTATGAAACTTCAGCCACATATGACAATAGAAGAGTGTAAAGTCCTATTGTATGCAAATTCAATTAAAGCCTAAAGGCATATGTTCCTTCCAAGAAGCATACTTCCTTTTACCCATTTATTTGTCCGAAGTCCTATTGACCACCTAGGTTTGAGGGTGACCTTAGTTGGAAAATAACAAATCCAAAATAACTAAGAAAGTACATGCAACGCTCAACTAATTAATAAGCAACATGTGTATCATCACTCTTGTGGAAAGGATTTAAGTGTGTCATTTTTAAGAATCTATTAACAACAATACAAATATATTCTCTACCTCTACTAGTCCTTGGTAATTGAAACACAAAATTCGTAAAAATGTCAAGCCATGCCACTAAGAATTTGCTGGAGGCCCTAGAACTCCCATGGATAGATTTTGTCTCCGTGGTGAAACAAATTCAGTTGCAATGCTCACCGATGAATTTGGACTTGGCTTCAAAATAGGTATAGAAAAGCATAATCAGAGGGAGTAAAAAGATTGCAAAGAAGAAGACCTAGATTTTTTTTGCAAGAATTGAATGCATTAAATAAGTTCTTTTTTCATTGGATCATTGTTTTTTGCTTTGGACATATGGCTACTCAGGAGTGGTAATCACTCACATATAGTATGCTGATGATACACTCGTTCTATGTGGTGCTGCGGATCACAATTGAGGCATATCAGGATAGTTCTGTTATTACTTGAAATGATCTTTGGCTTAAGACAAACCTGAGCAAAAGCTCTATCTTTGCTGTTAATGAAGTGCATAACATACATGATTTGGGATTATACCTTGGGTTGCCAACTTGGAGAACTACCCACAAAATATCTTGGTATGCCATTGGGTGCTAGGTACAAGTCTAAACGGTGTGGAGAAAATGGAAGAATGTTGTGAAAAGAAATTGGCTATATGGAAATAGCTATCTCTTGGGGGCAGGGCAGTTCATATAAACAGGGTTCTTGACTCCCTCCCTACGTTCTTTATGTCATTGTTCCTAATGCCAGCTAATGTGAGAATGAATTCGGACAGGGTTAGATGGAATTTTTTACGGGGTGACAACGGAGAATGAGGGCTTTTCACTTGGTTTAATGGGACAACGTGACAATAGATAAAAGAAGATGCGAGCTTGGAATCAAGAACTTGAGTTTGCATAACAATAGCTTATAAATGAAGTGGTTGTGGAGATTAAAAAGAAAGGGGGGGGGGCACCTATAGAGAAGCATTGTTTCAGATGGTTATGGATCACAATCTTCTTGGTTCTCTAGCCCGGTAAATTCTTCCCATGGTTTTTTGTCCATGGAAGCATATATCTAGCTTGTGGCCTTTTTTTTTTTGTTGTTGTGATGAAGTAAGGTTTTGTATAGCTGGCATCAAGAAGATGCAAAGTTACAAAAGATATGTTAGCTCCAACAGCAATAGGCCTTTAAACATAGGGAGCTAATCAAAAGCAAAAGAGGGTTTTGTTGTTACACAAGGATAAAAGTTGGTAATGGAAGAGATACAAGGTTCTGGCTAGATGAATAGATAGGGCATACTCCACCAGTGTCATAGTTTTTGGACCTCTATGGCTTCACCATAAATACTGGTAGTTGGTTTCAGATTGCTGGATTGGAAGTAACTGGTGTCTTGATTTTCTTAGAAATTGTTTTGATGGGATATTCCTAGAATAGATACACTTTCAAATGATTTGTAGAGGATGGTCTTGAATGATGAGGTCTCTTATACACTCAAATGAACTGGAAGAGAGTTTCCTCTGTGAACTCTTGTTATAAGATCCTTAACAGTGAGGGGGTCAAGTGTCAACACTACTAGCTGGCTTTGGAGACGAATATGGAAGTCAAAAGCCCACTATAAGGTTAGTTGTTTCATGTGGTTAACCACACTTGATGCTTGTCTCACACAAAACAACCTTTAGACTTTGAGGAGAGGTGTATTAATTTGTAGCCAATGTTTCATGCGCAACAGTGATGAGGAAAGAACCAACCACCTTTTTCAACAATGTCCAATTGCAAGACAGACCTGGTTGTTGTTTTTAAACCTATTCATAATCTATTTTATCATGCTGTTTACAATGAAGGATCTAGTGTTGAGCCGGGGGGTTTGGGGGATGTGCAAATCAGTGAAGATGGTGGAATATAGTGCCAACTCGTATATGTTGGGTAACATGGAAGGAAGGACTAGCAAGCTTTTTTGTAACTTTGAAATAGACTTGGGAATTCCTCCATCAGAATGATATTGTCCAGCCACCTATCCTTCTAAAACCTGATATGTATACCATTACATCCTGCCAACTTAGTGTTTTGAAAGAACTCATCTTTAAGCTTGCATATACTCTTCCATAGACCTACACCATGAGGGGATCTGGACAGCTTGGAGCACCAATGGTTTAAGACTCCATGTTTTGCCTTGATTACTTCCTTCCACATAGTTTGATACACTTGAGTGTACCGCCATAACCATTTCACGAGTAAGCATTGTTGTGAAGAGCTAAATGTTTTATGCCCGATTCTCCCAATTGTTTTGGCAGTTTGCATAGGATATCAGGTTTCTTACTTTTCCTTCTCCAATCCATAACTTTATTGGCAATTAGAGCAGCGTCTGTGATCTGCCTGTCCTTAATGAAAGCATTTTGATGATTGGGAACAGGTTTGCCCATTACACCCTTGAGCCTTTGTGCGAGTACTTTTTGCAATCTTGTAAACACTCCCAGTTAGACTAATTGGCCTATAAAATATTACAATTTTTTCGGCGTTAAAGCTTCCAAAAGTACATCCAACTATCTATACCATATATTCTTTACACTAAAAGTGCAAATAAGATAGTGAAAAATTCCTAATCTTCCTCTTTCTGCTCGTCAAGTATTCATCTAGCTCATCTCTCCAAATATACACAGTGGCGTAACCTTCCAAATGTGTTTCTCCCTCCTCCTAAACAGAAGTTCTAGACACAAATTACATACCGCCAGTATAAAACGCTTCAATAAAAAAATTTCTTTTTCTTGCCATAAAAAAACACAATTTTTTTTCTTTTTTGTGTTCCTGTCAAATATTGTTATACTTGTGTTTTTCCTTTTTCTGTTTTGTAAAGTGAACTTGGGCTGGGGTCTATTGGAACCGCCTCTCTACCTTCACTAGGTAGGGGCAAGGCTGCGTACACACCACCCTCCCTGGAACCCAGATGTGGGATTACACTGGTATGTTGTTGTTTTGTAAAGTGAAAACCAAATACAATTTTTGTCTTTTGGTATATCAAAACATTGCTCTGATTGAAATTGAGACATCATTTGTAAAAAAATATGAAAATATGGCCTAAAATATTTCTGGTAATTTATAGGATAAGTTGGATATCAAAAGGACACTGGAGGCAGAAGCCAGAAGTTGTCAGTGGATTATATTGTGGCTCGATTGTGATAGAGAAGGAGAAAATATTGCATTTGAAGTGTTGGATGTATGTAGACAAGCGAATCATAACCTTACTGTGTGGAGAGCTCGGTTCTCTGCCTTAATTGACAGGTTCTGCCAGCTAGTTGACATCTTCTTTCCATACTAAGTTTTTATGTACCACTTATGAATTGTCATTGTACTTCCTGAAAAATACTTCTGAGATCACCAGGGAAATTCACCAATCAGTGCAGACCCTTGTTCAGCCAAATCAGTTATTTTCTGATGCTGTAGATGTTCGGCAAGTGAGTTCCGTTGCTCAAGTCATTCTTATTTTAAGACAGTGAAAAACTTCTTTAGATATGAGACAACCATGTAAAGTTTGACCTTCATGTTCCTGTGGCAATTAAACTGCAGTAACATTCTTAAATAATAAAATAAGTACTAACCATTATATGTTGATAGGTGGAGCCTTTTGGTCAAGTATGATAGAATGGCCTGATTTGGTTCCTTGCTGCATTTTGCTATTTGAATTTGCAGGAGATTGATCTTCGTATTGGTGCTTCTTTCACAAGATTTCAGACAATGCTTCTGAGAGGTGCATTTGTCCTTGATTTTGCTACAGATGATAGAAATCTTGTCTTGAGCTATGGTCCCTGCCAGGTAACTAATGTATTGCATTTTCAAAAAGTTAATTTTATTTACAGTCTGAGGTGTAAAAGTTTGCATCGTACTCCATAATTTTTGCTGCAGTTCCCTACACTTGGCTTTGTTGTGGAGCGGTATTGGGAGATACAAGCACATGAACCTGAAGAATTTTGGACAATTAACTGTACTCACAACTCGGATGAAGGCACTGCTACCTTTAACTGGATGTAATGTTGCACTTGGTTCCATCATAAAATTATTTCTGAAATAGACGGTCAAGGTACCTATAATGATTTTGACTTGGCAGGCGTGGTCATCTGTTTGATTACACATGTGGAGTAATGATTTATGAGATGTGCATCCAGGAACCCATTGCAACTGTGAGCTCCAAAATGCCAATTCTCATAGCTAAGCCCAATTATACAGTAGAAATTTGAGGCTGCAAAGCTCACTTAATTATGTTGTTTTGGAAAGGTTACCAAGGTCAAACAACAGGAGAAACTCAAATACCCCCCTCATCCTTTAAGTACAATTGAGCTTGAAAAGCGTGCATCCAGATACTTCCGTATGAGTTCCGAGCAGACAATGAAGGTTAGTATTGCTCAAAAGTTTTTCATTGGAATGTCTCTTTTGCTTATGTTTATTTTTTTAGTTTTTTTGTCATGAAAATATTGCAAGTTTTTCCCTTTTCTTTTATTTTCCTCTTTGGTTTCTTTGTAAAATTGAACCCTACTATTATTTAGGTAAACTAAGGTGTAAAGTTTACATGGATCATGTGAGAAATATAGGAGAAAATTATTATTGAATTGCTTATCTACATTATTACACAAAACTCCTTTTTAGACATTATAATACCATCACTTACCAAGTAGGATACTACATACAATTCCTATTCCTATTCTTAGTAGGATTGTATATACCTATAACCATTCTAACACTTCCCTTCGAGCTAGTGCATATGGTAAAGATATGTCACCTAAGCCTAACTCAACCCCAAAAGCTAGCTCATGCGGGGAGGTACCAAATTCCCATCCCTTACCGATGTGGGACTTATTAACATACCCCCGCATGCCTAGACCTCAATTGGAGCGTGAACACTTCTAAATGGGGGTCTAACATCAGTGAACTACAAATTGGGACAAATTGGGATGGGCCTAACTCTGATACTATGTAAAGATATGGGACCTGACCTAACTCAACCCCAAAAGCTAGCTCATGAGGGGAGGTTTGTCCAAGTCTATATAATGAGATCGGATTCCCATCCCTTTACCGATGTGGGACTTCTTAACACATACAAATCATATGTACCTAGCTTGTAAATGTAATTAATACGAAGACCGCTGGTGGATTTGGAGAAGATGTGTGCAAGTTGATCACTTGACTTCACAAATTGTAATAATATCTTGATCACTTGACTTCACAAATTGTAATAATATCTCCTGAAAGTATCTTTTCTATGACAAAGTGACAATCAATCTCAATGTGCTTAGTCCTCTCATGAAACACTGGATTGATGCCTGATTATCACATACAAGTTCCATTTGACCGATTTCTCCAAACTTTAGTTCTCTCAACAACTATTTGACCCATACTAGCTCACAAGTTGCTACAACCGTTGCTTAATATTTTGCTTTAGCACTAGATCGAGCAACCACCCTTTGTTTCTTACTCTTCCACGATACTAAATTATCTCCTACTAAAACAATATCTGGATGTAGAAACTAGAACGTCTATCAAAGGGTGATCCTACCCAACCAACGTCTGTATATCCAGTGATATGGTCATGGCCTTGATCCTCGAGTAGTCCTCAATCCAGAGCTGACTTTATATATCACAAAATAAGAACAATTGCATCCTAGTGACTATTACAAGGGAAAGTCTTATACAGACTTACAATACTCACAGGAAAAGTGATGCCAAGTCTAGTCATTTTGAGATAATTCAACTTCCCTACCAACCATCTATACCTTTAAGAACTACTGAGTGGCTCCCTCTATATTGCAAAAAGTTTAACATTTGAATCCATAGGATTGTCAATAGGTCTACATCAAGTCATTCCTCTCTCTTCAAGAATGTCTAAGGCATACTTGCATTGAGAAATAACAATATGTGATCTAGATTGAACAACCTCAATACCAAGAAAATACTTTAGTGTGTCGAGGTTTTTAGTCTGGAAATGTTGAAAGTGATATTGCTTCAAATTAGTGATACCATCTTGATCATTGTCGGTGACTACAATATCATCAACATAAACAACCAACTAAATACACAAATTTGGTGAAGAATGCTGATAGAACACAAATTGATGAGCTCCACTACACGTCATGCCAAACACTTGAATTATTGTGCTGAACTTCCCAAACCAGGCTCGAGGAGATTGTTTTAGACCATAGAGTGAGCTATGCAATCGACATACTAGACTCCCATTAACAACAAAACTAAGTGGTTGCTCCATTTAGACTTCTTCCTCAAGATCACTATGTAGAAAACATTCTTCATGTCCAATTGATGAAAAGGCCAATGACGAACGACAACCATAAATAGAAAAAGACAGACGAATGCTATTTTAGCCAAGGGAGCGAAAGTGTCTCTATAATCTAACCTAAATATCTGAGTATACCCTTTAGCAACAAGGCAAGCCTCAAGTCGATCAACCTGACCGGCTGACCAATTTTGCCTGCATTAACCCAACGACAACAAACAATAGATTTACATGGAAGAAGGTAGACAAGCTCTCAAGTACCACTCGTATGTGAAGCAGACATCTTATCAGTCACAACTTGTCTCCAACCAGAATGAGAAAGTGCTTCACATGTAGTCTTAGAGAGGGAAATAAAGGGCAAAAATGATACAAAGGCATAATGGGGCAACAATAGATGATGATTACTCAAGAAAGTATAATGTGGGTTAGCATTTCGAGTGGATCATATACTTTTTTGAAGTGCAATCGGTTGGTTAGGAGTCAAGTCCGCAGTACGAGAAGGGTACAACGCATGCCATGGATCATCTGGCACTAGAGCTGGATGCAGACAACAATGATATGTCAGGAGTCGTGGCACTACAATAAAAGATGTAGAAGTATTGGTAGATTCCTAAAAGACGATTCAGGTAAGACCTTCGAGACATCAGGATGATCATAAGATGAATAGTAAGGTTGAGATTCAAAAAATGTGACATTGGCGGACACAAGGTATCAATAAGATTAGGTGAATAACAACAATACCCTTTCTGAATGAGAGTAACCAAGAATTACACATTTGAGAGCACGATGAGCTAATTTATCTTTACTTGGGGCTAAATTATGAACAAAGCACGTGCTCTCAAAGACATGAGCGGGGGTAGAGTAGAGATGTGAGTGAGGAAACAGTATGGAATGTAGAACCTAATTCTGAATAGAAGATGAGGGCATTCTATTAATTGAATAACAAGATGCAAGGACTGCATCCCCCCAAAGAAGCAACGGAACATGGGATTCAATGAGAAGGGTGCGAGTAGTCTCAATGAGATACCTATTCTTCCTTTCTGCTACACCATTCTACTGAGAGGTGTATGGACAAAATGTTTGTTAGATATGATAGGGCTCTTGTAATATGTAAAATAGGCTTGCACGCCTTAGTGTTGTTGTGAATAAAATGTTATCAGTTTCAAAATGTGTAATGTACTTGTATGCATAATTTCTAGTGTATCAAAACTTTATAATCACGTTTACTAGGGGCGTCAAAGGGGCGAGTTGAGGGGGATCAAAATAGCTTGAGCCATTAAATGATTTATAACCCAACATTACCCAATTTTACTTAGATCAAGATGGGTGACATCGCTTTCACTAAACTATGGGTCATAAGCAAACCTTCCCAAATCAAACCATTTTACCATTGATTTGTTTGTTCTTAGTACCATCGTGTTTAATTACTAAACCGATTTTTAGAAAGAGTAGATGTGTAAAGTGAGAAATATTCATAAACAATTAAATACAATTTCTATTTCAACTTGTCAAATTTTACGTATGGGCCAAATTGGGCTGCTTTAAAGCTTTTGGATTAATTTTTTTTTGGGTTGTGCCAAATTGACCAATCAACGAATGTATTTCTTACCCAACCTGGCCAACTTCAAGGGGCTCGGATGAATACGTGCTTGTTGACTAAATTTGATTTTCTCTGTTGTTTTCTGTGTTACTTCATGTGTCTCAGATTGGTTGGTGTTTGTTAGGCATTAGTAGTTTGAAAAAATGTCTACTTCCTTTCTTTGTCCCATCTAATATATAACTTCTTTTGGAAGGCCAGAATGCAAAGTGAGTGAATTAATGTTCTATCTAAATAATGAATTAATGTTTTATTTTAACCAGGGCTAATTTACTGTGAGTTACTTAATTACCCTTAAACTAGGCCTAAAATTAGAAGAGAGCAGAAATACCACAATTTGACAGCTATTAGTCTCATCCTCGATCACACCTTTACCACTGACGCTGGCTTCCGCGTTTTCAATGAAATCCGCGATCATAAAGGCCATTGACTTCTCCATCTTCGTGTTTGGGATCAGCTCAGATTCAGAAATCCTGCACCTTTATTTTGCTTCGTTCCCTTTCCGTGGCCCGATCTTGGTTTCTAAGACCTGTTGAAGCACTCCAAACTTTAAATGTTGAGAATGAAGCCTCCAAGCTCTTGCGTGCCATGTTACATCAGTGAGTCACATGAACCGCAATAGGATTATTGTTGCATATCTTATTCCAGTGTCCTTTTTCTAGGTCAGAGATTGATTGTTCTGGTTGTCAGGATTATGACATTATTTGCTTCATTGATTCGGCATGCACTTTACTATTGCTGATGCATTTCAGAACACACTTTGCTGATTAACTTCTTCTATTCTTTTTCGAGTTTTTGATAGGTGGCAGAAGATTTATATCAAAATGGTTTTATCAGTTATCCTCGCACAGAAACTGATTGCTTCTCGGATAAGACCGACTTGCGTGTGAGTTTGCTATTTCTTTTTTGATAAGCTAAGAATAAGTCACTTTGTAGGTGATGTTCTTCAAGCCGTGCCACTGGTTAAATCATTGTGATAAAAATGTGAATGGAAGATGACTTATGAAAATGCATCACTGCCACTGCCCCGTTTCACTTTTTACACGTGCAATGATGCACTATTATGTCCAATAGACCAGCTTCCCGCATAAACTCCAAAATATACTGTATTCTGTTGCTGTATGAGTCAAACTAATTCCTTACTCTTTGTGTACAATCAATGTGTGTCAACATTAATGGGAAAGAGGAAGTTTTACCAGAGATGCAGGTGGAAGCTTGGTGATAGGAAATGTACTTCTACTGATGTTACTGAAGCTTAGGTTTCTTCTTCTTCTCTCGATCCCATTATTCACTTTAAAAAATCAGACTGGCTGATCCAAACTGGTCTTTGGTTTGGTTAATAATTTCATAGGTTTTTAGTATTTTGATTATTAGTTACAGTTTGTTGTTTGAAAAGAATAACTATTGAATATACTGAAACTTTATTCTGATGGATAAAATCAATTTTTTTTTGCTATGCAAATAATATGATGCAGTAAACATTCAGTTGGGTTGGATAGAGATCATGTGGAGAGTTATTAATTATTATCTCAAATTTTATTGCCCAAGAAGTGTAAGTGAGGGAGGAAAACCGGACTGCAAAAGACAGTATAATCTATCTACCCACTTTGGTGATAGATTTATGATTTCAAGAGCCAAAGGGTGTGGCGTTGTACAGAGTTTCTGCCATGGGAACTATCTTTTGGGTATTAAAACTGGAAAGAGAAAAAAATCTCCCAGGTACATTCTACGAGGCCTATGTAGCTACAGGTTCCAGCTTCGACTTAGCTATTTTCTGGGTTTTTTTTTCTGGTGACTAAGCTGGATATTGCTGAATGGAGGCCAACACAATATTCTACAATGCTGGATTTAAGTCATACGACATCACTAAAGGCAGATCAGGGGCAGAATTCTGGTTCGAATGGGTGGAATGTAGCAGAAATTTCATGCTAGGAGTTAAGGTTAGCCTTGAAGTCTTAAAGTGGTTGGTATCTGTATTTATTGAAGCATAAAAATACAGGGTAACACAATTAAGAGATGGAAAATGAAGGACCAGTTCTCTGACTTCTTCTGCACTCTCAACTACAGCAAAAACAGGAAAGTACATAAGCTTTATTGTTATTCAAGGACAAAGCAAATCAGTCATTTTTACACGGAGAGTACATATAAAAGGGGGGGGGGGAGGACATAGCGCACAAAGTGTCAAGGTTCATCTAGAACCAGAGAAAACGTGGGAGATTCCACCCATAACCTTGTTGACTTCATCCTTCAAAGAGGCGTGCTCAAATAACATACAAACAATGATAACATATGAATCATTGGAGGCACATCAACATCAGAGAAGGATCTTCTAAGCAGATGCATTGTCGCAAGTTTCAGAATCCAACACAGGAGATGCCAACCCCAAACAACGTGAGGTGATGGGCATGCAATACTTGGAAGATTGCTTCTGGAATTAGTATTTATGCGATGAACGACGGCCAATTCCTCTTCGACTTACCTTCATGAAATGTTGCTGAACATGTCCAAACTGGAGAATGGATCTGGAAAAAATGAAGCTAAGGCTTGAATGGTAAGTCCAACCAATTGGGATGCTGGCCAGCGGAGATACAGAGGGACTGGGTATGATTCAGAGTCCTAGGGCTCCCACTGAGTATGTGGTTGTACAAGATGGTCAAGCAGATCAGCGACCAGTGCGAGTGGATTCATTGAGACAGAGGAGACAACTTTTGAAATCACCTTCACTAGGCTCGTATTAAGGTGCATGTAAATGGAAAGAGAGTTCTGAGAGAGATAGAGGTGACCAGCAAAGGTTATGTGTATATGATTCTGATAATGGGTGGAGGCACTGGTCACCTGTCAGAACAGAAAAAGTAAAGAGAAAGGTGGAGGGCTTTGGACCAGTGGATAATACAAGGTTGGAGAACATTTTCATGAAAGAGTTAGCGGATGCAAGGGGTTGCCATGTGAGTTCAGCAAAAGGTGAAGAAAATTCAAATAAAATGTCACCCAATGGTCAGTTTTAGGAGAAGGGTCCACTATGGACTGTGGCAGGTTCTATTGGATTGTGTGACCATCTCATTTTATAGTTTAAGCTGTTAACTCAAAAAGAGCATACTTCTATTATTTAATTCTATCATGTCTCAACATGCACCTGCACACATGTGCCTGATTTTTTTTTATGGGCCGAACACGTGGAATATATTGTTGTGATTTTTAAGTGGCGGTATGATTTGAACCCTCGGTCTTGCATGCTCCGTTACCACATTGAATTATGCAACCATATCATTTCAAAGCTTAAACTGTTAGAAAGTTTAATTGTAATTATTTAATTATATTATATTCAACTCCCTCTCAAATCAAAAGCAATTTTAGCCCCAGGGCTTTTGTTAGTGGTGGCAATGCAAATTGTGATGTGTCAGTAGGTGCACAACACGGCTTAGAACCCTGCCACAAACAAAAGCTTTGAATTTAAGTGGAGTAAGGTAGAGAGGTGGACACATTATCCGTCGAGTGTCGAACTTTGCACCGACGACCCACAATGATTTCTCAGTTATCAAAAGAAAAAGAAAAAACAAAAAAGAAAGAAGCCATAAGCAAATTTAATACAACTTTGGAATAGAAAGCAGTTTTCTTCTGTTTGATTCTGCATTAAATTTTGTGGGAAGTGTTCAGATTTTGTTGTGAGAGTAATTGTTTCTGGATTGTGCTGAATTGACTTCTTTTTTCCAGATCAAAAAACTACACTGGTTATAACTAAACATTTTTCTTTTGAAAATCAAAACAATTAATATTGTTTTTCAAGACATTCAGGCCCAAAGATAAGATCTTGTCAGTACTAAGGTACTTATGCTCTTAGCTCTTAAGCTTAATAACTTATACAAGAAACTTGTAACATATTAGGAGAAGTATACTCAAAACTAATACCAGCTTAGTCAATCTGAATGACCTTATTGCCTCTATTCATGCTGTAGCAGAGGGAAGAATAAGGTAGCTCAGCAAATTCAGGAAAAAGGTAGGAAAATGCTGTTTTTAGTTTTAACTTTAAATGACCGATAAAAATTCAGCAGAGAAACTTCAGCAACAACTAAAACGTGGAATTCAGTTGTGTCAGTTAACCAGAGTGCTGGTGCTGCTTTAAGTGTGATATTCACGAGGCCAGAATGCGAATTCTACACAAATTCTCTTAACTGTTCCAAATGAGTGTTGATTCTTAGAGTACACTATTTTAGGTATTATTATGAAAGTACTCAGCTGATACTTTGTGTAAACAGACAATGGTGCAAGAACAAGAAGGTCATCCTGTATGGGGCACATATGCGCAGCGCCTACTAGATCCTCAATCAGGACTCTGGAGAAACCCTAGTGGAGGTGGGCATGATGACAAAGCCCATCCTCCTATTCATCCAACTAAATTTTCTGCTGGCGAAACCAGATGGAGCCAGGATCACCATGTTAGTACTGGATCTGACACTATTCTTAGTTGGTGGCAACTTATATAGGAGTTGCTCTATGACTTCTTGTGACCTATGCTGGACTCCTTTTCTACTACTGACATTTGTTTTGTGCAGAGAGTGTATGAGTTGGTTGTTCGCCATTTTTTGGCCTGTGTTTCTCAACCAGCTGTTGGGGCTGAAACAATAGTTGAGATTGATATTGCTGGTGAATCCTTTTCTGCATGTGGGAGAGTGATACTTGCAGTAAGTTTCCGAACGATACTAGTTTCTATGTATGCATTCCTGACTGATACCACATGCTTTGAGAGCAAGCTGCCTTTTTTTTATTTGATGAGGTTGACAGTGTGCTTCCATGATCATAATAAAGGGAGCATATAACATGCTACTTTTCTAAATTGCTTTCTAAGTTCTTGTTAAATACAAGAAAATGGACCAGTTTTGTAGTATTATTCCAAGAACAACAGCTATTCGTAGGCATACAAGTAAATCTGTCTAAGGAAAAAAATCAGAAAAAATTCTAAATATCTCTACCTATGATTTTGCTATGTATACTATATGTAGACAGTAGACATGTGTATGTACATTTTGCAACACTTCCCCTCAAGTTGGAGCATAGATATTAATCTAGTGTTATCAAAGGCGAAAAGCGCAAAAAAAGCTCTAAGGTCCGTGGGGCTTTAAGTGCAAATAAAGCGCGGGCTTTAATGAAAAAAGGCGCAAAGGGAGAAAAAAATACAAATATATATGTTTAGTCCACGACTAATAATTATAAACATGAATGACACATTTATGACCAAAGAAATTGAATTTTTTTTATGATCAAGTGAAATATCAATTGTTTAGTGTCACTTCTTCACAGAGGCTCATTGGCAAGGAAATTTTTGCCTCATAACCTTTGATGACAATGCCGAAGCGCTCAACATGTTTTGAGCCTCGCTTCAGGGCTTAAGCGTGCTTAAAGCACACCTTTGATAACACTGTATTAATCATGCTCAATTTCGTTACAAAGATATTCCACCTGATTTCAATTTAAAGCCTTTGTAAATATATCACCCAATTGCTCCCCTGTCTTCACATAGCTGGTGGAAATCATGGCCTCTAGAATCTTCTCACGGATAAAGTGACAATCAACCTTGATATGATTCGTTTGTTCATGGTACACCGGATTTAAGGCAATATGCTAAGCAACTTGATTATCACACCAAAGTTTTGCTGGAGAAGAAGGCTTCAAACCAACCATAGCTACAAGGTGATCTATCCATCACATGTGGATTGAGCCATAGCTCTATACTCGAATTCTGCATTAGAATTAGATACTCCATTTTGTTTCTTACTCCTCCAAGATACCAAATTTCACCTAAAAATACACAATAGCCAATAGTAGACCGTCTATCGATTCTTGATCCAACCCAATTAGCATTTGCAAGACAATCAACACGAGTATGCTCGTAATCACTATACAATATGCCAAGGCCAGGAGCTCCTTCAAACGAAACAAGATTTGTTACGAGGCTGCTCAGTATTTGACTGTTGGTACATACATGAATTGACTGATAATACGAACTGCATAGGCAATATATGGACGGGTCAAGTGAGGTAGTTCAATCTCCTAATAGCCTTTTGTATCTTTCTGGATCATCAAACAGATCAACATCATCCTTAGTAAGATGTACATGAGGAACCATTGGTGGGCCACAAGGCTTAGCTCCCAACTTTCCAGTTTCTGCAAGTAGGTAAGTACGTACTTTTTTTAGGACAAGAAAATCCCTTTCTTGCTTCTTGTTACTTCTACACCCAAGAAGTATTTCAACTTCCCTAAGTTTTGGTATGGAACTTGGCGTGTAAAAACTTCTTCAGAGAAGAAATCAATGATCACAATTGCTCTTTTCAACCCAAATTCTTAAAGTACGTCGCTAAATTTTCCAAACTAGGAATGAGGACTCTACACACTTACCCCTTGAGCAACAAACCTACGTGGTTGCTCCATATGAACCTCTTCATAGAGATCACCATAAAAAAACATATTCTTGATATTCAACTGATGTGAAGGCCAATGCTGAGAATTTGCTTATGGAATAAACAAGGTGAGCTTGTTTACTAGGGAGAAAGTGTCGAAATAATCGACCCCATAAGTCTGAGTATAGCCTTTAGCCACAAGTCTGACTTTAAGTCTAGCGAGAGAACCATCAGGATCGGCAAAAACCCAGTTGCATCTTTCTACCTTATTTCCTTTGGGTAAATAAGATGAAAATCAAGTTAGTCATATAGAATGTAAGGGTAGAAACTTGACTATATGTCATAGATAAAATTCAAGTTAGTCACATGGAATGTAAGGGGACTGAATGACAAGGACAAAAGAAGATTGGTTAAGGGTGTGATGGAGGGGCGGAATGAAGACATCATTTGGATTCTTTGGTGAGTTTCTGGATAGAAATGAAATATGCAGATAACTTTAAGATATGAAGGACATCTTTAAGTATCAAGGATTTTCCAAGTGGTATATTTCTTTGTCCAGCTACAGTAATAATTGAACCATCAACTGAAGTTATTCTTTTTAGCTAGGACAAGGGGAATATGATTTGAAGAGATGAGAGAGACTGGTCATGTGATCAGCTGCCACGGAATCAACAACCCACGTTGGAGAAAGTTTGTCTTAGACATTAGTTATAAAAGAGTAAGAAATACCTGAGAAGGCCAATGAACAACTACACTGGAATTTCACTGTTCAAACTGTGGCAGGTTTTCCTTAATCTCAGAGGCATTTCCTGGGGTATGCCTAGTAAGATTGATGAGACTCTTTTCAGTTGGGAGGAGGCTGGAGTTGAGGCTACAAACAGAGCAAAAAGAGAAAGATGGAGGATAATACCTGCTTGTATATGGTGGACTATATGGAGAGAGAAATGATAGATGTTTTGAAACTAGGGACAACAACCTGCAGGAAGTCAAGCTTAAATGTATTTTGTTATTCTGTTTTTGGTGTACAAATGTCTACTCCAATGAGACTGAGTCAATCATAGATGGTTTTGGGTCCATCTAGTTCCTGGTTTAGCATTGGAAGGACTTTAATCTTTTTCTTCTTTTTGTAAACATGTTTTTTCAGTACTACCTAAGTACGGACTCAAATACAATGTTACTAGTGTCAAAAAAAAAAACAAACAACCTGTTGAAGCTAAATGTTGCAAATCTTGAGTTGAAACTGTAGAGTTCTCTACGGTTGCAGAAATAATTTGAGAGACTGGAGTATTTGCGGCAGTACCATTTTCAGACATGGTTTGAGCAGATAAAGATAGCAAAATAGGATTTTTCAAGATAGGTAGAATTAAATTGGTACCATGTGAAATTAGATTGTTGAATAATTTCATTCATATGTTTCTATGTCATATACATGACTTTATATATACATAAGAGATTGTGGAATAAAATCACCTAAATTCCATGAAATGTGGGATTATACAAAATCGTATATTTTACATTAAGAGAGAATCATATCAGAGATATGCTATACTAGCTTACCATAATTATCCTAATCCTAAGATCTTAGAGGATCATATCTTGATATGAAGAATATCTTTCCATCTTAGAAGATCATATCTTGATGTCGAGAATATCTTCTTGGAAATCCTGGATCAGCCAACAGTTTGATTTACCAATAATGGTGGAAGAAGAAAATTTAACTGTTATATTGTTTTTATTTCATTTGAATGCTCTATTTTTTTCATATTTTAAGCCAAATCTCAATTCATAATATCTTCTGTTTTCTTAAACTGGACCAATTTGTACTTTGAGGATAGACTTGCTACATCTATTTAGAAACCAATACCCGGAGGCTGGAGGATGTTAATTATTTTTTCTCCTTTCTGAAATTTGTTTTGCGCTCTACTCTAACTCAATCATGTAATTTTTTCACTTTAAACAAGATATTGTAGAGAACTAGTGCAACTGCAATCCTAACTGGCTATTTCTAATAAATTATCATTTTCCTTGTATTCCAGAAAAACTACCTTGATGTATACCGCTTTGAATCATGGGGAGGTTCAGTGATCCCCACATACAGTTTCGGCCAACAGGTTGGTTTGTGCTCTCTTTGTTTATATCCAAAAAACAATTTATTATTCTATTTATGACATTGCAATTAAGCAATGGTGAGGCTAAGCAGGCACTTTTTGGTGAGTTCCTCTGCAGTATTTTGATTATCATCTTCCCTATGACAAGCTTTATTGTTTGAAGCCATTTCTAAGTAAATTCTATACAACTTCTATTCTGTAACTGCAAATTAAAAAATGAACCTTTTTGTCAAAAATTAAAGAATGAACCTATTGCCTGTGGGGCTGACAGCTGACTTGATATGTAATCTTGATGTGTCCTTTTGAACTCAGACTTGATTCATAATTCTCTTAAGAAATATGAGTTCTCTTGCACTATTCTTTCCTTTATTACTTCTGGCAGTGGTAAGTGGCTACATTTTTTTTTGATGACTGTGGTGTCCCACGCACTTCAACTAATTCCACGGGATACCTGCCACCTCTCACCACTAACAAATACTTGGTATCTATGTCCACCAAGGCTAGGAAAGATGAGAAGAATCACCTAGGTTCTTTTGTCTCCACTGAGTTTTGAACCCGAGGTATCACGGTCCTCAACCACTTCATTGACCACTAGGCCACACCCTTGGGTATGGTAGGTGTCTAAATTTGACAAAATTGCCTAAAACATTTCCTTCCTTTCTAGCCCTTCCTTCCCCCCTCTTGATGTTCCCCTCTCAAATAATTTAGGAAAATTTGAAAATCAATCCTCCTATATGAATGTATCTGCAGTTTATCTCCTAGCTGCCTTATTGTGAAATTGCTCATCTTGTTTATGCACCAAAACTGAATTTGATATCATTACTTTTATTATTGAGCAGTTAATGTTGGTGTTGACTAAGCAAGTTGGTGAGCTTTTAGTTGAATCTGCCAGGACTTGAATAGGGGAGGGGTTCAATAAATCATAAGATTTAGTGGATACTGCGCAACTTTGAGTTGACTGAGGTTGATCGCTGAAGTTGGAGTGTGTACAAGAAGCCAAAAGGTAGCTCAAGGGGTATAGATAGATGATACTTGATTGAGAGGGGGATAATGGGGGAAGATGAAAGTGGAGGCAGTGGTGGGATTAGCGAAGGGCCTGTCAGTAGTTTCAATGTTTAGTGATTTTTTATTGGCAAAACAGGGTATGAGCCGGTACAAAATAGTTATACTAGAGTATGCATCACCTATAGGAGGAGAGAGGTTCTCTCAAAGTGCATCGAATGGTCTATAAAGTAAATTGCATGTGCTTGAGGAAGAGTAAAACATAATACAATCCACCTCTCCTGCTTGAGCTTGGCTGTTTCCTTTTATTTTGGGAGTTTTTCTTTTAATTCCCATCTTACCACTTAAAAGTCAATTGCATCATGTGTATGCTACTGTTAGTGATAATAAAAATTCTCTTCATCTTACTTTTAATTGAGTGAGGAACCATTTAAGGTTCTTGTGGGATATCTTTAGTTGATTTGGCATATCTTGGGTGTTGCCAAGGTCAGTGGAAGAGTTGTTATTCAGCTGGAAGACTGGAGCTAGGACAAGAAGGCACAAGGCTTGGAATGTAATTCCCTTGCGTGGATGTGGATCATTTGGAAGTAGAGAAAGAGGGAAGTTTTTGAAGGGGTGGAGACGAGCTTTGCTCAATTAAGGAGTGGTCTTCAATCCCTTATTTACTTTTGGTGCACCCATGTTGTTCCTAATTATATAGAAGATTGACTGACATTTGGAGAAAACCTTCTTTTGTAGGTTTCTTCTTTTTGGTATACCTCTTATATATGACCAAGATGGCCTTGTATTATTAATGAGATCTATTACTTTATCCAAATACAATAAAATGCAGCAACAGTTTGAAAACCTATGCTAAATTTGCAGTTTTAGTTGAGCCAAGGGACTAATTCTGTTTATTACAAGTTCAGGTTCACAGTAGGCATAAAATCTGTGAAATTCGGCATATATGCTGACAATCCATTTCTGCCTGCATATTGTAATGTTTGATATATCTTGATGAAATGGTCCATATTTGCATATACAACCTTCCATGTCGAGAGATCATATTGGAAATTCTTTCCACATACATCAGATAATTTACATGCACTCTAGGAAAACAAAGCTTGTGTAAAGAAATGAGTTATTCAGTTATATAGATTATCTCCTGTTTTCTTGCTGCAAGATGCTTGAACACATGTACCTGTTTGCTGTTGTAAAGTGCAGTTTACTCCAACTACTTTGACACTTGATTCAGGAGTTACAAGACCTCCTCCCCTTTTAAGTGAGGCTGATCTATTGGGTTGTATGGACAAGGTATGGATTCTGTGATGCTAGTTTGTTTTTTCAGAACAGCGTTAATCATTTTTTATGATAAACAGTGTGTTTTCATGTGCCTGACCTTCAGTATTAATAGGTTTTCCCAGAAAATGATTACATGGATTTTCATCTATTTCCTTATTGTTTTTTCTAATAGGCTGGCATTGGAACAGATGCAACAATGCATGATCATATAAAGAAACTACTTGATCGATTTTATGCAATTAAGGACTCAAACACTCGATTCTCGCCAACTAAACTAGTAATATCCTTACTCAACTAAATTATTTATTTTCTTATGTGTATTATTTTTTTTTCTTTTTCAGATCTTCCATTTACTTTTCTCACTTGTGTATATATTGCTTTGATTAGAAATAAGTAAACTTCATATAATCATAGTAAAATTTACTTTGGAAAGTAAATACATTAAATAGGGGAAATTCATGTTTCCCCTTCAATCTTTTCTTGAAGTACTTTGTTCTTCCTTTTATGAGAGCTTCTATAGAAGTATCAGTTAGTGGAAGTACATGACATTTCAGTGTCTATAAAAAGAGAGGGAGTGTCAAATTAAGATATTTTTTGTTTGAAACTGGTAACTTTGTATATTACTACAACCAGTACATAGGCAGTACTGAGCCATATTTACAATAAGATCATCAAATTAAGATGTTCATCTTTCTCATTCAGCAACAATCATGTATTCAGTGCATGTCTCGGTTTTCCTACTTCCTACTTTTACTGGTAAATGTGTCTCGTGGATCCTTCTCCCTTAAATTTCTCTGGTAAAGAAATGATCAACCTTTTACTGGTTTTGTATTAGAGGTTTGAATTACATGCTGCAGGTCCCTTTTCGGTTCAATGTGGTATACACCGGCATTATTCTTTTCCCGAATGAATTAGTAAATATCATGCAATACAAAGCATAACTGGAGTTTCACAAACTCTATTCATGCACTTGTCACCATCCATATTTTATTAGTATACATTTACCTGAAACTTTTTTAGGATAACCGTGGTGGCCAGGCCAGCCACCTTGACTTATTCCACGGGGTACCGAGTAACTCTGGTCTCCAAAGCTTGTACTATCAACAGTTAGTCCGGACCACAAAATACCTTCTTCATCTATCAGCAAACTTGTTTCCATTCTTGGTAATTCACCAATACCCACTTGATCTTCTTCTTGGTCTCTGCCTAAATCTTATAATCTTCTGGAAGCCTCATTTGTGCATATCGAACTGCAAAACTTCCCGGAAAACTCATCTCAGAACATGGTCTAATGTTTTCTCTCCTGTTCTCTTTATTGGAGGGTGAATTGCTAGAGAGATGAAGACAACATTTGTCATTAAGAAGATTTACGATTCCTTTGATTCTGACTGTTACATTACATCATGCGTAAGTGTAACAATAAATTCCTCCAGAGTTGTTTCTCCTTTTGACATGTGTTGTTGTTGCTTCTGTATCTGTAGAATATCGGTGGTTCCATTTTTGTTCTCTGTCACATTAGGATCAGTGGTGGACCCAAGATTTTGGTCAAGCAGAATCAATTAGACAACAAATTATGAATAACGTGATGGTCGACAATAAGGATTACTGTGTACAACAAAGTGAATTTTATATGTTTATCTTGTTTGTTTTTCCAATAATGCCCATGAAAACTTTTATTTGAATATGTATATAGACAGAATCTGGTCAGCTAAAAGACTAAAGTCTTCAATTTTGACTTTTATTTTTATTCTATAATTATTTAATAACAGTAACAATTTAGTAATTCTGAAATACCATAAAAATTAAATAAAATAAAATGCTAATTTACTAAAACAATAAATAAATAAAAATATAGAATTGCACCCAAGGGTGTGGCCTAGTGGCCAATGAAGTGGTTGAGAACACTGAGGTCTCAGATTCAACGGAGACCAAAAACACTAGGTGATTCTTCCCTTCTGTCCTAACCTTCGTGGCAGAGTTACCTGGTACATGTTGCTAGTGGGGGAGGTGACATGTCTTCCATGGAATTAGTCGAGGTGTGCGAAAGCTAGCCGGGATAGCAGGTCATAAAAAAATAAAATAAAATATGGAACTAACCTCACGTTCATGTATCCCAAAAAATGGAAGACAACTTTACAACATATAAAGGTATTATAATACACAAAATAAACCGTAAATACACAAGTTTACACATACAAGTTAACTTTCAAAAGTTATTATTTACAAACAATACATAATGTAGTGTAAATTGTAATAAAATGTGACCCAAATAAATAACTAAAAAGAAATTGTGACACAACAATTTTAACATATTATTAATTGAACTAATTTAACATAAAAAAGATAAAAGAAATGAAGCTAATAAACTAAACTAGTATACTGTGGTACTCCCTTGCAGAATATTGTTCTAATGTAGTACTAACATACTTGTGACCGAAAAATATTTAAAATGCATCTTGACTGTGCACAAGTAGGCTCGAACCCATGTCCTCAATGATGAAATGACTTTGCTTGGCCACTAAGCCAACCTTCATTGATGTGTCAAGCAGATTCATTCAGTCTTGGATATTCGTTTCAAGTATAAATGCTCATATGTAAGTAGCAAAAATTTTCAGCAAAGCGGGTTTTGTTGAATTACGATGTGGGTCCGTCCCTCATTAGGACTGGTTTCTAAATGTTAAAGAACGACAAAAGTCCCACATCGGTGGTTAATGAGATAGGTGGACTCCTTATAAGGCTTGGGCAATCCTCCTCCTTTTGAGCTAGCTTTTGGGGTGTGAGTTAAGCCTAAGACTTAATTTCACATGATATCAGAGCAGGGCCCGTCTCACCCGATGTTGGGCCCCCAAAAAATCAAAATTGCCCACGTATCAGATGCTAAACACTGGGCGTGAGGTGAGGTGTTAAAAAATGACAAAAGTCCCACATCGGTGGTTAATGAGATGGGTGGAATCCTTATAAGGCGTCGGAAATCTTCCTCCCTTTGAGATAGCTTTTGGGGTCTGAGTTAGACATAAGACCTAATTTAACACACTAAAATTGGCAAAATTACAGGAAATAGGCCCGGATGGATGGAAAACACTTTATCTGGTTTGACTTGCTCAATATTTTTAGCTGCTGATATGATGCAGTGATATGGCTTCTTTTTTCTAATTTTTCAAATAAACCAATGACATAATGTGAAGCAACTTGTTCAACACTGGTACTTGTTATGGATAATAATGGAAGAAAACCTTTTTTCTTATTAGAAAACATATTCTCTCTCCTTTTCCTTTTTGAGAAAATAAGTTGGTATTTTTGAGCTTCCAATATGTTTGTAAGCTGCCTACTGCTGTTATAGCCTTGGTTTGCTCTCTTCTCAGCTACTGTATGCAGTTCTCTTCGCATCTTCTTCACATTTCTGAATTAATCTCTTCATAAGGAGTTTTCTTAAATCCAGGGGGAAGCACTAGTAATGGGATATGATGATATGGGGTGAGTACTCAGATCTAACTTGTTTTTCTTGTACTCTTGTCTCGATTTCATCATTGAGCTGTTGTTCTTATTCTTTTCTGATGATTATGCAGTTAATAACATACTAAACCGTGTTTCTTTGGGGGGGGGGGGTGCACCTGGAAAATATAATATTCCAAGCTTTCTATTGTGTTCTACATAAAACCATCTTTTCCCTCACTAGATGGATGAACTATGACAGGGTAATGTTAGTAACTAATTGACATGGTATTCCATTTCGGAAGTCGTCTTCCTGGGATTAGGTTGTGCGTCATAACTGGCATGCATTTGCAATTACTTTTCCTAAGATTACCTTGTATGTTTCAAAATCAGTTGCTGCATAAACATGTTTAGAAACCTTATGTACTGTGCAAGTGAAATTGTTGCCAACTAGCATTCCTTTCATATGGTTCATATATAGTCTCTGGCTTTTTTAGATCCAATGATGGCTTACACTTACTCAAAGTGTCAAAACTTAGTGCTCGACATTATAGTTAAATTTCCAAAATAGTTTAGGTAAAACTGAGCAGCTGTTATCCAGTTGAGTATAGCAGTTCTATGCTTGATATCAGATGCATCTGCTGAAATTTCTCTTGCTCAGATCATTTCACTGAGACTCAAAAAGTATGTTGCTCAAACAACCTAATACTTTTTGATGATTATGTTCTTTTTAAGTTGACACATTGTTATCATGGAAAACATTTGTTCTAAAGTCAATGTGGAATATAGCCTTAGTGAGTAACCCGAGGTATCCCTTTGGGAAAGAGGGAATACCTCTTAAACACAAATATGCAGAGCTCGAGCTATAGATGCACATTCTGGTAGCAATTAATTGGGATAGCTTGATTAGTGAAACTGTTTGATCTGATGGATTGGGGACATCTTTTTGGCAAAGGAAGAACTGACAGCAAATAATGCCCTTCCCTTAAAACATCAAAGATTATGTTACTTATATTTTTCAATTCCCCTCAAACTTCCTGTGGAACAGCGGTTGGAATTGGTGTAGCCTGTAGGCAGTTTCTTTGCGGCTAGCTACTGAGTACGTGAAAAATGATGTCAGCCTCTAGTCTCCAAGAAATTAAGATTTAGTTGCAGTGCAGTTATGGTATGTTAATGCAGATTGTAGTGCATTGGATGTAGGTTAGAAGTCGAGGCAGACATTGGTAATAGCGCATGTCACTCTAAAAGTGTCTTCCAGTTGAGTAAGGAGTTCTCGCTTTCCTGCCCCAAGTTCTTCTTGTCCGAGCTGTATAAAACTTCATAAGCAATCTGAATGTTACATTCATCAGGCTCTTGAGTTAGAGCCACATCATTAGAAGTGTTAATAGACCCTCAAATGAGTTGATATGTAGTCTGGTGAGCTCTTTAAGGTTTTTCAATTTTCTTTCCAACTTGAATAGAAATAGTGTTCTGCAGACTTCAGAATTGATGGTCAAGCATCATTGAAAGAAAGCAAAGACTAAAAAGATTTCACTAGCTCCATGTCGCATGTTGTGCTAAAGCCATTTGGCATTGTTTTCTTGGCCTAATATTACTTGATAAGAACCACTGTGTTCTTATGTACAATGAGGCAGAAAGAACTACAGAGTACAGCTACCAACTTCTGGCCCTACGATATTTCCTTCAACTTCTCTGATCTATAAAGAATAAAGAGCACGGTGACTTTAAACCTTGGTGTCAGAGGAAGCAGAAAGCTTTCTAGAAAACCATTTATTTGATTGTTAAAACCTAACACATTGCACCAGGGTATTTAATAATCATATTTCTTATCAAAGTTGTTATCTGAACTAAACAAATTTATGGTTCATCTTCCATCATATTAGCTTTAGGTGATTAACATTTGTTCATGTTGTCTTCACATTTTTCTTCTAAGCTTGATTGTGTTGTTGCAATGCACTAACATTTATATTATTACATTAAGTACTGGCTTGCAATACGTAGGTAACTTACCTTTTGTTCTTTTCTTTTTCTATTACAGTTATGAACTATGGAAACCATATCTCCGGGCTATGATGGAATGCGATATGAAAGCCGTTAGCACTGGAACCAAGAGAAAGGCTGAGGTTCTAGAAACTTGCTTGCAGCAGATGAAAGCTTGCTTTTCAGATGTAAGTCAATTTTTTTTAAGTAAATACCGATGCTTTTCAAGATTTTGTATCTTCTCACATAAAAAAGAGGAACCTGAACTGTCATCTACTTCGTTAGCTTAAACTGTTAGGGAAGGGAGAGTTCTGTTGACAACCATCGCGTCTAACCTAGTTGCGTATTGTTTCTCCTTAAGGCATGTGAGGTACCTATACCCAATATCAGCTCCAAGATCAAATCAAACAGTGACCTCACCTGATTTCCAATGATTAAGATGTTAGGGTGACCATTCTGTTTATTAGAGTCTTCAGCCTCCTGCTGGTGGTCCTACAAATTGAATTTTGGGATAAGACAAAAGTGCGTAGATCTTAAATAATTATAGCTAAACTTTGCTGGAAATGAGCTTCACTACATTCTTTTCCATGGACAAAGGTATTCTTATGCTAAGATAATAATCAGAATGAGACACACTGCTTCTTTGTACCATTAGGTTCAAGGCACTTCTTTTCTTTTTATGTACTCGGAGAAACTTTTGCAGGCCAGAACAAACAAAGGAAAGCTCCTTGAAGCCATGGCTATCTTCTTTGAAAGGTATGTCTTTTGCTTGCTTTGCTTATGCCTGGCTCATTCCTTAGATTGCCTGAAAAAATTGTGGCTCTGCAGATCAAACAGATCCAGCAGTGGCGAGCAACAAGCAGTTGGAGCTGTTGTTCGGAGATGTGGACTTTGTCTAGAGTCAGATATGGTGCTCAGACAAAAGCCGGTAATAGCTTATCTGTTGCATGAATTCATCTATTGGCTAGATTGGAATATATGAGAGTTGCATGCTTAAGGATGTTATGTCTGATTGCACTTCTTAAGTCAGCTGCTTCTCATTTTCTAATTGAATTTTTCCTACCTTACGCATGTTTTTGATAAAATTCTCATTTAATGCAGGACGGTAACTTCATGGTTGGTTGCTTGGGTTACCCACAAGTAGGTGCTTTTCCTGTAATTCTGTTCAATAGCTATCACAGAAATTTTGCACAACTGTTTCTAGAGAGCCTGTAATTCCTGAATACTGAATATATAAGACCATTGTTGAACCAAATTTACTTATACTACAATTCAGTAGCTGCGTTCCGTTTAGCTGGTTCTCTGCCAAAGTTCTGGTACCTTCTCTTGCAATTCTTGCTAGGCAATCAATCTGAATTCTATTGTGGGACAAAAGATCATGGAAAGGGGAGATGGTGGAATATGGAAACCAATCAATTACTTGTAAATTATGTGGAGTTAATCAAGAACTAACTTGGTTTCTCACAGCAGTCTATGCATCCTGTGATAGAAATGAAAGAATGGAGTTGTGGGAAGAATTAGAAGCTATGAGGAGTCTCTGTGAAGGGCCTTGGGTAGTATGTGGGGATTTCAGTACTACTAGATTTCCTTTGGAGAAAACCAACTGTATCAGGCTTTCTAGAGCCATGATGGATCTGTCCAGTTGTATCAACAAATTGGAGTTGATTGACCCTTCTTTATTTGGGGGCTCATACACTTGGAGAGGAGGGGCAAATCATAGGAATGCATCCAGGATTGACAGATTTTTATACTCGTTCCCATGTGATGAAATGTTCCTTCAAATTAGGCAATGTACTTTGCCTAGCTTGGGGTCTGACCATAATCCCATCATCTTAACTTGTGGGGATAAGGCCTTCAGGAGATCCTATTTCAAGTTTGAAAAGTGGTGGCTTAATGTAGAGGGTTTCAAAAGTAAAGTTCATGGATGGTGGAGCTCCTTTGAAGTGCTAGGAAGACGGACTACAAACTAGCTACTAAGTTGAGGTTGCTTAAAACAAAACTGAAGGAATGGAGCAGAGAGAATAGGGGGAACTGGAAGGCAAGGAAGGAGCAAATTTTGAGTCAGATAAGGGACATGGAAGTTACTGAAGAGACTAGATCTCTTACTGGTGATGAACAACTTGTAAAGGTACACTTGGGCATGGAATACGAGGAGGTGGCAAAAAATGAAGAAATTTTTTGGAGACAGAGGTCTAGAATTCAGTGGATCAAGAATGGCGATAAAAGTACGAAGTATTTCCACAGAATGGCAACAACTAACACGAGAATCAACACCATTGATTCATTAAAGATTAATGGAGAGTTATTCTCTGAGCCGGCGGAAATCAAGAACTCTATGTGGATTTTTACCACCATTTGTATAAGGAGGTAGAAAACTGGAGACCTCACTAAATATTCTTAACATACAGAGAATAACAATGGAGGAGCAGAGCTGGTTATCTTGAGAATTTAGTGAGGATGAGGTGCTAGAATATAAGATTGTGTGCTTGTGATAAAGCACCTGGGCCTGATGGTATACCATGGCCTTCTTTCAGGCATTCTGGGAAACTATATAGGAAGATCTGATGCAGATCTTTCCAACACTTTCACTGTCACCAAAGTTTTGAGAAGAGTTTCAATGCTACCTTTGTGGCTCTAATTCCTAAGAAGGTGGGGGCAAATGATCTAAGAGACTTCAGACCAATCAGTCTCATTACTGGGGTTTATAAAATAATTGCCAAAGTGTTGACGGAAAGGCTGAAGAAGGTGATAGACAAGCTAGTCAACAAAAATCAAATGACTTTCATTAAAGGGAGACAAATAATGGATGCTGCTTTAATTGATAGTGAATGTATTGATACTAGGAGTAGAGGAGATGTGTCGGGTGTAATGTGCAAACTGGATATTGAAAAAGCCTATGACCATCTTAATTGGGACTTCCTGATCAACACTCTTAGGCAAATCGGTTTTGGCCCTACATGGCTCAAGTGGATTGTGTTTTGTATTAAAACCACCAAGTTCTCCATTTTGGTTAATGAAGAACCTGTAGGTTTTTTTCATGCGGAAAAAGGTCTTAGACAAGGTGACCCTTTGTCCCCTTTCGTGTTTATCATTGCCATGGAAGGGTTGGACAGTTGATGAGGAGAGCTTTTCTAAACAACTGGATTAGGGGTTTCAGAATAAAAAACAGGATTAATAAGGTGATGGATATGACTCATTTACTGTATGCGGATGACACAATAATATTTTGTGAAGCCGAGCAGGAACTACTCTGTCACATCAGAATTATTCTGGTAATTTTTGAGGCATGCTCTGGACTTAAAGTGAATTGGAGGAAAAGTAGCATTTTTCATATTAAAGAGGTCCAACAGATTCAAGCTTTGGCTAATATATTGACGTGCAAGATAGAGAGGTTGCCTACCGTTTATCTAGGTATGCCATTGGGTGCTAAGCATAAAGCAGTTAGCATCTGGGATGATGTACTAGGAAAATCAGTGAAAAGACTGGCACTTTGGAAATCTCAATATCTATTCTTGGGGGGAAGAGTCACTTTGATTAATTCTGTTTTAGACTCTTTGCTAAAATATGTGATGTCACTTTTTTCGATTCCCGGCAAGGTAGTCAAAGCAATAGACTCATTGATGAGAAACTTCCTTTGGCAAGGTAACAAGATTGAGAAGAGCTACAACTTAGTTAAATGGATGGCGGTCCAACAATGCAAAAGACATGGGGGTTTGGGAGTAAGAAACCTAAAAGGTACACAACAACAACTTACTCACCAAATGGTTGTGGAGATACAATTTGGAAGATCAAGCTCTATGGAAGGAACTCATTCAACACAAGTATGGTCAGGAAGATCAATGGTGTTCAGAGGAAGTGACAGAAACATATGGTGTGGGAATACGGATGACTATAAGAAACTTATGGCTAGCTTTCATAGACAATGTAAGGATAAAGGTTGGTCGAGGAAATAAGGCTCTATTCTGGAAGGAAGACTGGATTGGTCAAGGGTCCTTGGAAAATTTATTCCTTGGGTTGTTTTCCATTTGCATGAATCCTGACAGCAAAATACAAGAGGTTTTGTCCCCACAAGGATGGAATTTGCTCTTTAGGCGATTTCTTAATGATTGGGAAATAGAGTGGGTAACGGATATGCTAGCTTTGATTGGAGATTTTTCCTGGCACAAATCTGGAAACAGATAAATTGTTATGGAGGCATCATACTGATGGTCAATTCTTTGTGAACAGAATGTATAAAAGGGATCTAACCACAATTGTGGGGAACAAATTAGGGCTATGGAGTGTGTAAGGTGAAGTGTTTCACGTGGTTGGTAACTAGGAGAGCTTGTGACACATAATGAACTTCAAAGAGGGGAAAGATTATTGCCTCAAGATGTTATCTTTGTAAAGAGGCCCTAGAAACCAACAATCATCTTTTTCTCCATTGCAAAGTAACAACACAAATATGGGCTCTATTTACCAATATAATGAGTCTATATTGGGTTATGCCAGAACATACAACAGATCTACTAAGTTGCTGGGTCAGAAGGGGAGGTAGTAAAAGCCAGAGGAGGTGGTGGAGAACCGTACCTGCTCGTATGTGGTGGAGCATTTGGAAGGAGAGAAATCAGAGATTTTTTGTAGGGAAAGAATGCACTATAGAGAAGATTAAGTGGAAAGTAATTACCACTTTAGGTTTTCGGTGTATAGAAATGAACATAGAAGAAGAAATTCAACTAGTGGATTTCATAGGAGCTTTGTAAGTAGTCCTGTTTTTTGTTGGTTTTTCTATGTAACTAACACTTTTGGAGGTGACCAGCATAGACCTTAATGCTGAGGAATACAATGTCACCAGTTTCAAAAATAAAATAAAATTCATGAAGTCAAATGATCAACTTGCAAATCTATTTACCAAATCTCTCGCCAGTCCTTGAGTTAGTTACATATATACAACTAACTTGAAGGGGTTGTGATATAATCATATATTTATATAAAAGAGAACCTTAGGCCCGCCTATGTGGCACAACTACAAACCATGATTCTCTTTTAACTTATTTATTTTCAAAATTAGCATTCCCTTTCATGAAAAGTTGTGACTTTTATGAAAAGTTGCGACTTTTGTGAAGAGTTGTGACTTTTATGAAGAGTTGCAACTTTGATGAAGAGTTGCTACTTTTATGAAGAGTTGTAACTTTTATGAAAAATTGTGACTTTAATGAAAAATTGTGTCTTGTCCAAAGAGTTGTGACCTTTCTGATAAGGCACAATAAGCATTTATTCACACTGCTTGTTGTCTATGAATAGAGGAATTTTCTCTCATTTTAAAACAACGAAAATTCTGAACTTCTTCTTCTTTTTCTTCTGTAGAATTTTATATTCCTGTACTTTGCTCATGTTGAGTGACTGACTGAAACCATTGTTTTTGTATCAACACACTGGTGAATAGAATCACTCTGTCCTGAGAAGATCTATTCCTTTGAACTTCGGGTACTAGAATGAAAATAATTTCCTTAAGAGAACAATGTGCATTAAGTGGGCTCGATTGTTCCTTTATGTTTCAATTTATTATTACAGATCCTGGTATGTTTTTTTAACAATTATTAATTTGTTTTTATTTTATTAATTTTTCTTTTTTGTGTACATGTTTTAAATTTTATTGTTTATGTTTATGCTTTTGATGATTATGTTGAAGTAAAGATGTGTTAATCAAGAGTTTGATGTAATCAATAGAGTATTGGTGTCATGTAGATAAGAATTCTTAAACTTGTAAAATAAATGACTTTAATCTTTATAGAATTTTCAATGGCTAAAATATCCATGGGATGTGCAAGAAAGGACTTTGAGTGTTCAAAAGTTATGGTGGTTCCACTCCACACTAACTTTCTATCTTATCGAGGCATTCAATCAATTAGTGACATTCAAAAAGAAAAGGAATGTAGTGGGATGGTAAGTATTGTACTCAACCTTAATCAAACGTTTGGGGTTCAAAATGTTGGGTTAGAGTCAATGAATTACCCCTCAAAGTAGGATGAATCTATATTAATCATATATTAATGAAATAATTACCTTTGTATAAACTTTAGATTAAAAGTCCCGAAAAGAATGAAGTTTTAACCATAATGGTCAAAACATAAACAATAAAATATGTCTTTTGGCTATCAAAGTAGTGTCGTCGACTTCGTATGATTTTGAATAAGGGACTTGCCAAGACATCATTTAATCCAAATTATTTGAGCAACATACTTAACTCATTGAACTCCAAGAGATGTGTTTTTATATTTTAATTAACCTATCAAGTATACAACTAATTATATAAGATGTGTAATATTTAGATTTTGTATGTAGCGGCCTTGAGTAGGAGAAAAACTCTCGCAATTGATGAATATAATGTTTGTACAACTTTTTGAAAATACAAATATAGACAGTGAAACAATAACATATCTTTTGTAAAGACTTTGGTGATGAACAACTAGAGTAAAATGAAGAATTAATAACAATATTCGTAAACACTTAGAATCAAATCTTTTTCGTTTTAAGATTAAAAAAACATTTCATTTTGTCTTTGGATAAAATATTCTTGACAATTTATCATAGGGTTGTACCCACTCAAAAACACATGTATTATAAGACGTTTACAGGTAGATTATTGATGTAGTTCACCACCGCGCGAAGCGCGGACATTTTACCTAGTAATTAACATATTGTAGAATCAGTTGGAGTCAATTAGAGATTCTTTTATAACTTGACATCCTTTCTCATTTTTTAGAATAGGTATACATCACTATTTAAAGAACCAAAAGCTTGAGGGAACAATTAAGCTAAGGTTTATCTTGTTTTCTTTATACAAGCATAGTTTGTGCGACTTTTATGCACTAAGCTTGAAAGGGTAGTGTTGAGAATATTCCATAGATATTGTAGAGTCATGTAGATATGATTAAAGTATGTATATATGATTTGTAATAAATAGAATCAATTAAGGAGGATATTATTTCTTTTAAACAATGTAACCTTGATTTTCCCCCCTAGTTTAGAATAGGAATTTAAACACCCAATAGCTCTAGAGTATGATGAAGCTATCCATTTTCCTATCTTCCTCGATTGTATTACTTCATTTCTCACACCAAGTCATCAGTCACCAACCAACCATTTGTATCTCCTAGGATCGCTAAGAGGTTCCCCTTGCCCTAGGATAAGCTTAGCATTTAGATCCATCGGAGTATCAATGGGTCTACTTACTTGTCATTCATTATCTTTCAGAATGTCTAGCGCATACTTATGTAGTGAGATGAAAATTTCTTATTTGGACTGAGCGACTTCAATCAGCCTAGATCCTTAGTTTGGAAGTGTTGTAATTTAGTTATATCATCCTGATCATTGCCTAAGATAGCTATATCATCAATATATACATCCAAATAAATGCATAGATTTGCAGCAGTTTGTCGATAAAATATAACATGACTAGCCCCACCACGAGTCATTCCTAACTCTTGAATAATTGTGTTGAATTTCACTTGAAAACTATTTGAAACAATATAGAGACCAGCATCCCCCCCAATAAGATTGCTCCATCACATATGCTTCATCCTCAGATCACCACACCATTTAGAAAATATTTTTGCTGCTCAATTGATAAAGAGTTCAATTGTGAGCAACAACCATAGATAGGAAACCGTGACTGAAGCAATCTTTGCTTTGGGGGGTAAGTGATTCACCATAGTCAAGTCTAGAGAGTTGCTTATAACCCTTGACAACCAAACATGCCTTTAGTCAGATCAATCTGCCATCGTGTATGCATACCGAATATTGACTGATGATTTTCTAGGTGGCAAAGAAACAAGCTCCCAAGTACTACCACTAGAGTGTAAAATAACCATCTCATCAATCATACTTGTCTTCTGTCTGGATGAGACAGAGCTTCATTTATAGTCTTAGGAATAAAAATAGATGGAAGTGATGCCACATAGGCATAGTAAGATAGTAACAAGCGATGATAAGTCAAATAGGTATAATTAGGACTACGAATAAATTGAGTAGCAATAGAGGAGCCTGTGAGGGAGACATGTCTGCAACTCGCAAAAGATCTGGTGTCGAGCATGAGTTGTCTGGACCAATTGAGGAGTATGAATGTCTGTGATAAGTTAAGACTGGTGGAGCTGTAGGAGATGAATTGGTAATTCTTCAGAAACTTCTAGGTGTTCAGAAGAAGAGGGTATGAAAAAGTACAGTTGAGTTTCAAAAAGGTGACATCGGCGACATGCGGTACCGTCACAGATCAGGCAAGGAACATCGATTTCCTTTTTTCTATCTTTAATAACTAGAAATACTTCCGGAACTTATCCAAGATACGTAGATATGTATAGACACTAATCTGAAACTAAGACTATACTTTTTTTTTGAAACTGTTAACTAAACTAAGACTGTACTTGTATACTGTTTAGGCATTTACATATCCAAATCTTGCTTTGTAAAGTTAGTTAACTGAGAAATCACATTATTTAGTTGAAATATGTCATTTGTGTATAAATGACGAGCGTTTTTCCAAACTTAAAAGCAAGTTTGGAATGGATAACAGTGCATCAATTTTGTATCAATCGACTTTCATAAGAGGTTACTGTAAGGATTTTAGACTGTGGTTCATAAACACTCTATCATGAAATCCTACCAATTATTCATATTCGTTTGAATTTAATAATTTTCGCGCACACCTACAACATTAGTAATTTAGTCAAGACTACATACCCCGATCAGCCATAACTTATTGTTGAATCTCGACTTAAATTGAGCAGAAGCACTTGATTTTGTCTTCTTGAGAAAACCAGTTTCTCTCTCTTTTCCTTCCTGTTCTTTCAGAATACTGTAGATGGAATACATTATTCTCTTTTAATATGGAGAGAGGGACCAAGTGGTTAATTCCCACTATCCGTCAAAGTGGGTGTTAGTATGGATAGAATTGTATATATTGTCCTACTTGGAATAGGATTATAATGTGGTGTCTATAAATATGGTTTATTGTGATAATGTAGAATACACTATTTCAATAATACTTCTGTTTATTTTTTCACAGTGGGTACTGGTAGGTTTTATAAAATAACTCCCTAATTATAAAATTAAGAGTTTAGAAATTATTTACTAAATCAAATAACAGCCCACGCGGGCCAAAACTAACAGTTACACAATTGGGCATCAACCTTTTTCCTATTCTTCCTAAGCTTTCTCATCAATATTTATGGCTTGTTTATCATTCTAAAAAAATAATAATATTTATGGCTTGTTTAATCTAGTGATCTTGAACGCGTTGTCTTTTGCACCATAATTGAACATATGAAGATCAAGATAGATGAGTTTCACAATCTATCAAGGGTTCTATGGTGATTATTTGCTGGATTCCATGTTTATAGAACCAAAAATATAAATCTGACTGACATTCTGATGAACCAAAAAAGTTTCAACACAAAATATGAACTATTTGACAAAATAGCTTTAGATCAATGATGATACAATTACCAATTTGCCCAACAATATCAGAAAATTGGCTAGGACTGGCTGGAAGTCCCGAAACTTCACTGAATAGTGACTGAGTTTTTGACAAAGGGTTTCGGTGACAGACGCTGACAGGAAATTG
This sequence comes from Solanum pennellii, assembly GCF_001406875.1. Classification (NCBI taxonomy): domain Eukaryota; kingdom Viridiplantae; phylum Streptophyta; class Magnoliopsida; order Solanales; family Solanaceae; genus Solanum; species Solanum pennellii. The sequence continues at coordinate 9,579,040 of NC_028641.1, read as the reverse complement.
GACGGATAGAGTCGGGATAAAAAGGCAATCTTCACAGAAGAAGAATCTCGCTGGAAGGTGGAAGGAAATCGTACTCGAGGTGTGAACTGGCGCACTGCCAGAGACTGGAGATCTTGTGGTGCATGGAGGCACGTTAGACGTATTTTTAGCTGGATTTTGGTCTTCTATTGGTGACATTGGTTTTTGCGCAACACCAATTTCTAAAAGACAATTATCCGGACAGCCTTTGCGATCATTGAAAATTGTGCAGTAGTGGTCTTTTTTCTCTTGATGTTGCTAGTGATTGCACAACAAGTAGTTTAGCACAAGCGCTCTGATTCCATGTGAAATGATAGAACAAGGAGGAGCAAATTGAAGTTGATTATTCCCTCAATCACCTTGGTTTAAATACTAATTGTGCAAGTGTTAACTTTTTAGCTACCTAATATCAGGAAAGAATCAATCTAATTACTTCTAACAGTCCCCACTTGATACAGTGTCATTACAATATTCCCAACATTTACCATTTTAAATGTCAAGATTCATAGACACATAATATGTTAAGATTATCTGGTGATCTTATTATATTTTGATATGATTTGATTGATTCATACAGTGCAGAAATGTTGTCTGGCTACCTGGATCTGTCTCAGAAGCTTCTGTTACCGAGAATACATGCATTACCTGCAGTCCAGGTTACTTCTCGGAGTTCTTCTTCTCTCGTACTGGATTGGGTATCCTTATCCAATATATCTTTTTCCATATTTGGTTTCCTGATTTCTGAATATGACTTTCAGGACCTGTTTTCAAGATTCAGTTTAAATTTCGACAACAGGAAATACCGCCAGATTACAGTGTTCAACATTTAGGTATGCTGGAGAATAGGACTGTTTTGTGATATAGTTTAAGTCTTACTGAGAAACCCTATCCCTTTTTATTTCCCAGTGGAACATTAAATTGTTAAAGGACTTCCATGTTGGAGGTCTCAAGTTCGAAACCCCTTGCCAGCGAAAGCAAGGGGTTTGCCTTCTGGGTTGAGCTCGTCGCACCAGGCTTGCCTAGTGCCGGTTACCGCTCCTATGTGGTTTGGGAGCTATTGCATAGGAGCGGTGGTTTAACCCTGTGCGCCCTCAAAGGGTTGCGACTGCGGGTTTCCCTTGTCATAAAAAAAAAATAAATCTCCTTCAACAAATATGTATAAAGAAGTACAATGTGTGGTGGTTCCCTTTCTTAACATTTTGTCTTTGATGTTTTATCTTCTGACTCCATTTCCAATTATTTAATAAAACTAATCTTTTCTTTATGTTGAACATATATTTTAAGAACTCTCAAATACTAATGGTGAAGTCTGAATGATGAATATGCTCCAAGATATGTACAAATGGAATTCAAATTCACGAAAAATAATTATTCGCAAGTTGCAATCCACCTTTTCTTTTCTGTGTGCAACATTTGTGGTAAACTGTTGAAGTTGATCAAATCTTCGCCAAGTTTAATACTTTACAGTTTGGTGGGTGTTGAAGGTTGGCGGGACTTCAGATTGGGTAGTGACAGCAAGGTAGATGTGGAGGCATTACCAAAATGAACTTTTTGTGTTGAACTTTCCAAGAGCTACACAAAGCTGAAGATACTACTGTGGTGTCATTGCGGACAGCACAACTGAGTTGGACATTGTTAATTTCAACAATCAAACTGGAAATATTTCTCGGTGCTAATTGCTACGATATAAGATTGTGTTTTCTTTTCAATGGTACAAAGGGAGGGTAAACTAAAAATAGGAGAGAAGACTTTGACAGAAGAGTAAATTGCCACATGCTGCAAGAAATTGTCTTTTAGCATAGAAGTAATACAATGTCTTTAAAATAATATTGCCATACTAGTTGCTTAATTTATGTAAGTGCATCAACACAATTTATTGTTGCCTGTAGATAATGTAGTCATATAACCGTGAATGATTTATATATCTTGTTAGGTTGCATTGGTGGCTGTGATGATATTCTTAGGCAGCTTGTAGAAATTTGCGGAACTGGTTCTCGCAATAGTTCCAACACTTCAGGTAAGGAACACCCATGTAGTGCTTCTTTGCTTTAATGTAGTTTCATGTCCAACCTCGACAGTTTGCTTTTCTTTTTGAGGCAGTATTTAAGTTCCACAAAACAATGGTTTGTTTTCTATATCTTCCAAAAAATAGTTGGAAGACAAAATGGAAAAGTGAACTCCGTTTTCTTGGAAGGAGGAGGACACTTGTATTGTGGATTTTTTTTGTGGAAATGGAACACTCTGCAAAAGCTGAAATCCAATTTGCATTATTGCCCAAGTGAATTATTATTATCTAGATTGATTGTTTCCCTTTAAATCGATAAATGTTCTATTTTGAAATACGATTAGTAGCTGTCTATGTCGTCTGGTCGGTATAAGTACAATTAAATTTCACCCTTACGTAAACTCAAAAAAAAACAATATTTTAGTGGTCTAGTGATATATTTTTTTTTCAAAAAATAAACCCAAAGTAATTGATGTAAAAAACCCTTAATCAGTTCTCTGTGGACCAAATCCAAACTCACTATTGTGTCTTAGAGAAAGACCATAAACAAAATGAAGGCAAACCCAAATGCTCTAAAAGTTAGATGCCTACAGTTACTGTCAAATTAATAATAAGTATTAAGCTTGTGTTACTGAACAAAATATTGGATGAATTTCTTGTAGTGTCGCTCAAAGTAAACTATGCTTTATGTACAATGTAGTGAATATGGTAACTAGATCTGGAAATCCCTACACTTCAACTATACTATCATATACAAGGTAATAAATGCTGTAAACCTCAATAAACACAAGGTAATGTACACCTATAATGATTCTGTAATACTCTCCCATCAAGATGGAGCATAAACTTTAATCATGCCAGCTTGTTAGAAGGATATTCTGTCCAGTTTCCATGTAGACTTTTGTGAATATATCATCCAATTGCTCTCCTGACTTTACATAGCTAGTGGAGATCACACTCTCTTGAATCTTTTCACAAATAAGGTGATAATCAACCTCAATATTTTTAATTCTTTCGTGGTACACTGGATTTGAGGTAATGTGTAGAACAACTTGATTATCATACAAAGTTTTGTTGGTGACACAGGCTTCAATTAAAAGGTGATGTACCCACAGTATTTCACATGTGAACTGAACCATAAACCTGAACAGATTCTGCACTGGATCGAGATAAAATAATTTGCTTCTTGCTCCTTAATGGCAACAGGTTCCCACCAATAGGGATCCAACAACCTAAATAGATCTTTTGTCAATTCTTGATCCAACCTAATCATCATCTGCAAAACACTAAATATAGTGCCCATGATCACAAAACTATATGCCAAGTCTAGGGACTCCTTTCAATTGACAGTGGTTCTCTTCTCACGTGAGGCCATTAGGAGAAGAGGTTGGCTCACCCAGAACTCCTCGCGGTGGCACGTTATTTGCTCTCTTGCCTTTGTCACTCGAGGCCTTGCTTGCTGCATGAGCAAGCTTGGCCTACCCAGGTAGCGATAGAGCTTGCGCTTGGGAGGGATTGGTACTTGACTTATTGTCTGCAAAACGTCCCTCGCGATGCGAGGATATCACAGGAGAGCAATATTTCAGTGGTATATATTCAAGTAAGTTTTTTTTTGAAGTAGGTAAGGACTTTTTAAAGCAACGTTTGACTAGTAATAATGTGAATTTAATCAAGCAACTAAAGATATCCGATGACCTGACAAAGAATGGATGGAGAACACCAAGCGGAACTAAATCAATAAATATCTGAAGAGGAACAAGTCCAACTAAGCAGAACTAAATCAATAAATATCTGAAGAGGAACAAGTCCAACTAGTCTGAATAATCATAATAAACATAACATGAGTTTAGTAGTGACTGAAAGGACCACTTAACAACTCAATATGAATCTACTGATATGTTTGGAAAGCCTCTAATTGCCCCAACTAACTCTTAACAAAATTGAAAACTGAGAATGAAATGGAAAGCATGTCTATTGTCCAGGAAGTATAAGGACTCACCACTGAAGCTGATGGAGTCGAATCAAGAATCGATCTAAGCGTGATCTGGATGTTGAGTGCCTGAACCCACATCATGAAAGCAGGTAGTGCAGAGTATGCGCCAGTACTTGAAAATGTACTGATCATGCAGGATATAGATATACTAAGCTGAACAAATATATATGAGCCGAACAAAGCATAATTGAGCAATGACATAATCTGAGCAAGAATATAAATACTGAAACATAACTGAAAAGCTAAGATAAATGCAATGACTAAGAACTAATTATGAAGATAACATGCTGAACTATATATTGACATAAATGTTGAAAACTTGGTCAATGCACTAAGAATCTGATTGTGGGTATCTACTGTTAACCGACATAAATCATGTGAGCTAAACATGGAGTCCGATATATACGCCCCATCGAGAGGACTCAATATGCCTTTTCAGGGGTATAAAGGCTTGCTTGTGGTGTGATCACAAATACCGATGTCCAAAATAGAGGACTTATAATCTTACGCGGGTACTAGTCTGGACTATGAGGGTACGCTGAACCCGAGTCCAACTCGGTGCTAAGTCTACTCTTAATTGAATACATATGAAGCTAAAATGCACTAAATACTTAATAGTGCAAAATGGTGACATGATAATTGAGAATGCAACTTATATACTGAGAATGTGACATTCGAAATCTGGAGCATGAATTTCTGTTTAACTGACCTAGCAAGTATAATTTATGAACTAAGAGAATTTACACAAACTAAGGTTCTGACTTTGATACAAGGAATTAAACAAAGTTTCCAAGAAACATGTTATTTAGACTATGAATACTATAACATCTGAAATCACCATAATTCCTCCAAGATTGTACAAACCTTAGGTTTAAACAAGTTATGTGGAATCAAGGAACTGACTAAATTCTAGGAACATAGTGGATGAAAGGAACCCACTAGTGAAATCCTACATATTCAGTGACAATTTATGGAGAACTTCTTTAGATTTTAGGGTTGAACTTTGAAGAACACATTTGCTTGTTCTCAGATTCAATTGGCACCTCTTTCTCTTCTTTTCGTTCTAACTTTGATGATTTTAGTAAAATAAGGGTTCTGGGTAGGTTCTGACTAGATTATTAGGTTGATACAGAGTAAAATGACATAGTCTAGGCATCAAACGACGTAGTTTAAGTGCCCAAAGCATATAGGAAAAGACCAAAACGACCCTGACTTAAAAGCCGACAAAGGCCATCCATAAGGCCATTGACAGACCGTAGTTAAAACCACGGCCCGTTGACTGGGTCGTGGTTCGTGGCCAGCCCGACATGGCTTCACTAAGACAAGCATAACGTTTTACTCCGATCTTGGATTTTAGCAAACTTGGTGGCTTTGGAAAGAGGATTCGACTATCTTTAATTTGATAAGTCATGGGCCGCCTCATTCATTTTGTGCTAAAAGATATGACTGTTTGAAGTTGACCCAAAAGTCATTTTCCTCTAAACAACTACTAAACTACAGACCCAACTGGTAGGTTGTGGGTGGGATCAGAGATTCCTAAATCATGGACCCCAAAATGACGACCCCACCTACAGACCGTCCATGGCTTCTGTGGTTCTGGCACAAGGTCCTGGAAAGTTGCATTTTTTCTATTTTTTTGAATTTGAGGTGTTACACAATGTATTGCACTGGGCCCTATTTATAGACACTACTAGTGGCAGTGTTTTGGAAGCGAGAAGCGGAAAAAGTGACAGGGCTCGCTTCATAGAAGCGCACACTTTTTAAAAGTAAAACAATATTTAGTATAAAAATAAAAAAATATCAAATAACTGAATAGATGTAATATATTTTTAGATTAAAAGTAAATAGATAGTAAATAATCCTCATAAGTCATAAAATATAAAGCAAAAACATAATTAAAAAACAGCAGTAGCAGAGTAGTCACAACCCCGCAGAGAAGAAAAGAAGAAGAAAAGACGAGAAAATAGAACTTACAACAGTCGCAACAATAAAAATATAGAAAAAAAACTCGCGGAGCAGTCGTAGCCTCGCAGTCACGAAAGGAGGTATTGTGAAGTCGTGAAAGGAGATTTCAATTTTTTTTTATAAAAAAAAACTTACAAATTCTTAAAGAAAACCTAATTAGTGCTTTTTCTAATTAAGAGTGTCGCCTTCTCTTTTCTTGCGCTTCTCGATTCAAATGTAGAAGCAATCGCTTTTTGAATGCTGCCTCGCTTCAGGGAAGAAAGCGCAAAGGCGCGCTTAAGCCCTAAAGCGAGGCTCAAAACGTGTTGAGCGCTTCGCCTCGCTTTATATGCGCTTCAGTGTTGTAATTATAGTTCTCCAACAAATTTTTTTTGGTAAATGAGCCTCTTATGAAGAACTGACACTAAACAATTGATATTTCACTTTATCATAAATTTTTTTCAATTTTTTTGGTCAGATAGTTGTAATTCAAGTTTATAATTATTAGTCTTGGACTAAACATACACATTTTATTTTTTCTCCCTTTGCGCCTTTTTTCATTAAAGCTCACACTTTATTTGCGCTTTGCACTCAAAGCCCTACGGACCTTAGAGCGTTTTTGCCCTTTTCGTTTTTAATAATACTGGTTGCGCCTCGCCTTGCTCTGTTTATAACACTGACTAGTGGTGTCAAATGGGTGGGCTGGGTCAAATTTGGACGGGTTGAAAATAGGTCGACATTAAATGGGTAATAATTCAACCCCCCCCCCACCCCATTTGATATGGGGAAAATGGAGGGAAAATTGTATATAATAGCAAACGAATAACCTAAAATAAATGGAGTAGCTAGGGTTTGATTTAATTGTGCTCCATAGCAAACGTTTGCAAAAAATTGTCAGGCGCCTCTCTCCCAAATATCTCGCTCGCCACTCTCCTCCAATATCTCCCTCGCTTCCTCACTTTTTATACAAACACAAGTGTATAAAAATTGTTTCTAATTGTATAAAGCAGAGAAAATTGTATAAATACATATATTTTTGTTTCCCTCTTCCAGATCTCACTTGCCACTCTCCCAAATCTCGCTCGCCACCCTCGCCTTTCTCACTTATACAAACAGAAGCAAAATACATATATTTTGCTTCTGTTTGTATAAAGCGTGAGAAAATTGTATATACACATGCAAGTACATATATTTTCGTCCTATAAATTTGTAATTATACAATAAAAATACTCCCATGCCCAGTTTCTTTTGCCTTTCTCTCTTTCTCGTTTTATACAATTTTCAAATTGTATCTAATTTCTCTCTTTCTCGTTTTATACAATTCGATTCAATTGTATATTCCTTGTCAAATTTCTTTTGTCTTTCTCTCTTTCTCATTTTATACAATTCAAATTGTATATAATCGTACTACACTTATAATAATATAATTCGTTTTATACACTTCGTTTTTATACAGTTCTCTGCCCAAGTGTCTTTTCCTTTCTTGTTTTATACACATCGTTTATACAATTTGCTTCAACTGTATATATAAAGCGAATTATATAGTTTCTATGTTTGCTATGGAGTGCAATTATGCAAACTTTGCTATAGCATACAATTATGAATTTTTTATTTGCTATATATGAAAGTTGCCCTAAAATGGATTGGATAACAAATGGGTTGGGTAAAATACAAGTTTACCCATATTTACCTATATTTTCACGAGTACATTGTATTTTACTTAAGAATTCAACATAGAGAAAATATTTTAGACTTATTTAGATAAAAAATGTTGAAAATACTTTATATAGTTTTATCGTATCATAGAAGTCAAAAATAGAAATCCTTTAATGTTTCAATATAAAATAAAATTTATGTAATAACAAGGGGAAAATATTTTTAATTTCCAAGTAAATGAATATATGCATCTTAGGATTAAAACATGTTTAATGCACTATGTCAATAATAATACATAATTTGCTTATTTTATACTATAAATTAAATAAATAAAGAAAATATAATTATAATAACAAAGAAATGTACATTTAAAAAATACTTCACCTTTTCAGTTACATGGAAGAATAATTAGTTTTATAGAAGGTATAAAACGCAAGAGAAGTTGCAATATTTTTAGTTATATCATGAATTTTGAGTGAATAAAAATTGAAAGTTTAACCCATATGACTAATCCATATTATACCCATAGTTTACACAGTTTAATTTTTACCCATATAAAATATCACTCACCCAACCCATTAAAATATGAGCGGATTTGACAAGTTACCAAAATATGGGTTCATTTTGTCGGCACTAGACACTACATAATAATCTTTATCCATGTAAAGACTATATACAATCCTATTCATGTTCTAACTCTTCCTTAAGTTGGTGCATATAAGCTATATGTACCGACCTTGTTACAAATGTAACTAATACGAGGACTCATGAGGGACGTGGTGAAAATATTTACAAGTTGATCACTTGATTTTACCAATTTGTAACAATAACCCCTAAGAATATCTTTTCTCTCACCAAGTGACGTTCAATTTCAATATGTTAGTCCTCTCGTGAAAACATAATTTGATACAATATGAAGGACCACTTGATTATCGCATACAAGTTCCATATGATTGATTTCTCTAATTTTTAAATCTTTGAGCAATTGTTTGATCCAAACTTGCTCACAAGTGGTTACCATCACTATTCTATATTATGCTTCTGCACTAGATCGAACAACCACATTTTGTTTTTACTTTTTAGACATAAAATGACCTATCAAAACACAATATCTAAATGTAGAACGTTTATCAGAAGGTGATCCTACCTAATCAACATTTCAATATCCAACTAGGGATGTGCAAAAACCGAACCGATCGATAAATCGACCCGAAAAAAGTGTTATTGGGTTTATAAAAAAAATTATTGGGTTTTGGTTCGGTATCGGTTTTTATTATTGGGCTATTGGGTAAACCGATAAGCCAATAAGACGGTTATAATTTATTATTTTATCCTTCCTAATTATTAAATATTAATAATTTAATATATAATTAGACACTATAACTATATCAAATTATTAGTACTCTACCAACTCACACTAGACCACTTTATTAGTTTTTACTATTTACTCAAAACCTAAAGATTAAAGTAAGGGGTTCATAATTGTAGCGATTAGATATTAGTTTTCGTTTTAGTCTTGTTGGACTAGTTTATTTTAGTTTTAGTTTGTAATTGTAGGTCCGTAATTTGATTAACATAAAAAATTTCATACTATGTTTTGGTGATAACATGTAATTATAGCTTTCGTACTATATTTTCTCTTATTGATGCGATTCTCATTATCATTTTTGTTTCACTATATCAAAGCATTTAGAGAAGTGAGAAGACATATAATATTTTACGGACATTTTCTTATTGGGTAAACCAAAAATCGAACCGATAATGATAAAAAATCGATGAATCGAAAATCGATTAATAATATCTTATCGGTTTGTTACTGGGTTAGCATATTTAAAAATCCAAAAATCGATAATACATAAAACTGAACCGAACCGACTGATGCACACCCCTATATCCAACAACTTGCTCATGGCCTGATTCGTGAAAACTTCTCAAGAATGTGGATAGCTGAGTCCCACGGAGGATCCATAAATTGATAAATGTCAGGTCTACTAATCGCGAGATAATGTACCAACCAGTCGTCCTTATGGACCTTGGACCTAACTCAACTCCAAAAAAACTAGCTTAAGATGTGAGGATTGCCCAATGCGTATTGAAGAGACCACCTCTCCCTCAAAGGGCTAACGTGGGACTCTTCAAACTAAGCCTCACGCCCAGTGCTGGACATGTGGTGCATGGGCAATTTAACATGGGGATCCTACATTGGAAATGAAAACTGTGATGAGTCTTGCTGTGATTGCTCTGATACCATGTGAGAAATAAAGGAGAAAAGTATTATTGACTTGTGTTGAGGACATTGTTACACTGACACGAAGCCCTATTTGTACATTATAATTCTTTTCCATGTAGGAGACTGTACAATCCTATTTCTATTCCTATTCTAACCAAGCTTTTTGAGAACAAATTATGAATATAAAAAAGGTGGTCATTCTTTTACCTGCAGTAATGCCATCTCCAGATGCAGACATATAAGAAGTTTAATGGGTTAGAGGCATATCTTTCATCCCAAAAACATCAAATTATGCTCCTTGGTGTAGTAATGAATCTTAGAATCCCATTAGTCACGAACAATACCTTTGACTTCATGTCAACTTGGTGTCAAACCTCTGGGAGGATTTTATTCCAGAGAAACTCTCTATCCCTTATTTCTTAACACTTTGATATCTGCAAGATTGAAGATCCCATGGTTTTTGTACGAGTATCTTTGCTTTATCACCAGATTCCCATAGTGGAAGTGAGAGGTTTAGATCATAAAATAATAACCTCTCCAAGCTTCTTCGAAATCTTTGTTGAGTGTAATGTGGTTAATCTCACAATTGTGCCGAGGAATGAGAATGTATTGAAGTAAAACATTGTTGTATGTGGGACACATTAGATTGAATGGAAACTAATTCAGCACTAACATAGGATACAAACTCACACAAATAAAGCAGTATGCAATATTTTTTAATACTCACTCCGTCCAAATGTATGTAAAAGTATTTGACTAGGCATGGAGTTCAAAATAAATGAAAGACTTTTGAAACATGCCATTTAAAACTAGCCATTAAATTATGTCGTTAACTCGTTATTAGTCACCTCATTAAGGGAAAACTGGAAGCTTAAAGTTAAATTGCTACTAAATATAGATAGATATCATATTTTTTGCAATTGAATAAAAAGGAAAAGATTATTACATAAATTAGGATAGAGGGAGTATAAACATTACATTAATGATGACTTCCAATCCTTGTCCACTTCAAGTTGACTTCTTTTGACTATTTAAACACCATCGTGTCACAGCCTTAGACTTCTACTAAGCACACCGTGCTGCACTTGACAACTAGCTCACGAATCTTTTACGATCTTGCAAGCTCAAGTAAACTTTTTTGACACTTGATCGCTAAGGGAATGAAGAAGACACAAGAGAATTACTTAAGAAGGCTTCTTTACATGACTTCCGAATTACTATACTTTCAAGAAGTAAAACTAGAAACCCCATAGTCGGGATAAGTAACAACAAGAAAGTATAATCGTGTTCTTCGTTTTTCACAAAAGTAAGAATAAAGAGAGAAATATTGGAACTGCAACTTGTCCAAAAACTCGTTCAAGCTAACTACCAAAGCAGTCTCCTTGTCAACATTAATCATCTGACTTTCATTTAGAAACTTTGTACACTATTTTGGCTGCCACCAGGCACCAGCTAACCTACTAAAACTTTCAACCAACGCGTTTTTGAGTAATCTATTTTTTTCAATTGAACAATTTAGTTAGGAAAGACTGATGACTGCATAATAATCAAACAATCTGAGACTTTTGTATGTATATCATGATCTGTTTGTTGCTGTAGGAACTTAATTTCCTAAGTGATATACTTGTCTCCTTAGGACTGACTGTAGCTGGGGTTCTTTTGCCAGGCAGAGGACGTGGGAACCCTACAGCATCCAGCAGTGCACAAAGAGACAATTCCAGAGCACAAATTTCTTGTGCATACTGCAGGCAAACAGGGCATTTGTCGAATGATTGTCCTTCACAGGCTTCTCGTGGTCGCACTGCTCGGGCTCAGGAAGTTGACAATGGTTTGGTGCTCTTCTGTTACCTTATCTGTATATCTTGTGTACAATGATCAACACCTCCTGCAATTTTCCCACCCTCCTGTAGCCGTAGTTGAATTTTGGAATGAAGCAAAAGTTCTCACTTTGGCCTTTGGCCACCAAATTGGTCTTTGAGTATGAGAATTGAGATATCTATGCAATTTGGGTTATTTAGCTGTTTATATCCCTTACCAACATAAGGTTGTTCTCCAGTTACATTTACTCTCTAGCCTTTCCACTTCTCACCCTATCAATTAGAACATTGTTGAAGCAACTAAAGAATACATGAAGTGATACAGTGAAAGTAGAACTCACAATGTGAAAAATATTGGTCTGTGATGTGATATAGTATCTGTTCCTCTCTGTTGTTAATTAAAATGAAATTGTTGACGCCTTGGTATTAAGCAGAACAGGCGCACATTCAGTGGTGTATTCTCTTGAGAAAGCCATGTGCATTACATGCACCACCTTATGTTGAATGTTACGATCCTTCAATAACATTATGGCTGATCCCTTCTGACAATGCAGGAGAATCTTCAATCCCTTGTAATTCGTGTGGAGCGCCTTGCATTTTGCGCACTGCCAATACTGCCAACAACAGGGGAAGAAAGTTCTTTTCATGTCAATCATCGGAGTGCAACTTTTTCGTGTAGGGAAAACTAAATTTTAACACGAGTCTTTATCTTTATACATGGTTTCCACCTGCAAACTTACTATATATAAATATCTCTATCTTTTTGTACATCTTCTCTCCAATTCTTCATTATAGTATGATCCTTGATCTATCATGATGCAACCCTGTAAATGCTCAGAACTAATTATAGTTCTTCACCAATAGCTGCCTCAGACATGTCATAGTTGACAATATCATGTTCTGTTCGACAATCTGTAAAATAATGTCAGTCTATCTCACTTTAATAGCTACACTCATTTGCAAATAGAAACCACATCATCATACTGCTAGAAACTCTTTTATGAATTAGAGGTAGTTGCTATTCAGGAGGACGAAAAAATTGTATTGCTGACATTTGAACTTCGTTATAATTGCTCAGACCTCTGTATTACTCAGTTCTTGATTACGTTAAAGTAGTTTGTTTAGTTGATACACCTTTTTTATCTGTACCACAGATGGGAAGATAATCTCAGTGGAGGAAGAGCAGAGCGTGCAAATACTTCTGCATCCACTAGCAGCGGAAGAGGTGGCCGTGGTCGTGGTCGTGGCTGTGGCCAGAGTGGTGCGCATTCCAGTAACGTGTCATTTGTGTCAGCAACAGGTGAACCAATAACTGGCAGATGTTTCATCTGCGGTGATCCAGGTCATTTTGCTAATGTTTGCCCACGTCGTGGTTGATGAATTTCGAACTCTTTTGCATTGAAGGTGTTTGCTTTGAATGGGCTACTCTTTAACTACCAGAAGTAATTTCTTTTTATGGTACCCATTGTGTGTGCTTGGTCACTGCAATGTTCCTGGCAAGGGAGATGATGCACTCAGTCATTAATTTATATTCTCTTCTAAATAGGATGTGAACATAATGCCCATTCATTGTTCAGAATATATATATCTGTTTGTTTCGAGCTGGCGTGCAAATAGAATTTCATTTGTTTACATGACTGATAAATGATAACTTCAGCTCTCTAATTACCCTTTATAGAGATAGTTTTAAAAAATTATCAAATATAGTTATACTTTGATTTCATACCACTCAAAATATAACTATGATTTGATAATTTTATGGAACTATTAATATAGAATTAATGATAATTATGATTTTAAACTATTAAGTTTACTCTAAACATAACCAGGTAAGTTCAAATCTGTTGACTAATTTCAGTTATATGACCAATCATAGGGTTCATGACTTCTGGAAATATTTCAATTTAATTTACTAGCTAGTAATGTTGCTGCTATAGATAATGAAAGAGGGCCGATTTATTTTTACCGAACACCACCCTAGGCAGTCTTGCAAACGCCTGCAACACTCAGCCTATCTTACACTCACAAATTTGACTAAGTATAGAAATACTTAAACAACAAATAGAATTTACAAGAACTCGTTTCAACCTTTATTAATCTGATAATTAATACAAAGGGAAGGCTTCACGAATTTGTCTAAGGCCAGAAAACACACTCTCCCAGCCTTAGACGAAATTTCCACCCTTAATAAAATTTCTTCACATGGCAGTTACATGCGGCAGTTACGAATGATACATGTCCGACACTTGTCATCACAGGATTCAAACTAAGTTTCCAACAGCTATATTTCTAACAGATAGAATCTAATTCAAATTACATCCTTATCCACACGAAATACTAATATTCTAACACTTAGAATATTTTCAGGCTACATACCAACACTTAGAATATTTCAGCCAGCTTCCAACACTTAGAATATTTTAGCTGTCCTCCAACACTTAGTTTTATTTCAACAATTCATGTGAACTGCCTTTGTTCTTGCCATCGTCAAGTCTTCACAGCTTTGCCTTGTCACTTAGTTTTATTTCAGCAATTCATGTGAACTGCCTTTGTTCTTGCCATCATCAAGTCTTCACAGCTTTGCCTTGTCAAGCCAACATGCTGCCTTGCCAATGACTCTAGCCTGCACGTAAGCCTTGCATGTTCAAGCTGCCTTGCCAACACCCAAGCACCTTGAACTTGTGTTGCACTGTTTTGCCCCCATTCATGTCAAGACCAATGCCCAAGTCCTTGACATGTCTGCACGTAGTTAGATCAAGTAGTTTACGGGTCTAACAGTCCACCCGCACCACTTGAACTCGATGTCCTCATCGAGACTGTTTTAAGATAGTCCTTGATTTGAGCATCAAACTGCCATAAGTCTTTCGCCTTCTCCCAAACTGCATCAGCTGCACTCTTGCCTTTCCAGTGAACCAAGAATTTTGTCTTAGTATTCTTCTTACTTGTGCCCAAAACCCGGTGATCAAGGATCTTCTCAATTTCAGCATCATACTGTGTAGGTACTGATGGAGGAGCCCTCTTTGACCTGTTTCTGTCCGGATCATCTGCATCTGCAAAGTAAGGTTTCAAGAAACTCACATGGAAAGTGGGATGAATTTTCAACCTTTCTGGCAACTTTAATCTATAAGCAACTTCGCCCACTTGTTTCACCACTTCGAATGGACCATCATACTTAGGAATCAAACCCCGATGTCTATTCTTACTTACAATCTGTTTCCAGATTTGTGGAGTAAGTTTCAGTAACACTTTGTCACCCACATTGAACTCAACTGAGCAACGATGTTGATCAGCATACTTCTTCATGCGCCGTTGAGCCTTGCGCAATCTATCCTGTGCCTCAGATAACATTTCAAGTCTGTCCCTTGAAACCCTGTATGCTGCTGGACACTTTCCCTGATTTTTAGATTTGACAACATCTAGTGGCGTCATAGGCTGTTTGCCTAAAACGATTTCAATAGGGCTCATTTCTGTTGCTGACGACTTGTACAGATTATAGCAGAACTGCGCAGTGTCTAACAATGTCACCCAATTCCGTTGACTTGCTGTCACATAGTGCCTCAAGTATTCTTCCAACAAATGATTAATTCTTTCCGCCTGTCCATCTGTTTGTGGATGATTCGCAGTAGAAAATTTTAACTCAGTTCCCATCATATTGAACAAAGCTGTCCAAAATCTATTAGTGAACCTTGTATCTCTATCACTCACGATGTCAGCCGGAACACCAAAATACTTAACCACATATTTGTAGAACAAATCAGCGGTAATTTCAGATGAACATAGTTCAGGTGCAGCAACAAAAACAGAATATTTTGAAAACCTGTCAACTACCACCATGATAGAAGCTTTGCCGTCAACCTTAGGGAATCCAGAAATGAAATCCATGCTTAC
The DNA here is from genome assembly GCF_001406875.1 of Solanum pennellii. Classification (NCBI taxonomy): domain Eukaryota; kingdom Viridiplantae; phylum Streptophyta; class Magnoliopsida; order Solanales; family Solanaceae; genus Solanum; species Solanum pennellii. Next base: position 9,563,489 of record NC_028641.1, on the reverse strand, counting down.
TAATAGCCACGGCCTTTCAGGAACAGGCAAAGGTTGCAACAAACCTGCTTTCTTTTTACGTTCAGTCTTGTCAACTTGACAAACATGACAAGTTTTGACGTATGCCTCTATATCGTCTTCCATCTTTGGCCAAAAATAAATACGAGACAGTAAGGCTAACATCCTTTCAACACCCGGATGTCCAGCCCAAGCAGAATCATGCGCCTCTTTCATTAAGTCTTTGCGCAGTCCACCCTGATTTGGTACAACGATTCTCCCCTTTAAAATAGAGCAGATCGTCCTCGATCCAATACCGTCTCATTGTGCCATCTTGCACTTGACCCGTCCATTTATCGTACAATGAATCATTTGCAGCACACAACCTGATTCTATCATACAAATCAGTTTCGAGTTTTGAAATTGAATATACTGCAACAAATACTTCTTTTCTACTCAGCGCATCAGCAACCTGGTTGTGTTTTCCTGGTTTATCTTCCCACACGAAATCATATTCTGTCAGGAATTCTTGCCACCGTGCTTGTTTAGGACTCAACTTTTTCTGTGTCTTGAAAAATGTATTTGCTACATTATCAGTTCTTACTACAAATCGAGTACCTAGGAGATAAACTCTCCAAACTTGCAGACAGTGTACCACTGCAACCATCTCTTTTTCATGTGTTGAGTATCTCTGTTCAGCATCATTGAATTTCCTACTTTCAAAGGCCACATGATGACCTTCCTGCACTAATACGCCACCAATTGCTTTGTCTGACGCATCAGTTTGCACTTCAAATGGTAACTCAAAATCAGGTAATTTAAGTATTGATTCAGATGCAATAGCATTTTGTTCAAATTCTGAAATGCTTCATCACATCGTTCAGACCAAACCCACTTTGTATCTTTCTTCAACAAGTCTGTCAAAGCCGCTGCCCTTTTTGAGTAACCAACAATGAATTTTCTGTAACAGTTAGCCAAGCCAAGAAACGACCTCAAATCCTTCACATGACGAGGTGCCTGCCAATCAACAATGGCTTGCACTTCCTTAGGATCCATTCGAACTTGGTTTTTACTAACAAGATGCCCCAAAAATTTTATCTCCTGTTGAGCAAACTCACACTTTTCCATCTTAACATAAAATGTGTATTTTCTCAACTGAGACAGAACCAAACTTAAGTGATTAACATGTTCCTCCAATGTTCAACTATAAATGACAATATCATCTAGATAAACAACAACAAAGTCATCAAGATAGTAAAACAGTACATTATTCATTAAGTTGCAAAATGTTGCCGGAGCATTAGTCAGCCCAAATGGCATTACAAGGAATTCATATGAACCATATCTAGTTACACATGTTGTTTTTGGTTCATCACCTTCTGCTATCCTAACCTGCCAATAGTCTGCCCTAAGATCAAGTTTTGTGAACCAGCATGCCTTACTCAACCTGTCCATCAAATCCTGCACCAATGGAACCGGATACTTGTTCTTTACAGTTGCCTTGTTCAGTGCCCTGTAGTCTACACACATTCGCATCGTCCCATCCTGTTTCTTTTGAAATAAAACAGGGGCACCATATGGAGCCTTAGATGGCTGAATCAATCCAGCATCCAACAACTCGTTCAATTGTTTGCGCAATTCAGCCAATTCCTTAGGAGCCATACGATAAGGAGCCTGTGCAGGAGCAACCGTACCAGACAGCAACTCAATTTTATGATCGATATCCCTCCTTGGTGGTAAATTCTTTGGTAATTCAGGCGGCATAACATCAACATACTGTTTAAGCAATTCAGCAACACAATCAGGCACTTCCATCTTAACATCAGGTTTAACTTCAACCAAGGCAGCAAGTATAGTGTCATCACCCTTCTTCAGCCCTTTGTCGATTGACATAGCAGACAAGAACATTCCCTTGTCTTTCTTCTTTGCAACTTTATTAATGTTCCCAAATGGATGAACTTCTTTAAGAAGTCCAGCATTGATTCCATTCATGACCATCACTCCATCTAAGTGAGGAAATGGAACAAACTGGAATTTTCTTAGAAAATCAATCGCAAGTATGATCTCAAATTCACCGAGCGGCATCACCATCAAAATATGTTTTCCCACCCAATTTTCAGTCGACATAGACACACCATAAGCCATACCCACAATGACTTGTGCCTTAGCATTGACTGTTTTAACGTAGGAATGGCTTTTAGACAACTTCAGCCCCAATTTTGTAGCAATTTTCACATCTACAAACGTATGAGTGTCTCCTGTATCAACCATTTCCATCACACGTTGTTCTTTCACTGTCATTTTTATATGAATTAGGGAAGCATGTGGATTCGAAGTACTAGACGTTTCTCCAACATTATTAATTCCCGTAATATGGTTGAAGGACAATCCCAATGGGTTTGCCATTGCAGCCCCTTTGATTCATATTTCCAGCAAGCAAAGCATTTACTTTTTCCCGGTTCGGACAAGACTTGGCCAAATGAGGACCGCCACAAGTCCAACAGCCCTTAGAATTACCATCTTTGTTCTTTGGTTTGTCTTTTCCATCCTTCATTTGCGCCTTTCCTTTGTCATTTGTACAGTCCTTACGATTATCCTTTTTCCATTCCCCTTTCTTATCGTTCTTTTTCTTAGTTTTTGAAGTAGAGGAAACATCCGTCAAAGGACGAGTTGTCCGGAAATCAACCAACGAATCTTTAGCGGCAATTGCGCTAGGCAAATCTTTAACATTCTGCCTCCGAAGTTCGTTTTGAGCCCAGCCTTGCATACCCGAAATGAAGTTGTGTAATTTATCCTCATCATACATGTTTTGAATGTCTAACATCACAGAGGTGAATTCTTTAATGTATTCCCTCACCGAACCCGTCTGCCTTAGCCTTTTCAACTTATCCCTTGCAAGCCAAGAGGCGTTGCTAGGAAGAAATTGATCACACATTTCTTTTATTAACTTATCCCACGTATCAATTCTAGGACGACCAGCACTTACATCATCTGCATTTCGAGTTCTCCACCAAAGTTTAGCATCACCCGTCAAGTACATTGTGGTAATGTTTAACTTGTCAGCGTCAGGCACCCTTGCAGCAGTAAAATACTGTTCCATGTCCCAAATGAAGTTTTCCAGTTCTTTAGCACTTCTTGCGCCACTAAAGGCTTTAGGTTCTGGAATTTTAACCTTAGATGATTCAACACGATTTGAACTCAACGTAGCCACAGCCCGACACAATACAACGATCTATGCCCGAAGGTTTTCATTTTCCTTCTGCAGCCCCTCAAGTTGTTGTGTAGTTGTGGTACGAAAATTCAAGATTTCAGTGATGTGTTTGTCAACATTCTGTCGATATACACCAATCTCCCCGTGAACTTTCTCAGTGTTAAGTCTCAAATCAATGACTTGTGTCAACAAATCCACAAAAAAAGAGTCTCCCAAAGTATCATCTATAAACCCAACGAATGCTTCAATTTTTCGTGCCAGTTCCCACAGTTCTGTGTTTTTCACCATCATTCAACCGTGCTCTGATACCAATTGAAAGAGGGTCGATTTATTTTTACCGAACACCACCCTAGGCAGTCTTGCAAACGCCTGCAACACTCAGCCTATCTTACACCCACAAATTTGACTAAGTATAGAAATACTTAAGCAACAAACAGAATTTACAAGAACTCGTCCCAACCTTTATTAATCTGATAATTAATACAAAGGGAAGGCTTCACGAATTTGTCTAAGGCCAGAAAACACACTCTCCCAGCCTTAGACGAAATTTCCACCCTTAATAAAATTTCTTCACATGGCAGTTACATGCGGCAGTTACGAATGATACATGTCCGACACTTGTCATCACAGGATTCAAACTAAGTTTCCAACAGCTATATTTCTAACAGATAGAATCTAATTCAAATTACATCCTTATCCACACGAAATACTAATATTCTAACACTTGGAATATTTTCAGGCTACATACCAACACTTAGAATATTTCAGCCAGCTTTCAACACTTAGAATATTTTAGCTGTCCTCCAACACTTAGTTTTATTTCAGCAATTCACGTGAACTGCCTTTGTTCTTGCCATCGTCAAGTCTTCACAGCTTTGCCTTGTCAAGCCAACACGCTGCCTTGCCAATGACTCTAGCCCGCACGTAAACCTTGCATGTTCAAGCTGCCTTGCCAACACTCAAGCACCTTGAACCTGTGTTGCACTGTTTTGCTCTCATTCATGTCAAGACCAATGTCCAAGTCCTTGACATGTCTGCACGTAGTTAGATCAAGTAGTTTAGGGGTCTAACAGATAACTAGTAATGTGTCATTCCTAGACAAAGTGGATGACTAGCAACCTTCAATTGATCAAAGAAATGCATCAATAATTCTTCAACATTGACCATTTTCACCTAACAATATAATCTTGTAATGTTCCTCACTTTCGACTGAGAGTTATTAAGAGATAAAAAAGGTGGAAGCTCTTGAGTGAGAGGCGAACAACAAAAAAAGAATAGTTTTGACATAAGAAAGTTGTTCGAATGATAGGGATCATTTACTTTCAAATTAACATATACCAAAATGGACAATTCGTTCACCCAATTGTGAGTTTGTGACTAACAAATTTGACTCTGTCATCCATCAGTTACCTAAAATTTGAAATAATATTACATAAATTTTAAAGATAATTCTTCAATAATGAGTTACAATTCTTTATATTAATTAAGAATTGTGAAGTCCTTTTTTTTAATTCTTGGACTGACACCGATATGGATTGGGTGAGAAAAAAGTATGTATGTAATGTGACATTTAAAACTCATAATTTATGAGTTATCACTTAAAGATTCTTCTAATTTTTTTAAAAAACTAACTTAAAGAATGATATAATAAAAAAAATTAAAATTCAATTATAGATGAGTATATTTTGTAACGTTGAGGAAACATTGGAAACTGTCAGACGGTAAGGAGGGGTGTGGATTCCAAGAGAGAGTAAAACAGTCCGCATCTGCACTAGCTAACTTTGACTAAAGTAATTGACAAATACCATCTCTATAATAGTTTTTAAAATCGAATATTAATAAATACCATCTCTATAATAGTTTTTAAATTGATTAGGTTGAGATATAAAGTATAATAATTTTAGACATATAATATAAGACTATCTTTGATTATAGGTATTAGAAAATTTTATAATTATTTATTCACAACCACACACTTGCGATCAACATGGTTTTTCCTCTTATCAATCTTTTCCTAGATCATTATTTTGAGAAAGCTAGAAAATGAAGGGGAAAAAAAGGAAATTAGAAGTTGTCACAATCCAAAGTTAAAGTTGTAATGAGACTTATGTTCTAAATCGATAGATAAGTTAAATTAATACTTTAACCAATTTAATAAAATTAATAAAAATAAAAAGACAAGCGACAAACGATGTATTCCAAAACTTCTTGTCATAATTCTTTCAAAAGTATTAAATGCGAAAAAAACTAAAATATCATTCGAGATTTGGTATCACAACTACATAAACTTTTACAATATACACGTTTAAGCATAAGAAATATCATATATGAATACTAAATCGATAGAATAAACTAAAAGATAAATGAAAGGTATGGTCTATAGACTCACATGACAAATACCTTTTAATAGTTAAAAAACAACAAATCACCAACCAAAACACATTTCGACATTACTCCCTCCATTCCACTTTATTTGACATTATATATTTTTATTACATACTTGTAATTAGAAGAAGAATGACATTTTAATTTTATTCTTTTAATATTTCCTTAATTGAAGAGAGCTGTGTATGGCCACACAAATATCATCATAACATTTTGTGTCGAATCAAACTACGTCAAATAAAATGTGTCGAGTCAAACTACGTCAAATAAAAAGACGTTTGCACATATGATTTGGAACATGTTAATTAAAGAAAGAAAGTTACTAGTAATAATAGTTAGTAAATGTGAATTATAGATACACAAATGGATAGTATTATTATTATTATTATTACCAACAGAAAGAAGAAGGTAACTTAAAGGAGAAAGAAGAAGGAAGATGACCAGTCCTCCTTATATAATCTGCCTTTTCTGATGTCTTCACAGCTTTTTCATTCAACTCTGCTTCTGCATTACCTCTTTTCTCTTCTGCTATTCTTCTTGATGCTGCCAATTTGTTTTTGTACTTCTCCTCTGCCCTTGCTTTTATTCTCTCTGCCTTCACCTGCAAAATCAATCGATAAAGTTCAATGATCATACGTGAAAAAAGTAATTTTAGTATACCACATAGGGTAGTTAATTATTTTCAAAAGTTACATTGATATTAAGTTCATACTCGGCGTAACAACAATAACGATAATATACCTAGCGAAATCGTACCAGTGAGGTCTGCAGATGATAGAATGTAAACAGAGATGGAATCTCACAAGTAGAGTCTGGAGAGGATAAAATGTATGCAGACCTTACCACTAGGCTCACAGAAATCCTACTAGTGGGTATGGAAAGGGTAAAATGTATGCAGACATTACCACTGCCTTGTAGAGGTAGAGAGAACTGTTTTCGAAAGACTGATAATTTGCATCAATAAATTTTAAAATATTAAATCCGCCTCTAACGATGACTCGTATAGTTACCATCACAGGAAAGAACATATAGGGAATGAAATGGATTAAGATATATTACCTCCATTCTTTTCATTTCCATTTCAGCTTTCCTCTTTTCATGATTTTCCCAAGCTTGTATTTTCACCTCTTCGCGCTTATACCTGCATTTATTTGCTGTTACTCATATGATTACAAGTTGTTAATAAACACTTTTAAGTGCTGAAACTAGTTTTATAGATTTTGACGGAAGTGTTGAAACTGATAATGAGTACTAATTCCGAATCAGTGAGGCAGATCATTGAGTGCATTACCTTGCCATATACTTAGCACGTTCAGCCTCATCCCACGCCATTGCACGAGTCTCGAGTGGATTAACCTTGTTGGGATGGTCTGTTTCCTTCTTAGCTGCTAATTCATTGTTAATAGTTTCTTCTACATCACGAACGACTCGTGTAGTCCCTGCATTTCCCCTGTTCTGACCAATGTTGGCAACAATTTGACCGTTTTCGATTGTCCCATTTTGTCCCCTAATAGGAGTAGAAGATCCTGATGATATTGGGCTTCTTACTGCTGGAGTTGTGGCTCTTACTGGTGTTGCTGTTCTTGATGGTTCTTGGCTTGCAATTGGTGTCATTTCTGTTCCCATATCCCTAACACATATCGATCGAACAACGGATGCAGAGTTGTTATTATTCTTATTTATTCTCCATATTGATTCATCACAATCAACTTTCTTTGTTTCAACTTCAAATTGAATCATACTAGAATCTCCTTCATCGTCACTCGAATACTCTTCTTTCTTTGGAACAGGTGCAATCAACCTTAAATCATCAGCATTCGAGTTTCGAGGTGTGGCTTTTGATTGATGTTTTTCTCCTCTTGATAGATTAACTAACCATTTTTGTGCATCATCCCATTTTGATGGTGTTGGTTTACCTAATGCTGCTGTTCTATGATGAGTCGAAGCTCGATTTGTTCCAGGAAACTCAAAATTCATACTACTACCTCCTACAACCTCTTGTTCTTTTTGTCCATAATTCAAACATCCTTTATCCTCTATAGATCTCATTTTCTCACTCTTCTACTGTTGAAAATCTTACGGAAAATACCTTCACCACCACGAATACTTCTACTTTTCCAACAATTACCATGGATTTACAAGGTAGATCTACAAATACAAAGTTTTTCATCAATTACAATAGGAAATCAACATTCAACAATTACAAACCTTCTTATGATTTTAACACTTAGATCATATGCTAAGTTAAATTAATTGTACTAAATGCAACAAAAAACTTATCTTAACACAAACAAGTGAGACACAATAGGAAATCAACATTCAACAATTACAAACCTTCTTATGTTTTAACACTTAGATCATATGCTAAGTTAAATTAATTGTACTAAATGCAACAAAAAACTTATCTTTACACAAACAAGTGAGACACAAGAGGAAATCAACATTCAACAATTACAAACCTTCTTATGTTTTAACACTTAAATCATATGCTAAGTTAAATTAATTGTACTAAATGCAACAAAAAACTTATCTTTACACAAACAAGTGAGACACAATAGGTAATCAACATTCAACAATTACAAACCTTCTTATGTTTTAATTAAATCATATGCTAAGTTAAATTAAGTGTACCAAATGCAACAAAAACTTATCTTTAGAAAAACAAGTGAAGTTAATTTAATTAGTAAGAGAGTAAAGAATGATATAAACCAAGATGAAGAGAAGCTGACCATTCACATGCTGAAGAGCAAAGCAGAGAATACTAAGGCCTTGGAACTATGAATTTTTGAGATACAAGTTCAGATCCACTCTCAAAACTTTAATACTAAAATACTCTTCATTTGCATGCTACACACCAAAAAATAAACTACTCTAGACTACACTAGTGTAAAAATAATAATAATTTAATACTATTATTAGTATATTTTAACATGTAGTAACAAATAATTAGATACTTTTTTATAACTATCTGAAATGACTTGATATTATATAAAAAAAAAAATTACACTATTTATAAGTAAAAATTTATTTTCATTTTATGTGACATTTTTTCTCTTTTGATTTCTCACTTGGTGTTTGGAGGTTTTATTGAAACTCTACTAAATTCAGACAATGTACTATAGGGTCCTTCTGGAAGTAGAGATGATCTTTTTCATACTCAAAGCCCGAATCTGAGACGTCTAGTTGAGGGTAGAGCAATTCAACCACTGCATCACCAAATTTTTCTTCCATATTTTTAATTACACAAATATCTAAAAATTATTTTACGACACAAGTTTGAAATTTTTTTTTTTTTCTAGTATCACATAAAATATAAAACGAAGAAAATAATACAAAAGGAAAAGGGAACAAAATTTCCTCTTTCTCTGTGATGAAGTACTAACTCTATAACCTAGAAAGTAGTGCATATTATTCCTAAAAATACAGAGTGACTTTTGTAACTTACCTCCCACTATTTCACTCTCTATGGAATCTTGGGAATAGTTTCAGTGACACCCTAACCCAAAAAACCATACATAAATAATGATTCTTGTGATTTTTTTACATCATTGCTCCACCATATATAGAATAAAAGAAAAGATAACTCCATTCAATATTTGATTATACATAATTTCTAAATTGTAACGGTTAGTAGCTAAGTAACAAAAGGCAGCTGTAGACATCAATTGAGAGTGACACTTGGGGTTGGGGGGTGTACAATATTTAATGTAAATGTCAGTATGTGAGTTTTTGGCAGTGTTATATTAGATAGATTGATAATAAACAAAAAAAAAAATTCTGATTAATTTCACATGGCCAGGATGGGCATAGGACTGTGTTATTTGTTTCATAGACTATTTTTGTGTAACAATTTCTGAAAATATTAAAAGGTTATGCCCCAATTTTGTTTTACTATATATGGAGGTACTCTTTTGAGGACCACACTAGTGGATTTAGGATGGGATTATTGGATGATTTTTTATTTAACATAGGTAGGAGAAAATGCGTAAGTATTTCTTTTATTTGAGTCAATTTTTTTTAATTATACACTTAATTTGTTTGTGTTTTATGAGAATGGAATAAATATATCATGAATTATGAGGTGGTCATACAGAGTGGTTTACTCTTTTGGAACTCTACATTTCTCCTCTTTGAATTCTTACTCTAAGTCTTTGAAGTGTTAAAGAACGTAGAATAATGTTTTGACACTATTTAAAACCTTAATTAGGTGCAAAAATGTCGTGGGTTAGACTTATAGAGGGTGGGAAAAGACTAGACTATCCCTCTTCAAAAACTGTTCGCAAGACCACCTACAGGTCATGATTTGAGCCACGCAACGCTGATCCCATCCGTGGATTCTATATTGAGTTTTATAGTCTTAAAAGTCCATTTACGGATCCAAAGGACGCCTAGTAGGTCCACCCACGGCCCATCGGTTGGACCCGTAGGATTTGGGTTCCAAAATTTTATCCTAGTACTCTAAGGACTGACTAACAGGACGGATCGTTATTCAACCCACGGCTCGTCAATTGGGGTCGTCGTTCACAGACTCGGAAAACTCTAGTTTGATAGTCTTTAGTAAAAAGGTCATAAATTTTACTCCGGACATGAAATGAGGCGAACTTGTAGCGTCAGAAAGAGGATTCAAAGACCTTTAATTTGGTATGTCATAGACCACCTAATTCATTATGTGCTGGGAGATATGATCGTTTGAAGTTGACTAAGTAGAAATCTTATGTCAAAACTTAATCAGAAATAAAGATTTCAACTCAACTTTCTGCTAGGGGGTTCGTGTGACCTTAAGTCATATCCAAATCCATTCGAACACCAAAGAAATGACCTTTACACATTTGAGTAACTTAAGGATCTCCCATTCAATTTTATAGACAATCAAAGAATGGTTTGGGTCTCCTCCATAACATCTCTAAGCAAGTCTGTATCTAATATCCATCTCAACTGAATTAACCCATTCAATCGGAGATCTACACCATGTGTCATAAAATGCCTGAAAAAGAGTCATTTAAATACTGAAACAAGTAATTTTTGTTGTAGGAAAAAGCTGCTAAGGGTAAAATGTTAATCCCATCTAGCACCAAATTCAATCATACAAGCTCGAACATGTCCTCTAACACCTGAATCGTCCGTTCGGATTGACCATATGTCTGAGGATGGAAGGTTATACTCATATCTAACCGAGTATCCATATCATGTTGCAATGCCTTTCAGAAATCAAAGTGAACAATGAACCTCGATTAGAGACAATAGAAACTGAGACTCCTTGCAATCCACAATCTAACTGATATAAAGCTCGGCTAACTTCTCTGCCATATACCTCACCCGAACAGAGATGAAATGGGGAAAGTGATAAACTTGTCAACAACACCTAAATGGAGTATAACCACCCACGGTGGTAGTTAGTCCCGCAATAAAGTCCATAGTAATTCACTCTCACTTTTCACTTTGTAGGTGTCATCTATTATGTACCTTATAAAATAAAATTTAATACACAAAAAAATTGTTCTAAGGACCCGTTTGTTCATAAATTTTCCAAGTAAGATTTGGAAAAATATTTGGTAAATAGTGTTTGTCCATACAATTTGTCATTATTTGACGAATATTTTTGGCAAATAACCCAAATTCCTAAATACTAGAAAAAAAATAGTATTTGGGTCAAATATCATTATTTGGGATCCTTTAAAAATTCAAATTCTACACCAAAACTTTTTTCTTTTACAAAAAATCATATATCATAGTTGTTTGTGATACATAATTTTTTACGTGAACACCAAAGTAGTGATGATATGGTTGTTGATGAAAATGATAAATAATCAACTCAGGGTAACAAAGTTATTTGTTTTGTCTACTTCACGTTGTATGTAATGATATTTGTTGCACTCACTCTAACTACCACATTACTCAAGTGTCATGGACACAACTTGTTATTTGTTGCAACGAAGATCCAATTGACTTGTAATACAAACTTATGATTAGTTTTGATAGTTTTTAAAACTTATGGGTATAAATCATATTTTTCTAAAATTTGAAATATATTTCCCAAATAAATGGTAAAATTTCTCCCAAATAATATTTTCCAAAAATATTTAAAAATTTATGGATAAAAATAAAATTGTTAACTTTTATAGTATTTATATTATTAAGCATAGAATACAACGTACAAATAAAATATATAAGAATAGAATTGATTTATACATAGAAAAAGTTGTGTGCAATGAAAAGTGTATCCTTCATTAGCATTCAAAAAGGAAAGTATCCTTAGATGGTCCTCATTCTTATCTCTCTTGTTATTTAATCTATTTTTGTTATGGAGAAGTTGTAGTTTGCTATATTCACAAAGTGACTTTGTGAGTGAAACCATGTGCACTTCCATAGTTAATCAAGAATAGAATTTCTTAACTTTTTTTTACCTTAACATGTAAACCAAATTAGACAACTTTAACCTAAATGTAATGTATATGACTCATCCTATTAGATTTTCAGTTTTATTCATTGAAAGATTATACAATTAAATATATTCTAACTTTTAAAATAGAGTAACTCCCAACTAACTTATAGGATTAAAAAGTAGTACAATGCAGTAAGCGTTCGTCATATGTATTTTTTTAAGGAAAAATCAGACATGAGAGTTTATTATATATAAATTTTTTTTTATATTTCCGCCAGGGCTATTTTTACGATGTAAAGACTATTTTTATGACACAGAGACTATTTTTACGATACAAACCTCTAATCTAACCGACATAAAATGAAGCTAAAAGTCCATAAGGAAACTACGAAAGAAATGTTCTTTTTTGAAAAAATTACAATAGATAGTGTACATTTGAAGCCTAATGTCACGGACTTAGAGTATTTGCTAACCGACAACGTCCGTCTGGATGGTGCGGCCCTCGACGACTTATTCGCTAATCTTTCAAGATCTTGTAAGTTCAAGGAAGCCTTAAGACTCGGAAAGCTAAGAGAATGCTTTGAAAGACTTAGAAAGAAAAGAAAGAGAGCTTTTGAAGAAGGCTTTTATATTACTTTGGAGAATGCTTACAACTTTGCTTGGTTGGTTTACAAATGAGAGCCCCCCTATTTATACTACTACCTAGAGGCTAAAGTGTAAATAAAAATTACTTACAAGTCCCTATTCTAGAAAAGTCTACTCTTTCTAGGATCTTCCAAAGCCTTTCTTGAAAAGTCTAAGTTATTCTAGAGAATTCTAAGGAATTCTCTAGCCTTCTTGATTGATCTAGAATTTTTTTTCATATTTTTCCGCAAATCTCTCCACAACTCTAGATCCTTCCGCCTCTATTCGGACGCCAAATTTAACTAGAATGTGACGGGACGTGACACTCTCCCCCACCTATTGATGCGACGACCGCGTCGCATCATCACTTCATTGGCGATCGAGTCTTGTCTTCTCGTACGCGCGACCAATATTACATTGACTCGATCAATGCCCTTGCGCAACTCTTTCAATTGCTTCTTTATCTCTTCTAACTCGGCCTCGTGATCTACCTCCTTCCTAGGAGGCAAGCGCCTCGACGGCTTCTTTGGCATCACGACGTTGTTCTCTCTTGGAAGCTTCTTCATGCCTGGTGACAAGGACTTCTTAGCACCATTGTCTTCTTTCAAACTTGTAATGGTGGCTAAAAATGTCGACTTCTCCTTCTTAGGATTTTTCTTGAGCTGCATGTCCGTTATGTTAGGATCGAATCCACACACACACACTTGATGAATAAAGAACACAAGAACTTTAGAGAGAATGAGATGAGAGATCTAGAGAGAGAAAGAGAGAAACCAATATTTCGTGGTAACACCCCGTGAGTAAACTTCCACGGCGGTGGGGTATATATATATTGATAAATCAGAGTACTTTTTGTTACAGAGAATAATGGAGAATAAATAGTACAACCATAACCCCCTGGCAACCTCACCGCGGAGGTTAAACCGCGTAAACATTAATATATGACAGTACATCAAATATTAATCAGACTCCACAACCTAACACGTTAGTTGGACCTGCCCTTCTGTCTTCGGTGCCTTAACCATGGGAACCATGCATGTTCCTCCTTTCTCCATGACAAAAGTCGTTGGAGGTAAGGATCGATCACCGTGTGGTACTCCTGGAAGAACTCCTGCCCAAGAATTATATCAAAGAGATATAAAGGAGCGACAGTGAAGTTGGTTTTACCTTTCCACTCGCCTAGCGTGATGCTTACTCCATGCGCGACTCCACTCATGGGAGTCGGTGGTGCATTCACCGTCCTAAGTTGGGCGTTACTTGGACTGTAACGCGGCCCCAACCTTGTCGCTGCCGTCTTGGTCATGATATTGACCTCTGCACCTATGTCGACCATAGCACGAGCGGGTCTTCCATTGATCGTGATGTCGACATACTGCGCGCCATATATTCTCGGCTTCTCTGGTTGCTTGGTGATAGCTCCGCATAGTCCTATCAAGCCCAATTGCATCGTCTCCGCACCTTGTTGTTACTCATGTGCTTTCTTCTCTTTCCGATCTTGCAGGATAGCACCAAGGCTCTTCAGCTCTGGGCACCTTGTATAGCCATGCGGCCCACCACATATGTAGCAACCACCTCTTTTGGCAACCTCTGTCTTTCTTTCCGTGTTGCCATGACATCCAGACTTCTTGCCATCGGACTTATAGATATCATGCTTCGTAGGATGTGGCCGTTGCTCCTCGCCTTTGCCACGATCTCCCCCACCGTTGTCATGAATACCTCTCATCTCATCTCCTTTGGCTCTATCGGGCTTCTCGTGCCTGAAGTCTGTCAACGCTTCGGCCCGCGTGATGGCTTCATCAATCGTCCTGACCTGTCAGCGTTTCAACTCCGTCCTGGCCCAACTTTGCAGCCCATCCATGAATGAAGCAACATATCTTCATCCGTGAGGTTGGGAATCTGAAGTGTGAGGGTGGTGAACTCTTGAACATATGCGCGAATGCTACCCGTTTGCTTCACCTCCCTAAACTTGCGCTTCGCCTCATAGATGACGTTGTTAGGGAAGAATGCCTTCTTGAACTCTTCTTGGAATTGCTCCCTAGTGTTGATGGTGTAACGCCCCTTCCCTATCTCAGACTCTTTACGCCTCCACCACAGCATGGCCATCTCCGAAAGATACAACACGGCAGTGTTGATCTTGTTCTCGTCGCTTCTCACCCGACTACACTTGAAGTAATTCTCCAAGTGCCATAGAAAGTTTTCCACCTCTTGAGCGTCAAGGATGCCCTTGAATAGAGGTGGCTTGGGAGCCTCGACCCTAGCCTTCCTATCTAGGTCGAACGACGACGATCTTTCAACTTTCGCGCCTTCCTTAAGTGCTTTAACTTCAACCTTCAGGGTCTCGATCGTGCTAAGCGCTTCCGTAAGTTGATGCTCCAAGGAAGTGATGGTCTCCTTCGCGTTAAGCACATCCACAAGTCGACACTCCAAGGAAGTGACGACCTCCTTCATCTCGAACTCGGCCCGCTGATGACCCTCCAACTCCTTCCGAATGCTCTCGGTCTCCTCAAGGGTGAATTCCTCAAAGGTCTTAAACTTGTCGTCGGCCACATTCATGCGCCGGTCTAATATCTCTACCGCTTGCCTTGCCACTTCTACCCTTTCGACCCATTCTTCTCTAGCGGTGACGTCTATGGTGTCTCCGCCCATTTCTTCGTCACTTATTTCGGTAGTTGATGGTGGATGAGATGTTAGCGCCTCGCTAGGTGTGGGATCGGGCAGCACCTCCTCGTTATGCTTTTGATGTTTCTTCCCCTTTCGGTTCTTCTTACCACCATCCAGACGGATGTTGGTGGTGCTAGTGCCGTTTACGTCTCCTTCGGTAGCCATTCCCTTAGTATCAAACCTTGCTCTGATACCACCTTGTCACGGACTTAGAGTATTTGCTAAGACTTCGTGCGGCCCTCGACGACTTACTCACTAATCTTTCAAGATCTTGTAAGTTCAAGGAAGCCTTAAGACTCGGAAAGTTAAAAGAATGCTTTGAAAGACTTAGAAAGAAAAGAAAGAGAGCTTTTGAAGAAGGCTTTTGTATTACTTTGGAGAATGCTTACAACTTTGTTTGGTTGGTTTACAAATGAGAGCCCCTCCTATTTATACTACTACCTAGGGGCTAAAGTGTAAATAAAAAATTACTTACACGTCCCTATTCTAGAAAAGTCTACTCTTTCTAGGATCTTCCAAAGCCTTTCTTGAAAAGTCTAAGTTATTCTAGAACCTTCTTGATTGATCTAGAAGGTTCTAGATTTTTCCGCAAACCTCTCCACAACTCTAGACCCTTCCGCCTTTATCCGGATGTCAAATTTAACTAGAATGTGGCGAGACATGACACTAAACTATGAAAGGGTGAGGAAAGCTAATCTAGAAAGAAAAAAAAATCAAGTCATGGAAATAGAAATTGAGATAGAATAAATTAATTTATCTTTTTGTTGTTAAATAGAATTATTGAATTTGGCGTAACCATATCGATAAGTAGAATAATGTAATTTCTAAATTGAATTGAAAAAGAGGTTTTTGTATATAAAATTAACTTGTGAAAATTTTAAGACAATTGACATTATACATCAAAGTGTTATTTTCAAGTTTACCATTAGACTTTACAAGTTTTAGCTTTCTAATACTATATATAATAACAAGGCGACAATATAAGTTTTGGTGAGGGCCTAAGTCTATGAGGTTGGATCATGCCTTACATTGATTGACATTAATCTAATTAAGAAAATTACTTCATGTTTTTAAGTTTTTTTTTTTTTTTTTTTTTTTGGGGGGGGGGGGGCC